>NC_046647.1:2703619-3012241 GCF_900324485.2 Mastacembelus armatus | reverse complement strand
GTTGAAAAATCTACGTAAATTATTAACTGATGAACATTTTGGAATAAAACCATTCTGGTTTGGACTTATTCATTATGGCAAATACTGATTAAAGACCTTAGAGATCAGTTCATACACTGTATTTAATAATAAGATTTGCATTTTAATGGATCTCTGGATTTTTTTTCTTCTTTTTTTTTACAGTAGAAAATCACTCACAAAAAGTTTGAGATGTAGATGCTAAAGTAATTCAGTAAGGAAACCATCTTGCCCTGGTGATTTGTTAGCCTGTAATAAGCCCAAGGTCTTCTCTATTTCTTCCTTAGTAGAGGGAAGAGCAAGACTTTTGTGGTCTTGTAGGTAAATTTTAGTTGAATAGTGGACAGAAAATTGTTAGTCTTTGTTGGATCTTCTACTAATTCTGATCTAGCTATATGAGTTTGGGGAAAACTGCTTAAATGTATCATTGATATTTGTTGGATTATATGACACTGAATCTGTTTTGATTTGGATTGCATTAACCCTCATGTACTGTTCGGGATGTTTTCATCCACCAAGGGTCATTTTTCACTCTTAATCTGTCCATAATTTTCACTGTATTTCACCAAATGGAATGATTTTTGGTGACAAACCTTAATTTGACATTTTGGAAATATTAAAATTTTCCATAGGTCAATAATTAGCTGTTCCTAGAAGAACTGGGAAATTCTCTGGTCTCTGCATCAATATTGTAGAGCACCTCCCTCACACACTAGTTGCAGCTGCACTGGTAAGATGGATGCAGTCTTCTGCAGCTGTGCCTCCAGACACAGGACCACAGACACCAGCAGCTCGGGAATAAAGAGGGGATCATGCACATTGTGGAAAGGACAAAAAAAAAAAAAGAACAGCCAGCACTTTCATCTGTTGTGGTAGACACACGTGCAAAGAGCAGGAGGTGATATCCCGCAAGTCCTGCTCGAAAGACTTAACACACACACACACACACACCTACACATACAGACACATAAACACTATAATATGCTGATACTGCTCTCATATAAAACTCAATATAAAAGCCAGAAACTAAGTTTTCTATGCACAGGGCTGTGTAAAGGGTTAATGGGGCCACTTGGTTGTCAACAGAAAAAATCACAAATTTTACCTCTTCCCAACAGGGGAAACCACCAACCATCAAGAATGCAGGATTATACAGTGTCATGGCTGTGCAGTCAAAAAATGTCGTTACAGTGGCAGTCAATGGGGCAAAAACATCCACGAACAGTAAGTTAGTCAGAAAAAATTAAAATCTGATTCTGCACAAAAACTAACAATGCATCAAAATCAGTGTTTTTACTAATCTTTGACATATCCAAGACTGTGATAAAAGGTAAAAATATATCCAGTCCACAATCACTTTTTATATTGAAAATAAGTCATTTTGTGTTATTTCCCCAAAATCTGTGACATCACTTATGAAATTGACATTTATTAAAATCTTGGAATTCTTTTTAACATTTAATACTTTTGATCAGAGCTGAAGTTGATTAACAGATTTATGCAAAAAAGTTGAAAAAATATTTATGTGATATATTTTTACAGCAGTTTATTTTAGTGGATGTTTTCATCCCAAACATAACAAAAGGATAGTGTTTTCAAACAGTACACAAGGGTTAACTGTCCTTGAACTTTCCTCTGTCCATAATTGCCGGGACAGAAGTTTATAATATCTCAAAATTGTTTTTTCAATTTTGTAAGTATGTAATGTATTATATCTCAGTTTTTTATTTATTTATATATTTTCGTGTGATGGACTGGTGACCAGTCCAGGGTGTACCCCTGCCTTTCACCCAAAGAGAGCTGGGATAGGCTCCAGCATATCCCCATGACCCTAAATAGGAATAAGCAGGTATAAATAACGGATGGATGAATGGCATATTTCCTTGGACCCTGACCAACCCTGAATTATTTTTTAAATTGTAACATTTATTTTCCCAATTCCTCTATTTCTGCTATATATTGTTTTTTAAGGCCTATTTGACCCCTCAAATAAGTTTTTAGAGTATCCCAAAGTATAAAGCTATTAGGGGAAATATCTTTTAGGTTTAGATCCTTCATTAAAGCCAAGGTGGTTTTGGCTGCTGTTGTCTTGTCAAATTTAAAAGTGTCCATGGTTCTGAATAAATTTGACAGTTAATACATATCATATATACATCATATCATATATATCATATATACGTATATTATTTATATTCTGGAATTATAGAGTCTTATGACAGTGGACACAAAAGACTTCCTGAATCTCTCAGTCTTGGCTTTAGGAAGAATTTGTATGTGGCTGAATAAACTTCCTCATGAAGTTAAATGACTGCACAGACACTGGACATTTAAAAATATTTTTATTAATGATTGAGTTTCTGTGGAGACTGGAGTGCCTGTGCTATAAATAGAAAAAAACGTGTTAAGTTGTGTTGGAGGGAAGGCTCATGTTACTCAGGTAACTAATGAATCTCGATATGTTTGTGGTGTCTATTAGTGATGTTATGCTCGAGCCCGTCTTCTTGACACAATATCGATTTTTTGAAACTGAAGCGTCGCTGAGCAGTATGTTCCTAATTTTGGCAATATTGTGCAAGTGAAAGAAGGCAGTTCTAGAGATTTATCCTGGTCAAAAATACAGTAGTGGTTTTTCACAGTAGTGCTGGAGGCCAGGGCTAGGCCTAATAAAGTAGCTATAATTTTAGAAAAGTTATTTCTGAGGTTTTTAGGCCCAAATACAATAACTTCTGTTTTCTCTGAGTTAAAAGTAGAAAGTTACTGGTCTTCCAGGCTTTTATGTCAGTTAGACACACTTGAAGTCTGGCTAACTGGTTTGTGTTATCAGGTTTTATAGATAGATAAAACTGAGTGTCATCTGCATAGCAGTGGTAATTAATAAAGTGCTTCCTAATAACGGTGCCTAAGGGAAGCATGTACAGGGTGAACAGAATCGGTCCTAGCACAGAACCTTAAAGCTAACAAATTTTACCATGCTGTCCATCAGTACATATTAAACATAACTTGTAATAAAGTGATATATAAAACAGAGCACCAACATCAAAACAAAACAAAACAAAAAAAAAGATAGAGGAGAAGAAATTAAATAAATAAATATATTGCCACTTCCCACCCCTACACAGTGCCTTCCCCTAAACATCTGCTATCACCACCTTCCCTACTAATATGGGGTGTGCAATTTGCGAGTCAAACATAACATATCTATATATCTATATACAAAAAACAAAACAAATTTTCAAAAATTTCTACATTTCTGTTTTTTTTTTCTGTCAAGATGGGGTGCTGAGTGTACATTAATGAGAAATAAAATGAACTTTTTTGATTTTGGCAAATGGCTGCAATGACACAAAGAGTGAAACATTTAAAGGGGTCTGAATACTTTCCGTACCCACTGTATGATGACCTTTCATATGGAATAACATATGGGAATGTACATGAGGAGTTTGGTCACTTCTTCTCATTTGAGGAATACATAGCCACTGTACCAACATATTGCCAAAATATATACAACCCCAATTACAAAAAAGTTCAGACACTGCAAAATCTACATAAAAACTGAATACAATGATTTGCAAATACATATTTTATTCTCAATAGAACACAGAAAACATAAAATATTTAAACTGAGAAAATGTAGCATTTTAAGAAAAAAAGTAATTTTGAAATTGATGACAGTAACACATTCAAAAAAGTTGGGACAACAACAACAAAAACCTGGAAAAGTAAGCAGTACTATCAAGGAAGATCTGGAGGAACATTTTGCAAATAATTATGTTCATTGGCAAAAGATCATGATTTTATATAAAAAGAGCATCTTATAGAATTAGGGACTCAGAAATAAAGATGGGCGGAGGTTCATTAATCTGTGAAAAGCTGAGTTTACGTTCTCTTCCGCTTAGCCGGGGCCAATTCGCTGAGACAGCAACCTGAGTAAAGATGCTTAGACCTCCCTCTCCTTAGACAGCTCCACTAGCTCTTCTGGGGGGACTCAGAGGAATTCCCATGCCAGCCGGGAGATATACTCCCTCCTGCATGTTCTCAGTCTTCCCTGATGCCCAAACCACCTCAAATGGCTCCTCTCGATATGATGGAGTAGTGGCTCTATGCTGAGCCCCTCTTGAATGACTGAGCTCCTGTCCCTATCTGTAAGGGAGTGCCCAGCCAAGACCTTTGCCTTACGGCTCAGCTCCCTCTTCATCATGATGGACTGGCACAACAAATACATAACTGCAGACACCGTGCTGATCCATCAATCTCATGCTCTGACTGCTTCACACTCGGTTGTGAACCGCCCCAGTGCACACTGCAGGTCCTGGCACGATGAAACCAATAGTACCACATCATCCTCAAACAACAGAGATGAGATCCTGTGGCCACTGAAATGGATGCCCTCTGACACCTGACTATGCTTAGAAATTTTGTCTATAAAGATAATGAGCAGGATTGTTGAGCCCTGGCAGAGTCCAATATGCACCAGAGACAAGTCTGATATAATTCCAGCAATGCCGGTATTTTGGCAAAGGAGGCTTGAAACAATGTCCCCAGCCTCTTTTGGGATGTGTGAAAAGCTCTGTCTGAGGTGGGAATTGAAGACCTCTTGTACAGGGATCTCTGCCAGACGTTCCCAACACACCCACACCATCACTATGCGTTGCCCGGTCTGCCCAACTTCCTCCCCCACCATCAGATCCAACTCACCACCAGGTGGTGATCAGTTGACAGCTCAGCCCCTCTCTTCACCAGATGAAACGACTACAAAGTCAATCATTGACCTCTGACCTAGGGAGTCCTGATGCCATGTGCACTTATGGACACCCTTATGTTCAAACATGGTGTTCATTATGGACAAACCATGACTACCACAGAGGTCCAATAACAGAATACCACTCGGGAGGCCGTTCCTCCCACTCACCTCTCCAGGTCTCACTGTCATTGCCCACATGAGTGTTGAAATCCCCCAGTAGAATGATGGAGTCCCCAGTTGTAGTATTTTCCAGTACCCCTCTTAGAGACCCCAAATGACAATGACAGCCCATTCCCCAACTCGAAGGCCCAAGGATATAACCCTATCATTGACTGGGGTAAACTCTGACATGTGACAACTAAGTTGGGGTGTATTAACAAGCCCACGCCAGCCCACTGTCTCTCACCCTGGCCAACTCCAAGGTGGAAGAAAGTCCAGCTTTATCAAGGAATTTGGTTCTAGAACCTAGGCTATGCGTGGAGGTGAGCCCGACTATTTCTAGTTGGTATCTCTCAAACTTACTCTGGTTTCCTCCCACAGTCCAGTAACATGTATGTCAGGTTGATTTGTGATTCTAAATGGCCCATAGGAGTGAGTGATACACTGGTGACCTGTCCAGGGTGTACCCCTGCTTTTCACCCAAAGAGAGCTGGGACAGGCTCCAGCAGGTCCCTGTGACCCTGGTTAGAAAAGCTCAGGCTCCTTCCCCACCAGTGAGGTCACATTCCATGTCCCAAGAGCCAGTTTAGCCATCTGAGGGTTGAGCTGCCAAGGCATCTTCCTTCGACCGCTGCCCAAACCACATTGCACTGGCCCCATATGGTCCCTTCTGCAGGTGGTGGACCCACAAAAGGTCACCACGGTCACCTTCCACCACAATAAGTGGTGGAGTTTCTGGACTTTTACGCTGAGTGGCAATGTGAATCATACGCTGAGCGGCAGAGTATTCAGAGATGGTGTTATTCTGCCCCTGCTTTTGAAAGAGTTCTCAGCTGCGTCTGTACCTGGTTTCCAGGAAATAAATTTTGGTGTCCTGCATTTGGATCCTGCACCTTGATCCTTCACCATCACCACCACATCATAACAAACAGGCATGATTATGTGATGGACATCACTACATGGATTAGTGCCTATGGAATGGGCAGCTTGCACGTCTGGAAAGGCACTGAAAAATATATCCAGGTTTTAGAGCAGCATATGCTCCCATTCAGACAATGTCTTTCTAATGGAAGGCCTTGCATATTCAATTCAATTCAATTCAATTCAATTTTATTTGTATAGCGCCAAATCACAATACAAATCATCTCAAGGCACTTTACAAAAACTAAAACTAAAAACCCAACAATTCCCTTATGAGCAAGCACTTGGCGACAGTGGAGAGGAAAAAACTCCCTTTAACGGAAGAAAAAAAAACCTCCAGCAGAACCGGGCTCAGTTTGGGCGGCCATCTGCCTCGACGGGTTGGGGTGAGTGGATAGAGCAGAGAGAAAAGAACAGCAACAATAAACAACAAATAGACACTGCAAGTTGGTGGGGCCAGTAACTGCACATCAGCGATAAACAGCTCCAGGACCAGGGACACCTGCAGAAGGTACAGAGAGAGAGAGAGAGAGAGGGAGGGAGAGAGCACAAACTAGGGGAGAGAGAGAGCACAAGGTTAGTAACATTCAATGGTGGAATATACATGAGGTGGGAGAGAAGGGGGGGGGGGGTTAGGGTAGGGGAGCTCAGTGCACCGATGGTCCTCAGGCAGTCTAGGCCTATAGCAGCATAACTAACTAAGGGATGGTTCAGGGTTGCCTGAAGCCAGCCCTAACTATATGCTTTGTCAAAGAGGAAGGTTTTAAGTCTAGCCTTAAAAGTACAGAGAGTGTCTGCCTCCTGAACCCAGGCTGAGAGCTGGTTCCACAGGAGAGGAGCTTGATAGCTAAAGGCTCTGCCTTCCATTCTGCTTTTGAGAACTCTGGGAACCACAAGTAGACCTGCACTCTGAGAGCGAAGTGGTCTATTGGGATAATATGGTACTATGAGGTCTTTAAGGTATGAAGGAGCTTGATTATGAAGGGATTTGTATGTGAGAAGAAGGATTTTAAATTCTATTCTATATTTTACAGGGAGCCAATGAAGAGAAGCCAATATAGGAGAAATATGATCTCTCTTGCTAGTTCCTGTCAGGACTCTGGCTGCGGCATTCTGGATTAATTGGAGGCTTTTTATTAAGATATTAGGACATCCAGATAGTAATGAGCATATTTTAGCAGAACAATGCTAAACCTCATACTGCATTTATGACAACAGCATGGCTTAGTAGTAGAAGAGTCCAGGTGCTGAACTGGCCTACCTGCAGTCCAGACCTTTCACCAATTGAAAATATTTGGTGCATTTTGAAATGAAAAATATGTCACTTAGATATATCAGGCAACAATGGGACATTCCTTTCCAAAAACTCTTTCAAATGGTTTCCTCAGTTCCCAGACTGTTGTTGAAACAAGAAGTGACTCTACACTATGGGCCTGTCACAACTTTTTTGAGACATGTTCCTGCCATCAATTTCAAAATTATCATATTTTTTTCTTTAAAAAGTACATTTTCTCAGTTTAAATGTTTTATATGTTTTTGAGTTCTATTGAGAATAAAATAAGGGCTCATGAGATTTGCAAATCATTGCATTCTGTTTTTATGTAGATTTTACACAGCATCCCAACTTTTTTTTAAATTGGAGTTGCAGATACGTTCTTGCAGTAAGATTTAGAATTTAGGATTTATTGTTAAAATGAAACCAAGCAAGTCACATTGTTTCACAGTTTTTTAATCCCAGAACTATGTAATTTTACCCACATTTCATTTCACAACTCTTACAGTCTTACAGTCTTACAACTCTTACAGCAATTTTTTGCACCACTTATTCTTTTAGCATGAATCAGTGATAGTTTCTTAGTTACTTATTACTATTCTCCCAATATCTTATTTCTCTGAGCACCTGCACCCAACAGATGCTTTCACTATGAAAATAAAGTTTCAATCTGGTTTTTAGAGTAAAGAATCTAAATATATATCATGTTTATAATTTTATTTTCATATAGATCTTGTCCCAAAATCAATTTTAACTAAGAAATTACATAGTCTCCATCAGGTCTCTGTCACCCGAAATATGAATAAGCGGATAATGGATGGAAGGATGGATTATGTTTTACGATACAATGTTTACTATGTCTTTGTAAAAGCTAGACAGCAAAATGATTCACAAATGATTGTTTCTATATCAGAAAATATGTGACTATAATAACTGCAGTGAAAAAATTGTTTGGATTTTGCACATACAGTATATGTAGTCACACAAAATGACATTGTTTTTGTGCAAATAAATACAAATTTCTGATGGAACAATCTCCTTTAGCATCCAGTGACTAGCAGCTATTGTTTGTTGCATTTTGTCAGGACTACAGCATTGATGAAGAGGCAGCACTGCAGACAGCTCTCGCACTGTCACTGGCTGAAAACTGACCACAGTTACACCATCACCATCGTTTCCCCGTTGGTACCAACTCCACCCTAACTGCTGTTACACACGTCCATCTGCACCGCTGTTGTTCTTCCCTCACTCACAAGGTATCATCCAGTAAACAAACACACTTGACTGAGCCAGGTTCACACAGTCTCTACAGAGATTCATATCACAGAGAGGTCCAGCCAACTTTGGACTTTGGTGACAACCTCACTTCTTTTGCATGCCATGGATGTTTTTCCTGGTGTAGTTGTTCAGATGTATAGCTTTTGTTACAAAACAAAAGCAGTTTGCATGCATCTTCACAGCTTTATTGGAATGTGATGATTGGAACTCAAATTATCCTGTTGGTTTGGAATGGATCCAGTGAATATAACAAGATGTTAAGTTGTTTGGATGCAAACAAACCTCATCTTATAATAACTTTAAAAATACCAACCTACAGCTTGGAAATAGGGCTACCTGCTTGGATGTAAATTTGAAGCATTCTGAAGTCTGCCAACTCTAAAACCCTCATCAACAGTTCAAGCCTCTGGTTACCAGTTGTTTGCTATGAAGTCCTGACTGCTTCTGACTGTGAGTAACTTGGTTGAGTGAGGAAACAGCCTCCAGCATACAGCATAGTATATTACAGGATAGTCTGGAGTGATCAAGTTCAGCAGATTTGCTTTTTTTTTTTAAAAAGAACTCATAGATAGTAGCTAGGCAGCAAAGACTAATTAGTACACACTTTGCAGCAGTGAACAACAAACAAATTATAGTATAAAACACAATGAGCCAGTAGCTCCTCTATTCATCTCTACCAGAACTGGTGTGATGTATTTTGTGCTTACCAGAAAAAAACACTAATAGTTATCAAGACAGCATTGGGAGGCTAATTGATCAGAACAGAAGAATTTATCCTGCTGCTCAGATAGAAATGAAATGTATAGAAATGAAAGGCTTTCAGATGAGAAGTCAAACCATCATGCATGGAGAAGCCAAAATTCCCTGGATTTTCATGTAATAAAATAATAATACTCCTTCCATTCACTAACCTTTTACTGCAGTAACCTGGTAGAAATGGACAAGAGATGGGAATTTTCTTGTCCGTTGGTGGACATACACACAGTATGGCAATATGGACCACCAATACAACAGTCCTGATGTGGGTGTATTTTGAATGTTCTACCTCCACTTTTCAGAATTGATTGTGCACTTTGGCTGACATTATCTAGTGAGACTCTGGACAAAACACATAGAATGACGGATGTCTCTATAATTAGATATTGAGAAAATGTCATAAAGTAGCTATAACGTAACAAATGATACTACATGGTACATGATAAATGTGGATAATGTCAACTATAAAAATAATGCTGACTGAAAGATAACAGAATTGTAAAATGGTAAAATGGTAATGATAATCTAAAGCAAACTCACTGGTAAATTACCAAACCCTTACTAATATATAAGTATAAATACAAATATGTTATACTGGGCTTTAAATTCCCATGAGCTAGATATGTTATATTTTCATTGATTTTATCTTATTGTATGTTATTGTTATTTTGTATGCACACACACAAAAAAATGAATTAGACAAATAAACCACTCAGACAAAATACAAATTTGTAAGATGCCGGTTGTCAGATTTCAATTAAGGGCTGGAGGTAAATATTTGTCTGGACTGATGGATTCAGGAGAACTGATTAGTGTAATGAGGTTTGTGATATTAATAGCTGAGATGCTGGCAAGGGGGAAACCCACCTTGCTTAATATTTTTAATAGGCTCCATCTTTTCAGTCACAATACTACCAGCTTTGCACATACACAAAGCTAAATTATGGCATTATTATCCTTTCAAAATTTGCGAGCATCAACTGGTAGTTTGAGAGCATAATTTTCCTCTGCTTGCGCTCAAAACTTTGCGCTCACACACAGATTGTTTCTGCTCATTCAACTCTTTCCATCTTCCAAATAACCTATAGAGTATATTGCTACTGCATGAAAAGTGATGATTTGGAGACCAACAAAATAACAAAAAGTACTAGCATAAAAGCTCCATAACCATTTAGGGTCACATGATGAAAAGTAACACATCTGGGTCTGCAGAACCTCAGTATAGTATAAACAGAATTGCAACCATCATCCGTGTTGGCCACAGTAGCTGAAAATATGAAAGGTTCCTTTAACTGGATTCCAGGTCACCTGGTTTAATTGGTAGTGTGACCTCAAGAGCAATATGTGGAGGTGTCAGAGACAGACATCCAACTGACATCCAGACCTGTTAGGCACATTAACACTCAGTCCTGTTTACTGTTAGGTTGAAGTAGTTTAAACATTTACATGATGAATTGGTATTTTGATCTCAACTTTCATATAGCAACACCAAAAGGAAGCTTCATAAGCTGATATATGATATAAATCCTGAAAGCTGAGCTGCAGGTCATTCATTATTGTCCATCTCACCTTCACTGAGGGCAACAGGAAAGAGAAAAGGCAACTGACTAAAGAATTGGAACACTGCACTGAAGAAGGAAGGATCATGTCCATAACAGCTCAGAACTCAGTAATACCATCATGAACTCTGCAGTATGTTAACATTTACAGTATCAACACCCATTCAGCCTGTAAAGGCATATATTTTTTTTTCTTATTCATGTGATTTTTTGCTCTTGTTAGCATTTTTTTATTACCAGACTGCTCAGTAGAGATTAATTGGAAAGCAATCAAAAAAGATATATGTCCTTTATGTCATCATGTCAAAATCTTAGTGTGTCCACTTCTTGCTATAAGGAATATTTTTATGATGCATCTGTCAAGACAGATGAGTATAAAAAATATATTTTTGAACAGTGTTTCTGTTTCAAACCACAACCCTTCAAGAACATTGATGTTGATTTACAGACTTGAATTGCTTTTCACACACACACACACACACACACACAACAATCTCACACAGACAACAATAAACCTTTACATGATTAAAAACAATAGCACTTGTTTAACACACATTTTCTATAGTTTAAACCAATAGGTGGCAGTTCTTGTCATGACACAGAGCCATATAGATGCCAATCTGCACATACACATAGAAATCATGCTTTCCATGGAAGCAGATTTTGGATAAAATAGATACGGTGACTTTGGGTAATGTTTCCACAGTAGAATGCATTCAGTTGCACTTTAATGCATACATTTTTTTAGTAATAGTTGTACTAGTTGTAGTGTTTTTGTATAAATTCTTGTTTAATAAATTTGCAATGAAATTCTCTTGCAGAATGAGTTTTTTTTAAAATTACATTGACAAAGATCTTGTAAACTGTAAAAGGTACAAGGGGTTAGATGTTATTTGATAGATAATCAATGCTTGTATAACTGTTATGTTTTACCTGACTACTACTTCATTTAAATGGGAAGCATGTGCCATTCCTTTCTTCCAATAATGTTTTTGTGGACAAAATAATTAGAATTCACTGAGAATGTTCTTTAAGCAACAGCCGCCAGGGACAGAATGATACTTCACTGGAAGATTAAGGCCCTGTAAAAGGGAAAAGTGTGAAGATGTGAAAGATTCCCATATTTATGACTTGTGAACATTCTTCAGCTGATGATTCAAGATGGCTATATGGTTTCTGAATTAGTAGTGAGGGTTAAAAATATAAATGCATTGACAATATAGATTTCCATTATTTAAAATTAGGTTCTATTTCTTTGAATACCAGCCTCTAGCTGACATGGGGTCTATCTGCTTTCTGGCACAAACATATTGTAAGTGTTTTGTCAGATATATCAGAAAAAGGAAACGTGGAAACTGGCGATATTGTGCCAATATGAATACATTGAGTACTTGAGTGATTTTTACCTTGCAGTATACATGTTAATTGTGCAGATGTTAATTGTAGCAAAATCTTAGCCTCTGTCTGATGTCCTGATGTTCATCAGGATTTAATTTTTTGTGTTATTTTCTAAAACATGACTCTCCATTTCTTTTGTCTCTGTACATGCCCATATTACAGTCATAAAACTTTTGGATAAGCCTAAATGTCTTGCTCATGTTAATACATTTTCATGAAAATTGTCACAATTCTGTTTGATTCAGGTTTTTTCCTTTGAATGTGACATTTCATCTTCAGTTCAAAGAAAAGCCCATAACTAATATTTTTAGCATATACAAACGACATTTCAAATGTCAGTAGTCCTTCTCTGTATTGCATATCTTGCTCAAAATGTAAGAATGGAAAAGTTTTAAGAAAAAAAATGAAAGCTAATTTAAATTCTTACCTCACAAAATCAATTGTTTCTTTGTTGTTTTTTAGATTCACACTATAATATCAATCTTTTATAAATGTTTGGTCCCTAATATTTGTTGGCCTTATCTTACCTACCCCTGTAGATGAACTTGGACTATTATTTTGTTACATTTTGTGTGCTCCATATCTATTTTCTACTTTGTGAGCTCTTGAGTTGAATACATTTCTCCAGGAAGTGTACATAATCGGTTTTTGCTTTGTACTTTTGGATTAATATCTTGTGAAACTCTTACTGCTTTTTGTTGAGACTGTTTAAGGGCAGTTTACACTCACACAGTCACTTAAAAAGTGAAGGTCAGTGGCAAAGTGTGTTAAACTGTAGAATACTGTGCAGGCTTTGGACATGGAATCAAGGTTTTCTGAAAATGTACATTAAACACTGACTTGTAAAGGTCAAATGAGTTGTTCAGATTTTTGGGTCAAAACAATACTCAAATGTCACATGTTATTGCTGTAATCATTCCTCCTCACATACCAACCTAAAAGGCAAATGCATTTTACAGTAAGTTAAGCTGGAACTAATAGAGCTCCATTTGTCCAAGGTAACAAAATCATGTGGTCATCCTTTAATTGTTGATTTTCTGTATTTCATCATGGCAGCTGTGAAGACGTATAACCCCTCAGAGCTCTGCAAGAAAACACTGATGAAGAAATATGAAGATGCAATTTACTAGTAAAAATACCTTTTATAATCCCTACTGGCCTAAAACTACCCACATCTCATATTAACGATTTTGCACAGATCAAGGTCTTTGGATAATATTGCCATTTCTGACAGCATAGTTACACTCCAGAGAGCATGAATAGGGGGAATTGTTATGGTAATACATATGGCATCTGAATATTGTTTTATAATAGATGGGAAAAGTCCAAACCTATCTGTAAAATATTGCTAACTAGCCAGCAGGCTCATTTAGTATCAACATGCTACTGATACTCTGTGCTAGGACAGTAGATCTATAGTCTACAAATTAATTAATTATCAAATTGTTGTTGCCCAATAGCTGAAGATGTATGTCCTGCTTCGATAATTGAACTGAAGCTTGCTTGAAACCAAGTTTTACTTTTTAACCAAGTTTTACTTTTTAAAATTCAAAATAGGTTGAATCAAAATGAATTGATTCACCTTCTCACTCTGAAGTGAATTTGAATTTGAGGACCAATGGATAAGGAGCAGACGTAAATTCAAAGTATGCCTTTAGTGTGGTTTAATATGTATTTTATTTATGTATTATTTCTAAACATAGTAATAATACCAGTTATCTGGTTGTCTTACAGAGACACTATTGGTGTAGATCATTGTGATGGGTTTTATTTAAAAATGAATTTTGTATTTTTGTAGAAATTCTTAAAGTCAGTGCATGAATGCTCTAACATACCATAGCTGAAAGTTGTATATGTGAACACTGAGCTGTAATTTTATAACGATTAATGTATTAAATGGATTTAGTTCATAACAAATGAGCTGTTATTAATAACTGCTTACAGTTCAATACTAGTCAGCTGTACATGACTTCTCCTTCAGCTTGTTCCACTTCCCCCAAGTGGCTTAAAAAAATCAAATAATGCACTCTTAATGTGACCTCATTTAAAACTGCTGCATATGCACAAAAGGAGTCTTGACAGGAACCTGCCACTCTGGCCTCACTTTCCCCGTTTCCTCTTGTTTCTCATCCAATTTTGTCTGTGTCCGAATGTCTACACTAGTCCCTAACCCCTCAGTCATTAGTGCAGCACTATATAGTGGACTATATAGTACACTCAATTAGCTAACGGTTTTGGACACTCACCCACTACTTTTTTTCTGCTGCTGATTATGAAGTAGCAAGGGCCACCGGAGCATGTAGATGTCATTTGGTGTTCAAATGGTGATCATTTGGTGTTTAAACTCATATTATTTTTATTTATTAATAATTTAGTGGTGAAAATTAATTTATCTCATCCTGAATGTTTTCTTAAAAGGTGTAACTTAATATTAATACTTACATTTATAAGTCATGTCAAAGTGACTTTCGGGCGACCCTGCCATTTTTTCATCCATGCAATGGGTTCTGCCTGTCTAGTGACGATCACTTCTCACTACTGTTTCCAATACATTGTGTGAAATTTTGAGGGAACCACTTTTAAGTTTTAGCAGTTCGGACATCACTACAAAATGGCGTAGTTACTATATAGGGCCCTATGATTAGGGCGGGCATTCGGACACAGCCTGTTTGTTCCCAGATACTGATTAGAGTCTGCACACCTGCTCTCAATTCGGATCATCAGTGGCTACCACATTGTACTTCCTCTTTCCTGGTATCAGTAACACAGACATTCAACTTTCCAGAGCTTTCTAGTTCTCATGTATTTGTACATATCTTCTGTTCTCCTAGAGACTCCTTATTCCTTCTGTCACCTTCCTGTGTTCCTGACCCAATGTGTATAAATGTTTTGGACATGAAGAAAATAGCTGACACAAATGGTGAAGGACAGACTGAAACCAGACTTTATACTGGTCCTTCTCATTGATTTAATTTTGCTTGATTTTAAAGCAGTAAGTATTGATACCTGCAAATCATACAACTATCATTGAATAATTGAGCTCCCTACACAATTGTGCTGACACTGCCTTCTCATCTACCTGCTCTCATCCATCAACTGTAAAAACTGTAATTGTTTTTCTAAATATTGACAGTGTGATTTAATTAGTCTTTGCCCTTATGTTTTTAACAAATACCAAGAAGAAAGCTCCATTGTCACTCTGCCTCTGTTGGCTGGTCCGCACTCTGATTATCTGTGTGTATGTTTTAGGTGAATTAGATGTCAGGATTTTCGGGGTTGGACGTGTGCAGACAGACCTGGCGAGCTGAGAATGCATAAGGCTTTATTACTGTAAGTGAAGATAAACTAAGGCATCCAACAAAAGCAGAAGCTTTCAATGAAATCAAAAAGTCCAAAGTGTCCTTGAAAACACAAAGAATCTCCAAACTTTAAACTGAGTGACAAAAGGCACTGATCTGGATGTGTAGATCTGGAGGGCCTAGGAAAAAAATCCAATCAAACTAAAGAAAGGTTAACAGAGGTGGTAAACAAGCAAAGCTGACAAACAAATGATGATGACAAGAAACTGACAACAGCAAAAGAACAAATGTTTAAAGACAAGAATAAAACAATTTAATCACAAGTGAACACACTCGGCAAATGTGAAATATAAAACACGAGACATAAACTAATCCAAAATTGGAAATAATGTCAAAATAGAGTCCAGAACAGGAAGTGCATAACGGATCATGACAATATGAGACCTAACAGTGTTCATATTATAGGACTGACTTAAAAAGGAAAGTAAGAAGAAACAAGGCAAGTTTGTGGAACCCATCTTTAGTGCATGCACACTGGATGTGTGAACTGACACTTCTAACAGATTAATTAAACAGTCAGGGGGTTCACTATATTTGCACAGAGATGAACATGCATACACCCTGGTCATGGTGGAAAAAGAGGTGGGTGTGTAATTGATTGATTTAGTATGGTTGGAAATGTTAGTATGCAGCACCTGTTGCAAACTCAGTGAGCCACACAGCTATATGCAACTCCATCTCTCATAGCTGTCTCTCCATTCTCTTGTCACATCACCTATACAAACATGACATCATGCACTTATGATGGCACTTCTGAGTATGCACTTAATTTCATATTTTGAGTTCCACTGTGTAAAGCAATGAAGATGGCTCAGGCTTGTGATATACTGAGTTTTCTTACTATGCATGCTCAAACAAATACCTGGAGAATTAAAAGGTATACATAATTTCAGACAGACTGAACCAATACCTTCTTTTTGACTCCCATCACCCACTGCAACACAAACTAGGAGTCATCAGGACTTTTCACCACAGAGCAAACAACATCCCTACTTCTATGGAGGCCAAGAGAAAGGAGGACACTCACTTGAAGACAACCCTCAAAACCTGTGGCTACCCCAAGTGGACCTTCAACAAGACAACATCTGCATCAGGCAGAAAAACAAGAGACACAGTTGAGCCTCAAGATCCACAGAGGAAAATCCTGGTCACCGAGCTCTTCCCAAACCCGAGTTTTGGCCTCCGCCACCACCCGGGTCGCAGCACGCTTGGCCTGCCAGTACCCATCAACTGCCTCAGGAGTCCCACAATCCAGCCAGACACGGTAGGACTCCTTCTTCAAGTTGATGGCATCCCTTACCTCCAGTGTCCATCACTGGGTTTGGGGATTGCCGCCATAACAGGCACCAGAGACCTTACAACCACAGCTCCGAGCCGCTGCATCGACAATGCGACCACATTTCATTTTACTGCTCTGTTAAACATTCAAAATTAAAGTGCCATAAAAATAACATGATATAACATTTTAAATATATTGGGAATGCATGTCATGTATTTTTGTGCAACAAACATCTACACTAATATTCCAATAGTGCAAATAACTCAAAGTGCATGCTCTACATGTTAAATAATCAAAAAAGGTTAAATACAGCCAGGGGTGCTTGTCAATCTTTTTATCTGCATTAGGCTCAATCTCCTCTTCAAACGGTGCATCAGGAGGAGGGTCAGTGTTGATCGACACACCCGGTCTAACAGTTGTCTTACTATTGAATAGATGTTATCAGCGTACAGCAGTCCTATTTATATTGGTCAGTAGGTCCCTACTCACCTACTGGAACCTAGTGATAGGTTCAGAAGGTCATTATTATCCTACAGATCTTCATTGTTGTCATTACATACATTATATAAGTTACATTCTTAAGACAACTACATTTTGGTTAGGTTTAGGCATTAAAACGTCTTGTTTAGGTTTAGAAAATAAAACATGTTGGTTAGGTTTAAGAAAATAAAATATCTCAGTTAGGTTTGGGCAATAACACATTTTGGTTAGGGTTAGGAAATAAAATATCTTGGATTGGGTTAAGAAATTAAATGTCTTGGTTAGGTTTATTCAATTCAATTCAATTCAATTCAATTCAATTTTATTTGGATAGCGCCAAATCACAATACAAATCATCTCAAGGCACTTTACAAAAACTAAAACTAAAAACCCAACAATTCCCTTATGAGCAAGCACTTGGCAACAGTGGAGAGGAAAAACTCCCTTTAACGGAAGAAAAAACCTCCAGCAGAACCGGGCTCAGTTTGGGCGGCCATCTGCCTCGACCGGTTGGGGTGAGTGGATAGAGGAGAGAGAAAAGAACAGCAACAATAAACAACAAATAGACACTGCAGGTTGGTGGGACCAGTTTTTGCTCTCCACTGTCGCCAAGTGCTTGCTCATAAGGGATTTGTTGGGTTTTTAGTTTTAGTTTTTGTAAAGTGCCTTGAGATGATTGAATTGTGATTTGGAGCTCAGTGCACTGATGGTCCTCGGGCAGTCTAGGCCTATAGCAGCATAACTAAGGGATGGTTCAGGGTTGCCTGAAGCCAGCCCTAACTATATGCTTTGTCAAAGAGGAAGGTTTTAAGTCTAGCCTTAAAAGTATAGAGAGTGTCTGCCTCCTGAACCCAGGCTGGGAGCTGGTTCCACAGGAGAGGAGCTTGATAACTAAAGGCTCTGCCTCCCAGTCTGCTTTTGGAAACTCTGGGAACCACAAGTAGACCTGCACTCTGAGAGCGAAGTGGTCTATTGGGATAATATGGTACTATGAGGTCTTTAAGGTATGAAGGAGCTTGATTATGAAGGGATTTGTATGTGAGAAGAAGGATTTTAAATTCTATTCTATATTTTACATAATAACTTCTGTTTTCTCTGAGTTTAAAAGTAAAAAGTTACTGGTCATCCAGGCCTTGGCAATAAAATGAACAAAAATGTACTACTACAGTAGTTTCCAGTTAGGCATTTTTTATTATTTATTTTTTACTCAGTAATGGATGTGATTTGAAATGTATCAAAGTATAACACTTCAAAATATATATACTTAAGTAAAACTAAAATTACAGATTTAAAAAAAAACTTTAAAAATGACAAGTACACAAAAAAACCTACTCAAATGTATTTTGTTACTTCCCACCCCTGCTTTCCAGATGTGCAATCTGCATTTCAGACCATTTTACCTGAGCTTTGGCCTAGAGAAGACAGCAGTGTTTGTGGATCGTGTTCATATATGGCTTCTTTTTTGCATGATAGGGCTTTAAACTTGCATTTTTGGATGGCACTGCAAACTGTGCTCAGATTTTTTCTTGAGTCCATGCAGTGATGTCATTGCAGAATCATGCCTGTTTTAATGTAGTGCCATCTTGAGGGCCTGAAGATCACAGGCATCCAGTATTGTATTTCGGCCTTGTTCCTTGCACACAGAGATCTCCCCAGATTCTCTGAATCTTTTGATGATATTATGTAGGCCACTGATATTATATACAATGATGTATTTAACATCTTTGCAATTTTATTTTGACGAACATTATTCTGAAATTGTTTGACAATTTGTAGACACAGCTTATTCACAGAATAATGAACCTTGGCCCATCTTTACTTCTGAGAGAACCCGACTCTATAAGATGCTCTTTTTTTTGTTAGAAGTTTTCTTGCAAAGGAATAAGAGTGCAGTTCTTCTAGTACACACTGAAGGCTGTAGAGAGTTGTATTTGCTGAATAATGATATTGAATATGGCAAGCAAAAAATGAATAAACGTTGCACAAGAGAGTGGAAAGGTAGATTAAAGGAAGCTCATGGTTTCAACTATGATTATGGTGGTCAACACGATTATTTTATTATGCTTCTGATCAGGTCGGAGCCTCGATCGTAAATATCAAATATGTTTGATATTGATTTTATTGGATTTATTCAAAGATTCTTCAAGCTTTACAAGCATTTTTTATTTTATGAAATACATAAACATGGTTTGACTTCAAAGTACATTATGAGATTTGTAACTGTAAATAATGAAGGAAATTACTTTGTAGCCACAAAAAGAAAGTATTTTACCTATGCCAACTGTTTTCACATCTATCAGTTGATCTAATGTAGTGATGACATAAATCTCTGATCTATGTGGTGAAATAACAGGGTTTTCCAAATACCTTGATGGTGCAGAACTCATTCATCATATAATCTTAGGCAAATGTAATGCATATCTTTTTAAATTAAGTACAGATATCCTGCGTTATTGTGGATAATGGTGTTAGTAATGTCAGCTTATTTTTCTGTTTAGAATTCCTGTTTCCCACTTAATGAATACCTCTAAAACGACCCATATCTGTAGAATCAATTTATCGTATTTTCCGTCTATAAGTCGCACTTCTTTTTACTCCTCTGGTTTGTCCTGTGACTTATATATTGAAGCGACTTATATGTGAATATTTACAGTCATTTTGTTGAGTGCTCACTAGATTGCATTCTTGATTCAATTGAAGATCAATTTTGTACCGCTGAAAAATTAAAAACATTTTTGTTTCCGCTAAACTCTACCTCCTGGTGTAACACAAGAGAAAATGCTGTCCAAAAGAAAGAGCTATGCTGTAGACTTCAAAGTGCAGGTTTGGAGTGAGTGTCAGCATTCAGACAACCTGAGAGAGGAGGAGGAGACGCTGCTTCATCTCCCCCCACCCTGATGTTGGTGCAGTTTGAAAACTCAACATGCCTGGCACTTGCTTTTTTCCCAGCCTGGTCTGGGTATGGCATTCACCTTGTACCTGGCTGGCTGGAGGACTACACCAAACTTGCCTTCCAGACTTGGCAGAGAGTGGCCTAGTGGAACAGAGAGGGTGAAGCGCTGTAGAATCCAAGACAGGAAGAGGAAGAGCTCCATCTTGGCCAAGGCCTCACCCAGACAAACCCTGACCCCTGCACCGAATGGCAGATAGCTAGGTGATGGGGTGGTCAGAACCGTGCCCTCACTGTTCAAAAACCGGCCTACAGAGGAAGAAGACAGGAATTTTAATTAACACACAGAAGCAAAAGTACTAACCTCACATACAGGGTTCACCTTGGTGCTGATGTTTCATGTGCTGCACATAATTTGGTTCACATAAATTTAACGTTTTTACACCACAAAGACTGTAAGAGCTTTCATGCAACAGTGCATTCTTAAATGGTCAGTTCTATAATTTCAACAATCCACTCTTTTCTACTCAGCAAAATCTAGTTATTCAAGCTTTTGTTTTATTTTTCCAGAATGTAAGATAGGTGGTAGATGGAATTGGAAAGATAATTTGTATTTTCAGGAACAATTTCCCAATTAGGTGAGGTTTTTGTCTGGAAAGACACATTGCTCTTCTTGCGAAATGTTTATTTTCAGTGTTGTGAGCAGCACAAATGAAATTCCATTTTATTAAGTGTAGTGGAATGATTATCAATTTCTATACATTTACTTTGAAGTTTAGCAATTTATCAACATATTTTCTGTTAATGAATTGTTACGCACCACGGTTTAATGAAAATGGTGACAGTCGTGTTAACAATATCAGTGGCCAGAAATGTTTTTTTTATTTGTGTCACCATTAATCAAGCAATTTATTTAGTTCAGTAACCAATAAAAAAATTAATGACACTTGATAACTACACATCGTTGCATTCCAGGACAAAACATGGCGCTGTGAACAGAGGTTTCCTCCTACTAGGGTTAAAGAGCTCAGGGTTTTCCCATTCCTTCTCATCATGGTGCAGAGACCACAGGTTGATGATGACTCGAGTTCCTTTCTTGACTGTGAAATCGCTGATGCTGCAGAGGAGCAAAAAGCGAACAAAGTGAAGGAGGTAGCATGAAAAGTGCTTTTTCACACATTGGTTGTTCTTAGGTTTGACATTCTTTGTAGATGAAATAAGTATCTTTGACATAACTATTGCTGTATAGATCTTTTATATTGTTTCCAAACATTCTGAGGTGAATGTCAGTGAATGAATGCCAAGGTGTTGTTTTGCACACCTGGTGTCACTGAGGGCCACATGGGGGATGAGTAGAGGGGCCACAGGGCGGATCCGTAACACCTCCCTGATGGTTGCCTCCAGGTAGGGCAGACTGCCTCTGTCACTTAGCTGGGGAGACCGGTGGCAGCCCAACTTATTGTCTAACTCCTCCTGGATATGCTTCTGCACCTAAACACACATGACACACAAAAACCCATATTATCCACCAAAATACACTTTATTATAATAAATTGGTGTTTTGTCTTATCCATTAGATTTCACAAAGCCATGGTTGATAGAAGTCTCTTAGCTCTTATGAATTCTACAGTTTAAAAAAAATTTTTTTTTTTGGCATTTTCAACTTTTCTTGAACACAGGATAAGAGGAGAGAGGGGGGTGACAAATAACAAAGATTCATGTTGATAGTGTGGTCAAGTGGTATGTGCTTTAACAATGTGGCTATTTTGTATGAAGTTCACACTTGAGTGTTTATAGTCAGAGTAGTATCCAGTGGACTCCAGAGGAACTACAGCTTCTCCAACTGCTGCATGTTTGTAAACTCAAAAAATGCTAAAAGCAAAAAGCAGAAAACCCCACACACAATGCCCAACCTTAATTGAAATCAGATAGAGTTTTGAGTTTGAGGAGAAATAGACAGAAAATTATAGCTTGAGAGAGTGACAGGGTGTGACAGATGCTTTTATCTAGTCATACAATATATTGCTTTATGTCAAAATTAAGGCATTCTATCATGTAAAGCAATAATGTATGAAGGAGGAAAACCTTGTGATTAGTTATTTGAACATAATAATCTGTATGCCCAAAACTTCAAACTCAGGCTCCCTGCTGTTGCTCCAATCTTACCTGTGGGTGATGGATGAGATATGTAATGGCCCATTTAAGTACAGTGGTGGTGGTTTCCACGCCAGCACCAAAGATGTCTCCCACAGTCATGAGAAGGTGGTCTTCACTGAGGCCCACAGACTCTGCACTGATGTCTGCAGTGTTGTTCTCAGCGCTACGTTTGGCTTTCAGCAGAGCATCTAGCAGATCTCTCTGCACATGGTCCGTGTAATCTGCCTAAGAGTGGGTGTCATGTGAGTGCACAGTACAAACACACTCATAATATTTTGTATACTCTTCTTTCATGTGGAATGCATTTAGCAGGTAAAGCAAAGTACACCTTGGTGGTCATTGATCATGCTGCTGTGATCAAAAAGGATAGCAAACAAAGGATAGCAAGCTAAGATTGCTAAGGGTTAAAATGACTGCCACTAATCAGTTTCTATTTATTACAATAATATTCCAAGCAAACATGTAGGAAGGAAGGAATCAGTATGAATCACAAATGTCAGATGCCTATATAAATCTATAGATGTGGTGTTTTGCAGTTGGTGGTTGGTCTCTACTAACAAAAGAAAATTGTACCTTGTGTTCATCATATTTCTTCTGGAGAAGTTTGTCTCTGATTGAAACACAATGCTTTAGAAGATTCAGGTCTGCATTGGGAAAAATCTGTGACAGAGAGACACTGATTTATACACACACACACAGACACAGACACACACACACACACATATATATATATATATATATATATATATATACATATACACATTCATTTATGTTTTACACTGGCCACTAGTCGAGGTTTTAAGGGAGACACATTTCAGTAGAGAACTATTTTTCCAGAATACATTAAATTCTTTCACATAGGAATCTCATTGGACAAAAGGGAAATGTGGTCTTATATCATTGTAATACCTAAAATACATTAATATTTAAAAATACTCATGATGCACCTTTGTACTCCTTTGTCCTCCTTTTTTCCATTCTGTTGTTTCCTACATTCAAATTGTACTACCTGTAACCAGGGGAAGATGTCCACCAGGCTGTCCTTAGCCACAGTGTCCACAATGCCTTGGCTGTACTGTAGCATGGCTTCAAACTCTGGGTCTCCTCTGTGATAGGTTGAGTTGAAG
This sequence comes from Mastacembelus armatus, assembly GCF_900324485.2. Taxonomy (NCBI): domain Eukaryota; kingdom Metazoa; phylum Chordata; class Actinopteri; order Synbranchiformes; family Mastacembelidae; genus Mastacembelus; species Mastacembelus armatus. The sequence goes on along the minus strand of NC_046647.1, from coordinate 2,988,846 downwards.
CAGAGTGAACAGACAATGTTGGTGACAGCCCGAGTCAGCTCAGGAGAAAAATCCAGGGCCAGTCCACCAGCTGCTGCTTCAAACAGGATGGTGCACAGACCCTGGGCCTCTGTACAAACTGAGCAACACACAGTGGACAAACCACCTTCATGAACTCAATTAAAACTTTTAAAAATCCTAATGAAATGTTCATTTATTCATACATGGCATTCTTATAATGGGTGGATTGAGGCCTTGCTCCAAAGTAACTCTATTGTTGTTCACCATCTGCTGCCCCAAAACCTGGGCTTTGTGATGGATTGTACATTTTTTCTGTAATTTTCCGATTGAGTGAAACAGTAATTGTCATCCTTGTCAACATTGTCAACATCCCTAACCTGACTGTTCAAGTGCAGCATTAATCTCTTTGATCGTAGTATTGTAATCTCAGTTATGCTCTCCATATGTGTTCATGCAGTTCAGTTTGATCTTTATGGAACAATGCTGTTGTTTCTGTTTCAGGTATATTTTCATGTTGGATGCTTCCATTTCATATGTTCATGTTCCACTCACTTGCATTCTGTTGGTCTGGGGACAGAAACATTCAGGTATCTCAAAACCTGTACAAATAATACTAAACTATTTTTGTTATTTGGGTAAACTGACTTTTTAATTGATTGATCAATATTCATCATAAATACTGTATGCATGACAAAGCATTTTTCAAATGTTGTCAAAGCAGTTGAGCAAAGCAGTTATTGTGTCTATAACAATTATGTATCAGAAATTTTTTTTAAAGGAATTGTACTTACTGATCTTCTCAATGGAGGCAGAGCCTTCTCCAAACATGCCCAGAGCTCCATGGACTATTTTTCTGTGGAGCCTCCAGGTAGCACTGTAGTCTCCAAATGCAATGTCTTTCCCATCTCTGGTCAAAACATCTGTGGTCACCTTCATCACATAGGATAGGGATGGAAAAGGTGAAAACAGTTGATTTTTGCTCCTGCTGAGAAGAAGAAGACAGTAAAACTGACCTATACTCACAGTTCTGGGTCTTCCTGCAAATATTTTTCCCTTCTTCAGCAGGACTTCTTTGGCATGTGTGTGCTGGTTGATAATGATGACACAGTGAGATCCCATCATCAGAGAATATGTCTGTCCATATTTCTCTTGTAATTTTTTAAAAAATATATGAGGAGAGTGTGAGGTTCGCAGACTCAGCAAACTGCCAATCAGGGGTAGTGCTGGTAGGCATGGGGGATCACTGGAGCCACGTGCAGACATCCTGAGCTTCAGCTCCACCACTAAGAAAGCTAGTCCCACAGCCAAAAACACATACAAACACAAAAACCAAGCCATTTCTGTAGCACAGAACCCTTACAGAAGGGTTCGGTTCACTGGAGGCCAAGCATCACAGAGAGCTGTGCATGAAAGCCCTGAGCTGGTGCAGAGCCACACTTTTATGGAGCTTCTTCAATGCCAAATCCTTGACGCTGAATATTTAAGGCTGATAAGATGACCTGAATCACTTAACCCTTTCACATAACACTACGAATGTGTAGTCAGCAGTGGTGGAAAGTAATGAACTACATTACTGTACCACAATGCAGTTTTATGATAAGCTACATACTTTACTTGGATATTGATTTATATTAACATTTCAGAATATTCATATTTCCAAGCCAACGATATTTATCTTTGCAGCCATTGTGCTCACTTTGTAAAGGAACATTTAACATACAAAATATTGATCCTTAAGATTTACTGAAACCACACAGAGAAACAAGTTAAATGACAGTATACATTAATTAACAGAAATTACAGTATTACTGACAATACTTCTGTTCTTCTGTATTAGTTACAATGTAGTATTTCTTATTTTACTTAGGGAGGTGAATGCCTCTGGCACCAGAGACTCAAGTTCTTACAGTACCTTTATTTAACATTTAACGTTTGACTTGCCCTATATACTCATATAGGCTATCAGCACAACACGATACGTAAAATATTATTTTAACTTATATAATACATAGTTTACATAGACCTAATTAATTCTTTAAAAGTTGTATTACACCCAATAAACAATAATAATGAAACAGAAGATAACACGATCATCAATCAAGCATCAATGACGCAAATTACAAAGAAAATCTAAATGAATATCCAAAAGAAAGTTGTTTAATTTGCCTGGCTGTTAAATTAAACGCGTCTCCCGTACGCGTTGCTCTGTAGTTTGGCCCTTCCCGTGTACCGTCGTTAAGTAAACAAAAATGGCGTCAAGTGAGTGCCAGACGCGGTTTGGTCAGTCTGTCAAAGGGTTATTATCTGATAAAGTGGGCTCCTGTAGTGGGGATGCCATGGCACTGACCCGCCAAGTGCTGAGAGGATCCCGGAGTCAGGAGGTAAAACGATACGAGTGCTTTGATTAGAACATTATACAGCTGTTGAGACATCTTCATCGCGAAACCAAGGAGTACAAAATCCGTGTTTTCTTTGTCTATTTACTATTTTATTTTAATCCTATAAGGTTAACAGCTTCTCCTCGTGCCCTTTGTTTCTATGATGCCATAAGTATCTATTTTATTATTTGTAGAGGAAAAGTTGACGTTTGACAATAATGAAGCCCAATAAAGTTTGTTTAAAAAAATTTCCAATGTCCGGAGTCACCACCAGAACAGTGATTTTCTATTCAAAATAATAGCATTGCTAGAACACTCAACAGTCACTCTAGTAGAATGAGTTTTATTTTGACAGTTGAGCTTTAGGCTTTGTTACCATTTGTATACTGAATGCATCATTCTCTATCCAGAATTAAAAAGCATGTGAAACTTCTGGCATGGTATCAACAAAAGCAAACATAACTCGAGCAAAACTGGAGTCTAATCGTTTAAAACAGACCTGACGTTAGAGCTGGGCAAAGAGCTTAGATATTCACCAGTCCACAGAAACTATCTAGAAATAGAGACAATTTAGAAATGTGGCTATTCAGAAGTGAATACCCAGCTGGGATTACTCCTGACAAAACACAAAATGTTAGTGAACTAAAACAGGAGCCCAGAGTAACAATTTTTGGAGTAGCCCTGTGAGAAGCCAGACCTTAATCAAGTAAAGATGGATTAAAGATTATGACTAAACAATGGTTCAGCATTTTTCCTGAATGTCTGTGTAGGTCTGATCCAACTACAGGAAGCACATGTTTAATGTTGTTGCTGGGGGTTCAACAAGAAATTAAATCCAATGGTGCAATTAATCCAGAACACCAATTCATTCCGAAGGGTTCACATACATCTTCATATGACTGCAAACTGTGCAGTTAATTTGCTGGATCATTTGAGTCACTCTACAAGCTAAAGTGCAATTCCCAGGTTCAGCCTTTGAGCAGAATTAATTTGAATTTTCTACTTTCCTTTTTTTTCATGTGAAGATCTTAGTTTGGAATTTGGAGTTAGTTATCTGACAAAACAAAAACACAGAAACTCTTGTCAGATTAATAGTAAATCAAAAATCAGTACTTACAGCCCTAAATGTCATGTCATATCATTCAGCTTCTTGGTCAGGCAGCAAGAAATATGGTCATTCAGGAGGATGCCATCCTGCACTCTGAGGATGTAAGTATCAAAATATACAGTCAGGTAATTCAACCCATTATACATTGGCAGTGTTTGTGACAACTCAGAGGAGTAATATAATGTGAAGTTACTTGCTCTTGTTTGTATGATCCACAAAACTTTTAACATCATTATCATATGTGTTCCAGAGTCTGAGGAAAATGTCCATTATCACCACACATTTACAGTACCAGTGAGTATCAGTCACCTATTTGTGAGTACAAAATTATGAAACCTGTTAACATTTGGTTTAAGTGAACACTGAAAGAGTCTGTCTCATTGTCTGTTACTAAGGCAGGAGGCCATCCAGAAGAAGTAAGTCTAAACACTCCACTCTGTTTATGCTTTACAGTTTTATCAGTAAGCCATAACAGAGACTGATCATGTGCATTTGTTTCCATCCTCCAGTGTGGAGCACTCTAAAAACCTGCAGGATCAACTGAGACACCTTCTGAAGTGAAGATAACACACCCCCATCCTCAGTCTCAGCAGGATTTGAAGCATGTTTAATGTCATATTTATCCTCTATAACAGTTGTGGCTGGTACACTTGCAAGTGCTGTTAGTTAACATTTTAGAAGTGAAATGGAGCTTGGTAACAAACACCATTTTTCACCACCTAGTTATGCAAAATGTTATTTGTTGTATTAAACTGATTTATTACATTACCTGTTTCATATTAGTACCTGATAATGCCATCATGTGACTGAAACAAGCATCATGTGAGTGTTAAAATGGTGTAGAATCAGACACCTGTAGCTCAAAAGAATGAAATGAGTCACAAGCCTTAAAACTTCTTTTACACACTTTTGTATGGTAGTTCTAGACTTTTCCAATGAGTGATAGAAGTTAACATTTTATTTCCTGTCTACAACAAAAGATTTGATGGTATAGGCAGCTAATATAAAACTGATGTGTGAGAGCTGTAACCCTAAAAGCACGACTTCACTGATTATGTTACAGAAAACTTTGGTGCCCTGCACACTGGTTGCATAAGACCACCAGAGTATTTGGGCCCTCAGTTGTGGAATATCTATATCATCATCTCTTGTAAAAAATATTAAATGTCTGGGACATATTATTAAATGAACAGTCATTTATTGTAGTCAGCATGTTGGATGTGGGAGACATGGACAGGTGTAAAGACCTGAACAACTTTACGGTCCATTTCACCCTAAAGCTAAGAAATTGTAAACAGAAACCTTTCTGGGCTATACTATCAGCTCAGACTCTTGGTAAATGAGTAAAGGAACGGACTTATCAGCCTGAAGGCCAAACATCTGCTTAACCCTGAGAGTGTCCCTGAGTCTTGTTGTCTAATGTTTTATGACCAAGTCTAGTTTAAGCAGCTGTGTGTTTAATGCACAAGGTCTTTATGTAAGAACACACCCTTGGATGTGCTGAAAGTGGAAAATATAAGTCTTGTTGTCTAATGTAGCACATGTTCCACAGCAATATACCCACAGTGGTAATGACCCACATACAGAGGACAAAATAATACGGAAAGTATTCAGACCCCTTTAAATTTTTCACTCTTTGTGTCATTGCAGCCATTTGCCAAAATCAAAAAAGTTCATTTTATTTCTCATTAATGTACACTCAGCACCCCATCTTGACAGAAAAAAACAGAAATGTAGACATTTTTGAGAATTTATTAAAAAAGAAAAACTGAAATATCACATGGTCATAAGTATTCAGACCCTGTGCTCAGTATTGAGTAGGAGCACCCTTTTGAGCTAGTACAGCCATGAGTCTTCTTGGGAATGATGCAACAAGTTTTTCACACCTGGATTTGAAGATCCTCTGCCATTCTTCCTTGCAGATCCTCTCCAGTTCTGTCAGGTTGGATGGTGAACGTTGGTGGACAGCCATTTTCAGGTCTCTCCAGAGATGCTCAATTGGGTTTAGGTCAGGGCTCTGGCTGGGCCAGTCAAGAACGGTCACAGAGTTGTTCCGAAGCCACTCCTTTATTATTTTAGCTGTGTGCTTAGGGTCATTGTCCTGTTGAAAGGTGAAGCTTCGGCCCAGTCTGAGGTCCTGAGCACTCTGGAAGAGGTTTTCTTCCAGGATATCTCTGTACTTGGCCGCATTCATCTTTCCTTCAATTGCAACCAGTTGTCCTGTCCCTGCAGCTGCAAAACACCCCCACAACATGATGCTCCCACCACCATGTTTCACTGTAGGGAATGTATTGGGCAGGTGATGAGCAGTGCCTGGTTTTCTCCACACATACCGCTTACAATTAATGCCAAAAAGTTCAATCTTGGTCTCATCAGACCAGAGAATCTTATTTCTCATAGTCTGGGAGTCCTTCATGTGTTTTTTGGCAAACTCTATGCGGGCTTTCATGTGTCTTGCACTGAGGAGAGGCTTCCGTCGGGCCACTCTGCCATAAAACCCCGACTGGTGGAGGGCTGCAGTGATAGTTGACTTTGTGGAACTTTCTCCCATCTCCCTACTGCATCTCTGGAGCTCAGCCACAGTGATCTTTGGGTTCTTCTTTACCTCTCTCACCAAGGCTCTTCTCCCACGATTGCTCAGTTTGGCTGGACGGCCAGGTCAAAGAAGAGTTCTGGTCGTCCCAAAAACTTTTTCCATTTGAGGATTATGGAGGCCACTGTGCTCTTAGGAACCTTGAGTACTGCAGAAATTCTTTTGTAACCTTGGCCAGATCTGAGCCTTGCCACAATTCTGTCTCTGAGCTCCTTGGGCGGGTCCTTCGACCTCATGATTCTCATTTGCTCTGACATGCACTGTGAGCTGTAAGGTCTTATATAGACAGGTGTGTGCACAGCTGGACTCCAATGAAGGAGCAGAACCATCTCAAGGAGGATCAGAAGAAATGGACAGCATGTGAGTTAAATATGAGTGTCACTGCAAAGGGTCTGAATACTTATGTGATATTTCAGTTTTACTTTTTTAATAAATTTGCAAAAAACTACATTTCTGTTTTTTTCTGTCAAGATGGGGTGCTGAGTGTACATTGAGAAATAAAATGAACTTTGTTGATTTTGGCAAATGGCTGCAATGACACAAAGAGTGAAAAATTTAAAGGGGTCTGAATACTTTCCGTACCCACTGTAACTGGAAGTGTAGCAGTACACTGCTCTAGAATTTATTTTAAACACCCTGTGTTTCTAAGGGCAACATAATGTGGAAAACCACTGTGACTGACCAGTTTCAAAAAAGTTAAAAGAGTAAAAAACAGTATGTGAAATATTTTAGCAGTTAAGTACCAGTTATTATAAGCTTAAAAGACCATGACAGTTTTGTAAACTATATTTGTTCCAAGTTACCACAGATAACACACCATATATTTTATTTACTGTTGTACTTATACATTTGTGGCCTGGAAGACACAAAAACAAATATGTAGCAAATATTTCTTACATATGTGTTGTAGTCTGATAAATACTGTCCCTATCAAACCTTTCAGAATCTTATAATGAAAAATAAGTCTTTTGGGAATACAACCTTCAAAGTTTTTCCTGACTTTGGGCACAGCAGAAAAAAACACTGTGCTACATTTAGTAGCTTTGTCATGTGTCATGTGTTTGGAGAAGAGACTGAAGTCCTGGGAAAACCTGAGCAGTGTTTGGTGTAATTGTGGATAAACCTGATGTTAAATGCGATTCAGTGTGATGTGACCAAGTGCAATAACAGAACACAGTGTGTAAGTGGCATTAAGGGGGATGACACCACTTAAGCTGACAGCAAGCCTGCTGTAACAGGAAAGGAAGGAAAATCCAGTCAATATCAATACGTTAATAGTATTTACCCATAGATAAAATGTATGAGAGTCATTTGGAATTTTATGAGTAACAAAGCTCAGCTAGAATATTAGCTGAGAAATTTTATTACAAACATCAGTCTGACTCATACTGTCTCAACTACAGCTTTGCTGCCTTTCAACATTCAGTAGTCAACAAAAGAAAAAAATGCTCTTCAATACATGTATTAACTGTTGCTGCTAAAATAAAAAGTATTCATTTGGTTAACATAAGTATGTTTGCTGTTTAAAGCCTAAGCAAGTTTTCAAAGTGGCAGATAGTAGCCATGCCACTTCACTTTCATCAGCCATGCTCAACAGGTCTAAAATTATCAATGATCAATGGGGCTAAAAAGGGTTAAACAATTGATTTTTGTGAAAGCAAAAAAAAAAAAAAAACACCTTTTCAGTCCAAGCATAACAAGGAAGCTCCAGCAAATGAAATCAGTCATTTTCTGTGTAACACTACAAGACAGGAACAGCAGCATACAATCTATAAAAGAAGGGTGAATTAGCCATTAGCCTTGAATACTTTGTGACCATCCCAATAGATCAGACTTTTTTGGCAAACAGGTCCTCCTGTTAAATCACAAGTCCTTTAAACCAGGGCAATAAAATAACATAATTATATATAATCATATGTTTATTATAATTATATAATAAACATAATTTAAAAAGCAACCTTTATCAATACTAAAGTATACCAAAATACACTATTGCATGTGTGCATATTCATCATGTTAAAATAAAAAAATCTGTGATGACACAGGCGTATGAGACAGGTGGTCTTATTTTACAAGTGAGGGAAAATACTGAGTGATTAAGTATTTAAGTAAGAGCGAAACTTTAAAACTCACTATTTAACAGTTGAACTGTTTTATGACCGAGTCTAGTTTAAGCAGCTGTGTGTTAATGCACAAGGTCTTTATGTAAAAACACACCCTCAGATATTGCTGTTATTTTTCACTTATACAATTCCTTTCAAAAAAGTCAAAGAAAGGATATTAGCTGATAAGTGGAAAAAATAAAACCTTGAAAAACAATATGGTCCCAATATGATTTTAACATGCATTGTCCCTTTAAGGTTCATGTCTTCAACTCATAATATACATTTGAAAGTTGAAGGAATGATGCAACAGGAGTAAGCAGCACGGCAGTGAACTGTTTACAGTACAAGTGAATAAATGCATACTGGACTCTGATAAGTTAAATGAAGCCAAAACTAAAGCAGAAAATTTAAATCTAGCAGAACATGGATGATCTAAATAATATCTCTACAGTAGTCCCTATCATGTTCAAGATCATGTCCAAGACTAGTAGACAGTGTACATGTTCTTTTAAATGTAAAAATAAAAACATACGTCAGACTAGAGAAAATTAACTAGCTTACTAACTAGAATGAACTGGGAGCAAAATTCATCTCCAGACTTCTACTCCTCCTCCTCCTCCTCCTCATCATCATCTTCATCATGGCAGTGGGTGATCTCCTGTGGAGCCTGAGGGAAGAAGTGGGGGGGCTGGATCTCGCTGATGGATCGAGTCAGCTGGTGACGTTTGCACTCCATCTCTTTGAAATCAATGTCATGACGGTTTCGTGTGGCCAGTGGGGACTCTGTGTCGATGATGTTGACGTGAGTGTGCTCTACTGTTGACTCATGAGGCATCTGGGAGGGAGAATTTTTAATGTAATGCTGAAAATCAAAAATACATTAAATGCAGATGATAGTGGCTGTATCCAATTTTTGCTATGAGGGAATCTCACCAGTACATGTGCTGCTCTGAACAGATAGCTGAAGGGGTAGTAGAGCAGGTTGATGAAGGAGGCAGCATACAAGTCAGCATAGCGCATCACTTGGGATGCAAACAATGTCTGACGGGAACCACTGCGAAACAGACTTCCCATCATGCCGTAGCACATGTCCATATCATGGGTTACTTTCTGGAGAGGACACACACTCATGCATGAAAACATTTACTGATATTGGTCCTTATAGGAAGAGAAGAGAATTTAAAAAATACGTATACAGTTTTTCACAATTATCCTTCAAAATCTCATACTGGTTGTCTTCTGAATATAGTGCAGCTCTTTTAAAGTGAAAGACAGGAGCACAAAATGTTTGTGTTTGACAGCAAGTTGTACCTTAATCCGTCTTTGCAGGGAGCTGATGTCAGGCCTCTCATTGCTGCTACTATCTAGATGCCTAAAGACAAAAGTTTACTGTAAGCATAACTCTTTTCAAAATAAAGTTTCCACATCAGCTGAATACTTTAGCAATTCTTCAAGGCGATACAATATCACATACTGAAATTGCAACCTGTATATCAGACTGTAAATGAAATAACTACATATGTTGTATCCCTAATCCAGTCTTACCCTACTGCAATGGCAAGGCAAGTTTATTTATATGGCACAATTCATACACAGAGTAATTCAAAGTGCTTTACAGAAATAAAAGGTACATAAGCAAGAATAAAAATAAAAAGGCATGCCACCGCTTTGTCACCATATTTGCCCCTTATGATATCGACTATCGGACCACGCTGACCCATATTTGTGGGTCCCCTACATTCAGTTTGTCCCATCCCTGATGGACTAAAAGTACCTCAACATAGACTATCTGCGGAGACGATCCTGAGTCCCGGACTCTTACGTCTAGGATCGAGTAGACTACAGCTGGAGGTTCCAAACACCTTATTTAAGTCTACAGCTGTTTAGACCCGTATTCTAAGGATAGCGCATAATGCAATGTCTAAATGCATTATGAACTTTCTTAGAAACAATGCATTTCACACAACAACTACAGTGTCTTGCAAAAGTATTCACCTTCTTTTTCCTTTTTCTTGTTATTTTACGACCTGAAACTGAAAAGGATTGATTTACATTATTTTTGCTATTTATATGTGATTTAACATATAAATCACAGCATGCTTACACCTTCTGAGATGCATATATTGTGAAGCAAACAAAAAATAAGACAAGCAAAGAATTTGGATGTGCATAGCTATTTACCCCCTTAAAGTTAATACTTTGTAGAGCCACATTTTGCAGCAATTACTGCTACAAATTTCTTCGGGTACATCTCTATGAGCTTGAGACATCTAACCACCGGTAATTTTCGCCCATTCTTCCAGGCAAAACTGCTCCAGCTCCTGCAAGTTGGATGGGTTCCGCTGGTGTACAGCTGTCTTTAATCAGACCACAAGTTCTGGATTTAATTGAGGTCTGGACTTTTTGTTGCTTTAGCAGTATGTTTAGGGTCATTGTCGTGCTGGAAGGTGAACCTCCTTCCCAGTCTCAACTCTAAGGCAGACAGTTTTTCTTCAAGAATTGCCCTGTAATTTGCACCATCCATCACTCCTTTATTTGTGATCAGTTTCCTCAGTAAAGGCAGATGGAAAAACATTCCCACAACATACTACCACCACCATGCTTCACTGTGGGGATGGTGTTCTGGGCGTGATGAAAAAGTTCAATTTTAGTCTCATCTGACCACAGTACCTCCTTCAGGTTTATTGTTGGTCTTTTCAATGTTTCTCCAATTACTGCTCTCCTTGTCTAGTCTGTGACTTTTGGTGGACAGCCCACTCTTATCAAGTTTACTGTTGTGCCATATTCTTTCCACTTTGCTATGATGGATTTAATGGTGCTTCATGGAATATTCAAAGTTTTGGATATTTTTTTGTCACCCAACCCTGATTTATACTTCTCTAAAATTTTATCCCTAACCTGTTTAGAGAGCTCCTTTGTCATGCTGCTTGCTTGATACTGCCTTTTGTTCAGTGGTGTTGCACTCTGGGGCTTCTTAGAGTGCAGTCAGGTGAATTTAATTTAACTAATTATGCAACTTCTAATTGGTAGCACCAGAACTTATTTAGGAGCTTCGTAGCAAAGGGAGTGAATACAAATGCACACACCACTTTTAATTTTTTAGAATTTTTTTAAAATCAATTTTTTATTTCATTTTACTTTATCAACTTGGACTATTTTATGTAGATCCACTACATTAAAGCCAAATAAAAATACATTTAAACTCCAGGTTGTAATGCAATACTTTTGCAAGGCACTGTACTTTAACAAAGAGGAACTCACTTGTAAAGCTCTGCTAGGAAGCAGTCCAGTGACTGAAGTTCCTCAAATATGGCTGAAAAACAAAAACTGCCATTAGTACATCAAATCCCAATGTTCTTTAATGACTACAGTCCCACTATAAGACAAGACTTACACTACATTTAACTGATGACTTGTATCTTTCACTGACCTGAGCTTTAGTGATTTTTTTATGGTGACTATTATATTTAGTTACACTGTGTAAAATATAGAGTAATGGAAAACAACAGTAAGGTGAAATTCTCATATAAGGTAATGTATGAGAATGTGTTCCTGGTTGTGCTAGCATATGACAGGTTTTCATTTTTACAAAATTCATAATTAATCTGCCTTGAAAATACCCCTGTAAAGCAGAAATGTTAGTTTGACATGACAATTTGGCAGAAATGATAGAGTGGCAGTTTGAACCATCTTTCGAAAAACTGTACCACGTGATATAACATAGGCAGAGGAGGAAGTGCTGGTAGTGGTTATTGAGTGGTTGTGTTTTACTATTTGGAGTTATCTGGTGTTTTTTGGATGAACAATATTAGCAATAGCCTAATTCACCAGGACACCTGCCCTGTTCTCCACTTGTTCTCCTGACACCACAGCTTGAGTTCCATCCTGTGCACATTGTTTCTTATTATTGACTGTCCATGCTCGCGCTTGTTAGTACTAGTAATACTGTGTAGTTCTGAATGTACCAAAAGTAGAAGTAGGCTACTTCAGAAGTTACAGTCATGCCAATTACTCCTTATTACCCAAGTGAAATGTTTTGGGACCCTGGAAATGTTTTGACATGCCCTGACATTTGTGCTTTTTTCAGTTGCTTTTAAACATATTAATGGCTAAAGTCTGATAACACTGTAATCAGCACAAACTGGCAGCAAGTTTATACATGATTGTGTTTTTGAGAAAACAGCGTTTATGCATGGTTAGTGAAAAACTAAAACTGTCACTGAAATAAGGCCATAAAACACATACAGAACATTGGTTCACAAGACTTTTGAGAACTGGATCTTGTAGCCAAAAATGTTTGCTTCAAAATGATGTGAAAGTCATCTTGTTCATTCACAGAAAACAATACACCGATTTAAATTTTTAATTTCAAAAGTGCATATGTAAGAAGGTGTGAATGATCATGAATAATCCTGAGATTCACACCTGAGAAGACAAAGACCCACATAATGAGCTGCATAATGAGCCTTTCAGTCAGGCTTACTCATCAGGAATTATATCCTCTGCTGGGTCCAGTCGCTCTTCAAAATGCAAACATTCGTCATTTGAATAGCATTCTTCCGCTGAGGAGAAAGTAATCTTTTCGTCACTGTCCAGAACCATCCGAACCATTCACCCATGTAGCATGCCATCAACCAAACGCGCAGAAACCATAAATTCTATGATGAAGCTTGACGTTTTATGTCATTTCTCAGGGGCGTGGACATAATTACCTGGCTCACCTCAAATCATTTCCATATGAATAGTACGCTCAGTGTGAGGCGGGATCACATTAGCTTCTCTAATGTGACCGTGCCGCTTTTTACTTTCATACGGATTACATAAAAAGAGATTATTTGTCTTCGACTTGAATTGTTTTATTTAAAAGAAGACATGTCAAGTCTTCTATATGTCAAGGTCAAGGTGAAATTTATTTATATAGCACCTTTAAGCAATGAATGCAGACCAAAGTGCTGCACAATAGCATAATACAATAAAGAATACAGAATTAGAAATTAAATCAATGGGTAAAACCATAAAATCATCAAAAATCAAGAAAAATACTATTAATTAAAAGAATTTAAAACTATAAAATTAAAACTTTTGCCCACAGAAACCAGCATATCCAAGAGTTATAATTAAATCTGAGAAAAAAGATACGTTTTCAATGACATCTTAAATGCAGGTAAAGATGGTGAAAACCTAACATTTTGAGGTAATGAATTCCACAGCTTGGGGGCTAATACAGAGAAGGCTCTGTGGCCTTTAGATTTCAGGCGAGATGGTGGGACAATCAGCAGATTATCAGATGAGGATCTGAGGGCTCTCCGAGGTGACTAAACAAATAAGGTCAGCGATATAAACTAGAGTCAGACCGTGCAAGACTTTAAATACAAAAGTCAAAACCTTGTTGAAATAAAGACCTGAATGACTGTCTCTAAGTCGCTAAAAGACAAAAAGGATTACAGTTTGTTTAAGCCCCTAAGCTGGAAAAAACTGGCTCTGACAACTAATTTTAGCTTTGAATCAAAGACAACACTTAAATACGAATGTTTTCTTGTAATGGTCTCAGATCAAGTGCCAAGGCGTCAACCAGTTAGGGGGAGCCAAAGAAAATGACTTCAGTCTTGCTCTCATTTAACTGAAGAAAGTTGTCACCCATCCAACTTTTGATGTCGCTTATGCAAGAAGTCAAATCAAATAAGGACTTTGACCCTGGTTTAATGGACAACTGGGTGTCATCGGCATAGATGTGATATGGGACCCTATGACAGAATGAAGGCGTAGTATATACAAAGCAAATAAAATTGGGCCCAGAATGGAGCCCTGAGGCACTCTACTGGTCACAGTTGCCAGTAATGAGTAGGACTGGCCTAATTCCACAGAGAAAGTCCTTTCAGTAAAATAGGATTCAAACCATTTTAAGATTGAGCCACAACTACCAACTTCAGATATAAGTATATTTAAAAGGGTGCAATAATCTACTGTATCGAAAGCCGCACTCAAATCCAACAAAACCAAAAGTGCACAATTACTTGAATACACGAATAAGAGCAAATCGTTTAGCACTCTGAGCAAGGCTGATTCAGTGCGATGTATAGCTCTAAAACCGGACTGATAGGGATCAAGTATATTGTTCTCAACTAAGTATGGTGATAGCTGAATTAAAACAGCTTTCTCCAATACTTTTGATAAAAATGGCAATTTTGAGATTGGTCTGTAATTATTAACATTGGCTGGGTCCAGAATTGGTTTCTTTAGCAGTGGGTGAACCACTGCATGTTTAAAACAGGATGGAACTGTGCTTGGCTGGAGGGAATTGTTTTTTAATAGAAATGATAAATGGTGCAGCCACATCCAAGACTTCTTTTAATAATGTAGTTGCTACAACATCAAGTGAACAAGAAGTCTTAGAATCTTAGGCTAGATACTATATCCAGCAGCTCAGGGTGTGAGATGGGCTGGAACTGGGAAAATTTATCAGAACTGGAGGGTAAATGCCAAACCTTACGAGCTGGATTCATGACGATCTGAGATTTAACCCTTTAAAACCTATCACAGAACAAGTCTGCCACATTTTTTGGAGCATATTAATTTGCCATACATCAATGCAACCCTTATATCACAATTTTTAATATGTCAATAATAAGTCCATACTAACTAAATAAATTAAAAAGTGCAATGAACCCCAAAAAAATGAAAATAATTTTTTACACATATTTTTCTAAATACAGAAATGTCATAGTTGTATCCCTCAAAACTGTAAATATAAAAAAGTTGTACAGTCATTTCAGTCATTTCACACCACAGAAATTTTGAGTGTGTCCATAACTTTTTGAAATACACTCATTTTTATAAACTATAATAAAAACAAACGTTGTACAACGTTGTACAATGTGCAAAAAGACATGAACATCAAAGTACAGCACAGGACTAACTATATATATAGAAAGGCATAATTTGCAAAAAACGTGCATGTCTAGTGTGTGTGGGCCGTGCGTGTCTAAGTGTTTTGTGAAATAGCAAAATACAGAGCGACCACGAGAGTACCAGTGCGAGTGCATGCAAGAAAGGTGTTTACGCTGGTTCTCTACTCCTCCCACAGGCATTACACACTTCACCGCTGCTTCTCAAGGCTTCACCTCCAGATCTCCTGGTTTCTTCCAGGATTCCTCGCCGGTCCTCCAGGCTTCACCACTGGCTTACCAGTCACTGACGCCGATGGAGGCATGCCCCATTTGGCAGGAGCTCAAGGCTCAGTCCTTGGCGGCCCTGGCTCCATGGGACCTTGCCCCTGTTCCCGCTGATTGTACGCCCGCAGTGTGGCAGTGACCGCGACGTAGGAGGGGGTCAACTCATTCTCCAGCCAGTGTGCCAGAGTCCTCAACCTGCCCACCAGAGTCACTCCTTCAGCCTGAGATCTCACTTCCCCAGCCTGAGCTCCCAGTTCCACAGCTTCGACACTGGTGGAAACGCCACTGCCAGAGAGGGCTAGCAAATTCTCCACATCTCTAGCCCGAGCCCAGAGTTGCATTTTCGCCAGAGCCCAGAGCTGCCTTCTTGCAGCCAGAGTCTCCAACGTCGAAGCCCGAGTCTCCTGCGCCACAGCCAGAGTCTCCAGTGCCGTAGCCCAAGTGTCCTGTTCTGCAGCCTTGACGACGGCATTTCCGCCGCCCAAAGAGGTAGACTCCAGAACCTCAGTGTGCCGACAATACCGTCCCCACCGAGGTCCCATCCCAGCTCCTCAAGTCTCAGTATGTTGGTCCCTGTTGAGGCTCGGCTCCAGCTGCATGAACCTCAGTGTGCTGACGAAGCCATTCCCACTGAGGTTCCTTTTATTCAGCCGCATAAACCTCAGTGTACCGACAACAGCGTCCCCGCTGAGATTCCGCCCAGGCTCCCAGAACCTCATCGTGCCAACGACAGCGTCCCCACTGAGGCTCCAGCCCTGCTTCTAGAACCTCACCGTGCTGACAACAGCGTCCTCACTGAGGCCTCAGTCCCTTGTCCAGAGCCTCAGTACGCCGTCACTATCCCCGCTGAGGCTTCAGTCCTGTTTCCAGACCCTGAGTGTGCCAACAACAGCATCCACGCAGAGGCCTCAGTCCTTCGTCCAGAGCCTCAGTGCACCAATGACAGTGTCGCCACTGAGGTCCCCTTCCAGCTGCCTAAATCGTTGGCCAGCCTCTGACCTGAGTCTCCAGCAAGCCCTTTTTCTCAGTCTCCAGCCAGCCCTTTTCCTCAGTCTCCAGCCAGCCCCTCACCTGACTCTCCAGCAATCCCTTCGCCTCAGCTTCTGGCCAGCCCTTCACCTCAGTCTCCGGCTAGCCCCTCACATGAGCCTCTGGCTAGCCCTTCATCTCAGTCTCCGGCCAGCCTTTCACCTGAGTCTTTAGCAAGCCCTTTGTGTCAGTCTCTGGCAAGAGACTTGCCTCCAGCTAGCCTCTCACCTGTGTCTCTGGCTAGTCCTTCACCTTAGTCGCCAGCCAGCTCTCCTCCTCAAACCTCAGCCCATCTTAAGGGCCTCCCTCCAGAGCAGCCCGAGACCTCAGCTTTTGCTAGGCGTCGTCCTCATTACAGGCGGCCCCAGATCTTGGTTCAATCGAGGGGCCCACCTCCAGAGCAACCCCAGGAGGGAAAACCCCCAGATTTTGGTCAGCTTTGGGGGCCTATCTCCTGAGACCCACCCGGGGTCTGCGGTGGGCCACGTCTTGGCTGTCTGGGAGCCGGTCCTTGGGGGGGGGGGTGTCATGAGGCGGCAGTACCTGTTTCTCCCAGCCCCCTTTGTTTCTCCTTTCTCCCTCTCCTTGGTTGTTTGTCTGTTTCTCACCAGCAGGTGTGCCTCCGGGAATAATAATGCTGACAAGTGCCAACTCCTTCCCACTCTACCCCTTGGAAGTGCCAGTTCCTTGGTTCGTCACAGTGGAGTTGATGCTGTGCCTCTCACCTCACCTTACCACTTACCTCAGCGGTGCGAAGCGGCTTTTCCCGGCTCACGACTACCTGCTGCCGGCATCCTGTCTCTCCTTCCTGGTGGTTTCCTCCGCAGTTCAGGGCGCTTTATCGGACATTTGTCTGTTTGGGCTGAGGTTTGAGATGCTTTACGTTTAATAAGTACTGTACTTCCCGGATCTGCTTGTGGGTTTTCCTCTTTCCCCCCCACAACACATAACAATTATTCACAATATATTTTGTAAGCGTTACAACTGTATAATTTGGAGGTTGTATCTTATTAGTCTGAGAAGCTACACAGCAATGGAAACAACCCACAATTCGGTCAGCTTTTCATGAAAAAAAGCGTGAAAATGTTACATGAAAAACCAATAAATTAATGGAAACTTACATTATTGGTATAAATAAAAAGATAAATATATAGTGGTGTGACACTATTGTCATTGCTATATCACATTTTGCAGCAAAGTTATGGAGCAAAATCTCACACCTAATTTTGAATTATTCTGATGCAATTTTGATATAATGGTGTACCTTGGAAACTGGAACGAGTTAACTCTCAGGACCTAATTCTGGTAAAATATATCTACTTTCATTTCAGAGGGTTTCTCCTTGTAGACCAGTATAGTTCCAAAGTTCTTCCTTTTTACAATTATTGCAGTAATTGCACTACTTGGAATACGCAAAGCCTTGTAAATTGTTTTATATTCTTTCTCTGATCTATGGCTCACCTTTACATTTTATGGTGGATGTCCATAGAGAATTCCCTACACTCCATGTCTTGTTTTTGTCCTAACATACACAGGTGTGTGCCTTTCTAAACTTTCAGCTTGCCACAAGTGGACAATCATGTTCTACACATATTTCAAGAAAAAGCCAACAAGGTACACACGACCACAGGTTGGAGTGCTACAAACCAAGAGTGTGAATACTTATGTTTTAATACATTTGTAAAACATGCACAAACATGTTTTCAATTTGTCATTGCAGGTTATGAGTTTAGATTAACAGGCAAATGGCAATTTTATTCATTTAAAACTCAATCAAGATCAAATTAAAGTCTGCAAAAAGGAAAGAGATCCTTTCCTTTTTGCAGGAAATAGGAGTATGTAAATAGGAGTATGTATGTAAATAGGAGTATGTATGTGTAAATAGGAGTATGTATGTGTCCAGTCTTACAGCTCTTGTCTGTCCATACATGCAGCTCCTGGGCCAGCTCTGGTATCACCAGGAAAGTCCTCCAACCTTGACGCTTCTTGGATTTGAGAATATCACCAAAAATGTGGTCTCCAATATAGACAATATCCTTGCCTTTAGCACCCAGCAAGTCACACACAATGTCTGAAGAACCTAGGAGTACAAATATGCAATTTTAGTACTTTTATTTACATTATCCAAACCTCCTAAAAGCAATAATCCATGGTTGCTTTATAAAGTTTCTCTCTCTCTCTCTATATATATATATATATATATATATATATATATATATATATTCTTCTGAATGACTCTTAAATTAATACTTTCAAGTTTTTAATACTCTAATCAACATGGGCATGAACAAACATGGATGCTTTATGCAAATGTATGTTTATTATTAGTGAAACCACCCTAAACATACAGCATAAAGAATATAGACATGTTTCAAAGATGGTAGATATGTTTTTGAAAGAACTTGTTCATGTCTATTACACACATGGAAAAAAAGAACAGAAAAAATTCAAGTTCCCATTATTTCTCTTTCTTTGCACTGAGCCAGTTGCTCAAACAGACAAGCCTGTTTACATTTTCAGATGACAGGGCAGCTCGTTTTGTCTCAACAACATGCCCTGACAGTGAAAACAATCTTTCACAAAGTATGGATGTGGCAGGTGTTGCTAAGTGTCTGCAGACATCGTTTTGTAAATTAATTTACCGTTCAGAAGAACCTCTATTTCTGTTTGCCGCTGCTCTCTTTACTGCCTATGGCTGCATTTTCCATTTTTCCTACTACAGGCTAGGTCAAACAGGAAATGCACACTGCATTAATAAAAGTAGTGCTGATAAAATGAGTTTGCTTTAATGCGTTATTAACGTGTTAATTTTGCAATGTAATGTGGTGTTACATTTCTTTCTTTAGCTTTAGCTCTTATCTTGCAGGATTCAAAATTACATGTATGTACTGTAATGTCAGTTAAACAAGGAATACATCAGAATCTGTGGAATTTTGATATGAGAAGTTATCAGGGATGCTTATGTGGTGAATATTTCAATTCTTAAGGGAGGTAAAAAATATCCCCAGAAAATGTTATTGCTTCTAATATTTCAATATATGTCATACTAATGAACTTGAAGCATGCCAGAAAACACAGGTAAGCATTGACATATGGTATAATTAACTGCAGTATGTTAATATAAAAAATGATTGGAGATCAAACTGAAGAAATGTAGTTATAATGATATATGTGATACATCAACCATAACTGTAAAGCATACTGGAATCTCCATCTTAAAAATACTGTTATAAACAAAGGGAATTTCTTTGTGTCTAAAGCCTGCAAAACAGACACTGTGTTTTGTTTGCTTTATAGTGCCATTTTAAATCATATGGGAGACAGAATTGGGCTGTTTCTGTTTCATTAATTAAAACTGAAGAAACAATCACCAAGCTGTGTTAACAACGATTCTTAGTTACCTCCAGAGTAAACAATTCCATGTTGGAGAGGTCCAGTGTATGTACCAATCTTCAGCCGACCTGTGGTCTGAAAGAAACCCAGACTCAGCCACATACACGTATACAATATTTGTGCATCTTTACAGAGCAACAACGGTCTAAACAAAAAACTATTATTTAAACACTTTCACCACAATATAAGCAGAGTATGGTATTTTGTTCGTACAGACTTCCATAGTATACACTCACAGTGTCGACCTGCCGCAGCACAGTCCCTTCTCCAAAGAATACAGGCTTCCTGGCATCCACCAGGATCAGGTCAAAGTAGGACTGCCAGGGCCGGTGGGGCATGCCTGGCTGCAATAAACACAGAAAAATTTGTTCAGCTACCTTTCTGAGAACAATCACTGATATAATTAATTCCCTAGCCCTTTAAGGCCTATTCACACAAAAACTTGTTTCCATCTCAATTACATGGACTTACATTCATTTATTGGAGAGTTGCCCTAAACCTAAATACTACTGTTCTAGCCCTAACCTTTAATGTAAACCTACCTCACCCTAACAATAAACCAAGTCATCTCTCTAAAATTCAATGATTTACATGGTAGGTAGTGTTGCACAGTACACCGATACTAGAAAGGCATCAAAATTCCCTGCCATTAAAACATACATACCATACCCTGTTTTATAGGTGTCTGCTCATGAATGACAGTTCTAATGAGAGCCATATATCCTGAGTGCTATGTGTGTGTGCAGTACTCTGCTTTCATTTCAGGCAGAGTGGGTGGTTTGTTTTTTATTCTAATTTTTCACTCTGTATTGGGGTATTTCACTCTGGGGTACTTTCTAGGTAATAAGTGAGAGGCATGACTGCAACTACAGGTGCTCTTGACCATCTATGGCTCTTAGAGAAAGCAGACACACAAATCCTAAATCCAAAGTGAAATTTGGCATTATTTTGCTTATGTAGCCAGCATTCAGGACAAGCCAATGGATACTGAAAAGCTGGTAAGAGGTTCCAAGCACACACAAGCCAAGGGACCCAACAGATATGCCAACTTGTGTAAATACTGTAATTTAAAGAGCAACAGGTTAGTGATTAGGCAAATGTGGTAGATAACATAACTACACCATGACATGCCAAGTCAATGGAGTGTGACTTATTTTGTGACACGCTTTTTACAGACCTTTAGAGATTTACAAGGAAATTAAGGGCAACTGTCTAATTTATCTGTTGTACAGTATCTGTTACCTATGAGACTTCATTTCTGTTGCTTTATGACCTCTTTTCACATTCTCTAAGGCAACGACATTGTCAAAATACTTTTTTATTAGGTTCCATATTCTGTCATCTATAATTCCATTACATTTTTGATGCTTTCCTTTTTTCTTGCGATATCGTATTAGTATCAAGATCACATTATTGGTAGAGACCTGGATTGGATACACACACACACACACACACAATTTTTTTTTGTCTCATTACACTGACTTAAACTCATTTATTTGAGTCTTGTCCTTGCCCCCTGTGAGGGAAATTTTCAATAGAATACATTGACAGACATTACTGCTGCCTCCCTATGTGTGTGCTACCTCCCTGTGTGACCTGTGTGAATTCAACAAAGACTTTTGACGCTGTGTATTTCAGTAGGGAAATACAAGAACCAGACGAAAGGACAGGTAGTCACACAGACCTGCTAAAGCATGATTTACATGTGACTAACTCTAATGTGTAAACGGAAACTGCTGCACAGATACAAAAGTTGTCATTTCCTTTGTCCTGGGTCAATTGGTATTAGGCCCGTGCTGCAGAATGAATGCTCTGCTTTCTCGGCTGCTTTGCCTATTAAACTTGCCATCCCATAACCTGAGTTTTGCCTCCTAGTTATTTTTTGCCATGACACCTCCCACTGTCCTACTCACACACACCTACCCACAACATGTAGAATTTCAGTTTTTGTAAGTAAATCCAGTTTATACAGAGCCATGTGTACTGACACCTTATGTGATTTACATTAAATAAAACCTATTGTTTGTCATTTCTCTTCTCTTGAACACACTATCATCAAACCATTCACTAATCTGTTCCAGAAATTTCAGAGCTTGATGGTTCAATTCAAATCCATTCAAATTCCTGACAGTGCACTTTACTTAAACATCAGTGTTACCTTTGGTCCATGAGGAAAGTCAAACAGGTATGTCATAATTTTCTGTAACAAGACAGGAGAGTTTGTTTTTTTTTTTTTACATTGTGCTTGAGGGTCCCCCCCCCAAAAAAGAAAATGACATTATTACTCTATTACGCAACTTAAGTATTTATACAAGTGTCAAAATTAATCAGTAAATAATCTTTTCTACAGAAATTATTTAAATTATTAAAAATGATTTCAGTTTCTGGGTTGCTTTAAACATTTATTAATGTGTCACACTGTGAAATGTCATTTCACCTCTGTGTACTTGTAATCACTGTTGGTGGCCAGAAATACTTTGGCTACTTCATTCATGCGACTGAGGAGGAGGGGAAGCTTTGGCTTGGAGGAAGAAGACACAACAAACATCAACAACACAGACACAATGAACAGTAAAGAATTGAAACTGAATTCACTACTACTAAAGTATTTATCAGCCTAACTATAATATTAAAGTTCAAGGTAGCATTTAGCTGGTGTATATACTTACATCCTTTACCACATACTTTTCCAGGTTTTCTACAGTTTTTTCTTTTAAGGACCCCTGTAAAAACAGAGAACACAGTGAACTGAGTGGTGTGGACGAATTGAGCACTGACTGCAATCAATGGCATGCGGTTGCATGTAGATGGGTTTATGTGGAAAAGAAAATTATTCTACCTTGAAATGAACCCAGTCTACGGCATCTCTGACATCCTGAAACATGCTCTTGTAGGACATAAAAAGGTCGCCATCTTTGAAGCCAGTCTCACAACTACAGAGATGATTAAAATCATTTTAGAGTCTAAATATAAGTAGCATAAGAGACTTTTGTCCAGGATATGAATTCTTAGATAGGCAGTTAGATTACTTTATTGAAACAAATTTGTTACAACAGGTTCAATAACAGTGACGCAGGAAAAGAACTTAAGAATGTAAAAAGAATGTAACGTTGGGCAAAATTATATTATTTTTATATAATGTATATAATGGTAAGTAGCCAGATAATAGAATAAGCAAATAAACACTGCATAAAGTTCAGATGGATTTAGTGAAAAAGGATATACTATATATGTATATATATGTGTGTGTGTGTGTGTGTTAATCAATGACATTAACTGTATGGTGCACATTTATATTACATACATTATTACATACCGGCAGTAAGAGGGGTAAATTCTCATCTATTTGGGCTAAAGACATTTGACTGAAAGCACTTCACTTATTGACCAGCAGGTCATGAAGGGGATGTGAGGTGTTCAACAGTGTGTGCAGCATCCTCCATTCCATACCCAACCTCATAGGCTCCAAAGAAATTCCCAGCACAGAGCTAGTCTTCCTAATAAATTTGTTCAGTTTGCTGATGTCACTGACTCTGATGCTGCGGCTGCAGCAGCATAAAGGAGTGAATAATAATAAACTGACCACAACAGATAACGTGTAAAACTTTTTGCTGCACACATTAAAAGACATGAAATTTCCTTAAGGAGTAGAGTCTGGTCTGTCCCTTCTTAGAAATGATGCTTGACCATTGACTGTATATAGGGGGTGGACCTATACAGTGTAACGTAACCCGTAGTGTTATGCACTGCGAGAACGGAGCCAATTCATTCACCATTTTCTGCTGTTATGGACGTTTCCATGTTGCTTTTCTGGAGCCAGAAGTACCATATTTGGACAATAAGGCAGTGTGTAGAGAACGTTCCCGAGCGACCACTGAGTCAATCAGCAGTGAGCTTGATGAATGCATACACCTGTTGGATAGAGTGGCAAATCCATTCCTACCATGGAGGGATAGGGAGTCTAAAGCCATAATGTGTATGGGTAAAGCAAACGTGTCAATCATCCCCAAGTAAGGGTGGAACGAGGTGACATGGATTAAAAGAGGCACTTGATTGGTCAGTTATTTACCTGAATATCCGGAGCAAATACCGACATAAAAAAATAAGGTATATTAAGAGTGTGTTCAAACAAAAACGACAAAGCCACAATGTTTACTGTTGCAACAATAGTGACTTAGTAATTGGTGCTGGCTTTTCAATGGAAGTCAATGGGAGCCAGGGCTTGTTGGAGCCAGTGGCTACTTCCTATATGGCTTCAAACCCGGAAGCGGGTTTGCTATGTCCACCCCTTTTACAGTCATTGCGCTTGACTAGTTGTAGTCAGGCAGCTCTGTGTCTTAGTGGTTAGCACTTTTGCCTCACAGCAGGAAGGTTCTGGTTCAAAACCCAGCAGGGTTTCTGTGCAGACTTTGCATCTTCTTCCTGTGCCTGCGTTGGATTTCTCCAGGTACTCCGGTTTCCTCCCACAGTGCAAAAACATGTATGTCAGGTTGACTGGTGACTCTAAATTACGCATAGTACTAAGTGTGAGTGTGTGTGGATGTTTGTCTGTATGTGGTCCTGCGTTGGACCGGTGACCTGTCCATGGTGTACTCTTGCCTTTCACCCGAAAACAGCTGGGATAGGCTCCAATAGATCCACATGACCCTAAATAGGAATAAGCGGGTACAGATAATGGATGGATGGATGGAAGGATAGTCATAGTCATCCAACTGTCCACAACTATCACCTTGGTCATGGCCACATCCAAGAACAGGTAGCTGTTTGCACATTACACAAAAAAGTGATTTACTAGGCTAGAAAATGCTGCCAGCAAGACAATGTGAATGATGTACGGCCTGGTATGGAAAAGATCATAGGTTTTAAGACAGATATATTACACTAAGGGAAGCCTGAGCCAATAAATAGGTTGAACATTTTCAGTTCCTGCCTCCTCCTCCCTCTACTTGAGTCACACAAACTCCACACCCTTTCTCCCTCTACTATGTCCACAGTTGCTTCCCTCTCACACCTCCCCAGCATTCACAAACAGCAACTTACACAGTCCTGGTCCTACTCTTTTCACTGTCACTCGCCAACTGCCATCATGAACTTCAACACAGCCCCCAACCACCCGAGGAAGACTCTTTTTTCCACCTCATCCCCATTAATGAAATGGGTTTCTGTCTTTCAGACACTGGTCACTTTTATGGTAATATTCATTCATTATGGTATTGGGTATATATCTTTCTTTTAGGCGGCATTTTCAGTTGTGTTACACTAGGTGTTGTAGCTTAGCATGAACATAAGCGTCTTCACTTTTTCTGCTGTACTATAATGTCTTCAAGTGAGTCAAGAGAGCCAGGAGTGCATTCTAATGCTAGTGACTACTTGACAAAAATACAGTAAATATACACATATAAGTCACTTCGCTATATAAGTCAAACTACAAGCCAGAGGAGTGAAAAAATGTGACTTAAAGTCCAGAAAATGCAGTACTTATTAGTTCAGCTGCCAGGTTAATGAAAAAGAATGCATGTATGAAAGTGGTTATGGAGACTTGCTCTACCTCTGTGACCCCCTTTATGTTTCCATCACCCAAGTAAGGAAGCAACTGGAGAGAGAGTCAGTACAAGGCTGCAGGTCCTGATCAAGTCAGCACCTGTCCTCAAGGCCTGTGCTATACAGCTGTGTGGGACACTACAGTACCTCTTTGACCATGCCTGTGATGGATGTCTCTTTGCAACTGGTACACTAAATTATTACCCATCACTTATAGTATATGTTAAATGCCAACTTCTTTTATGCACTGTATTAGATTAAAGAGACAGCACTAAGTCTGGTAAAGTACAGCATGTAGGGAAAGTGTGTGTAGGTTTGAGAGTGCAGTGGGATTATGCAAGAGTGAATGCAACCATTTTAAGAAAATTAAAGAACTAACGTAGAACAGTGCTGTCCTGCCACACTGTATAATAGATTGCTCTCATGACTTTTAGACATGAACTGGACAAAGAGGATATGTCTGCAATGTCCTAGAAGGAAACTAGCATGTCTCACCAGGAGGCTAATCAATTAGCATTTACTAAGGCCCACCAACAACAAGGTTTCAAGATAACGGCTAGCAACCCCTCACACAATCCTTCTTGCCTGGACTCTGGCATGTCTGTAAAGGTTAACAAAAAGATAACTGACCTCAAAGATGACATCACGTCTTTCCAAAGAGCTGAGAAACAAAGACTCTTATCTGATGTTTTGGACATGTCTGCTAAACTTACCACTTCATTAAACACAAATATGCCAGATACTGTTCCATCACCCTAGTCCATCCTCCTGGACAGGGTAGTCACACTGTTTGTCACAGCGCAACAGTTGCAGCTAGTCTGTGGCATCGGCAACTAGGTCACACAAATAGACGGACTGAACTCAAAAATCTGGTAAAAGGAGTGAACTTTACTACAGAAAAGGTCTACCTTTTGAAACTACCTTCTGTGAAGCATGTGTGGAGGGCAAGTTGTCCACACAAACCAGTGGAAGAAATACGCTCCAAAAGCAAGTTGCAGCTGGTTCATTCTGATGTCTGGCCCCATGCAGGACATGACTGAATCCATAGGTGGAGTGAAGTATTTTGTCACTTTCATTGATGACTACTCCAGATGCTGTAAGGTACATGTCATTCGTGAAAAAAGTGAAGTTCTGAGTAAATTCAAAGAATTTGGGAAGACATTCTCAAATGAATGTGGACAAAAAGTGAAGAAACTGAGAACTGATAATGGTGGGGAATACACATCTCCAAAGAGTTTGAAATCTCAGGGTATTCACCATAAGATGACTGTACCTCATGCACCTCAGTAAAATGGTGTAGCAGAAAGGAAAAACATTGATTGAAGCAGCAATGAGTACGTTCTCACATGCCAAGCTACCAAAAATGTACTGGGCTGAAGCTGTAGCAACTGCAGCTTACATACAGAACAGGTTACCAACATCCGTCCTGAAGAGGGAGACACCTTATCAAAACAAAACCTTATCAAAGATGGTACGGAAAAAAGTCAGACATGAGTCACATAAGCGTTTTTGGTTGCACTGCTTATGCACATGTCCCAGACACAGAAAGAAGAGAACTGGACAAAAAGGCAGAAAAAACTTCGTTTCATGCGATATGCAGCCGTCTCCTGGATGAAGAAAAAAGGAGAATAGTCATTAGTCGAGATGTGATCGTCAACGAATCAGACTTTGAATGGAAACAGGAAATAAAAGTGTCCTCATCAGAGAATGAAGTAAACTTAAACATAAATGAAAGAGAAATGTCACTTTGTGTCAATGAGACCACAGCCAGTGAACTGCCTACAGAAGGTAGAAGGATCAGAAAGCCTCCAAAAAGATACGGATATGATGAGTTTGCAGACATAGCAAATGTTGATCAATATGCCAATGTGTGTTGTACCACAGAGCTAAGTACACTGAAAGAAGCAATGATGAGCCCAAAAGCAGCTGAGAATGAATCACTGCTAGAAAATGACACATGGGACTTAGTGGAGTTACCCAAGGATCGAAAGGCTATCGGATCAAAGTGGGTGTATAAAGTCAAGCATCACAGTGATGGACAAGTGGAAAGATTAAAGTGCCGACCTGTTGCTAAAGGATAGTCACAAATATTGTGTTGACTATGATGAAACATTTTCACCAGTGGTGAAATTCAGCTCAATTCGTACACTGTTGGCTTTTGCAGTTCAGAATAAACTACATGTGCACCAGATGGATGTTGTAACTGCATTCCTAAATGGACATCTGGAAGAGGAAATCTACATGGAGCAACCTGAAGGTTACATTAAACCAGGACAGGAACACTTAGTGTGCAAACTGAACAAGTCAATATATGGATTAAAACAGTCTCCTTGATTGGAGCAAAGCCTTCACAGAGTTCATGTTTGTGAGATCTCGAGAGCAACTAGAGATACTAGCTGTGTATGTTGATGATCTGATCTTGATTACAGAGTCAATGGAAAGCGTGAATGAGTTGAAAATGGCTCTCAAGAAGCGCTACAAGATGAAAGATATGGGTGAGCTTTCTTACATCTTGAGCATTTCTGTTGTGCAAGACAAGACACAGAACTGTGTCTTGCTTCATCAGAAGCACTACACTGAAGCTATTTTGCAGAACTATTGAATGGACAATGCCAATCCAGTTGCAACACCAGCTGACTCAAATGTCAAGTTGAGAAAAAATGACAACGTCAGTAAACCTGAGAATCCAAGTACCTATCAGTCTATGGTAGGATGTTTGCTGTATGCAGCTATGGCCACATGACCAGACATAGCACAAGCAGTGAGTGTTGTGTCAAGGTTTAATGCAAATCCAAATACTGCACATCTCACAGTGTGAAAAGAATCTTCAGATACTTGAAAGGTATCAAAAACCTTGCTCTCAAGTATGAGTCGTCAGAGGCAGAAGCTTTAGTGGGATACTCAGATGCTGACTGGGCTGGAGATCAAGATGACCGTCGTTCAGCCACGGGTAATATATTTTTTCTGGGTGGAGGAGCAGTGAGTTGGCTGAGTAATAAGCAGTCATCAGTTGCACTTTCAACAGCAGAAGCTGAGTATGTAGCACTCAGTCACGCGGCTCAAGAACACACTTGGTTGAAATGACTACTGAGTGATCTTGGTATGGATGATACACCAACAGTGATTCTAGAGAATAACCAAGCAGCTATTGCAACAGCAAAGAATCCTGTTGATCATGCAAGAACAAAGCACATAGACATTCGCTATCACTACATCCGTGAATGTGTGCAGAACGCGCAAATACAACTACAATACTCACCTTGAGTATCTGGAGCAATTACTGAAGAAATCAACCAGGCAAGCAAACAGGTAGGTTTCTGAGGGAAAGGATAGTAAGACAAACACTGTTTTACAGATAGTGAGCAACAAACAGGATAAATAACACTAATTTAAGACATTCACATTTGTTTTCCATTTAGTTTTCAGGCAAAGTCTGTGTTTTTACCAACATCAGTCAAATACAATATATCAGCAAAAATCAATTTCTCAGTGGCAATTATGTACTGTATGTAAGCTGACAATTAACATTGGCATGGTGTGCCATGTTGTGGAGAAATGATTTTTGAGGAGGCCAAGTGAGAGAAGTCCTCAAAACTATGTTGCAGCTTCTACATCCAATTGTGGTGGCAGGGTGTGGGGGGGCGGTGAGGGTGCATGGTGGCGGGGTGTGATCACGGCGAGGCTGCAGGAGGAGCAGTGGAGCAGCGGCCAGGGAAGGCAGCCAAATAGGGGGAAATTGGCTCCAGCTGCTAGTCATCAAATATAATGACCTACCTCTGCATATATATAGGAGGAGGAGTGACAGTGAGAGGGGAACGACAACACGACAGAAGACATGAGACACCCTGCTGCAGAGCAGGAGACGTCCGCAAATCTTAAATAAAGCAAGTTAAACGGCAATGCTGTGTGAGTGTGTGTGATTTCAAGGGGAAGAACCTGAATAGTAGCGGTGGTGTGTTACACCAATGTATTGAGATGATCTATTAAGTGACTGTTACCATTTTACACAAAATTGTCTCATACTATTGCATCTACTATCTCTCTCTCTCGCACACACATAAACAAATACACAGTCGAAAACATCATCTTACAATTTACGAAACGTCTCACCCATAATCAGCCACTTAATAGACATTCACAGACAGACACATTCACAACATAATATGGGCTGTTTCACTTACTGTAAAAACACTCATTTAGAAATGGGAAACTCATGACATCCAGAAACAACAAGAATTACTAAAACTGATAAATAGAGAGTTTTCATTAAAATGACATTTACACTACAATCTGAAAAAATGGGGAAGTCTAGCTTCCCTTAGCTTCTGGGAGAAAATGTCACTGTACATTAATGCTATTTATGATTCAGAAACTTGTTAATTATAACTCCGATCACATAAGGTTTAGCAACAGTGCTACAATAGCACTCTGTTCACAGGTTCAGACCAGTCATGCCATTCATATGTTTATCATGTTTGCATGTTTATATCACGTTTTAACATTTGGTTTTTATTCCATGATTAGTTTTAGCGTAGTTGTGTTGATGTGTTATCTTACCAGGCAGGTTAAACAGTGTGTTGAGGATGTAAAAGCGGTCTGTGTCTCCACGTTGAATAAATTTGTTTGGGTACATCTCCCTAATGTCAGGTCTATGCACAGAAGAGAAACAAGTGATGAAAACTTAGGTGTACAAAGAGTTCATTTTTTATTTTTTAGTATTACATATTGTATTACAAGTTGTAGGTCTGGAGAATTTTGATTCATTCAGGTACTTTTAACTATTTTAAGTGGTTTAATAGGTCCAGTAAATTTGGGATGATTTGCATTGTGATTTGGTGCTATACAAATAAAATTGAATTGAATTGAATTCTCTGTTTTACTGTAAATTCCAAATTGGTCCTATGATATATTTATGTTTAATGTTGCATGTGTAAAAAATGAAAAGTCTAACAATGTGGCTGGTTCTTGGTTTATCTTGGTTCTTTAGAGATGTGACTATGTTGACAGCTCATTAGAAGTAGTGGACCTCACCCTCTCAAGAAGTTGAACCCATGCACACACACCAGGATGTTCCCATAGGCATCCACTTTGAGCAGGGTTCCATACATTGTGTCAAACACCAGACCTCTGAGGAAAATTGAGAGGTGAATTAGGATAGTAAATCAGAGACTAAAAGCAAACACCACACATGAGAGAATTTGTTACAGTGTTATTCATATGTCAAGTAGGTATTCAAACTGATTAAAAATAACAAGGCTCTGTGAACCAGCCTGGTGGGGAAGGAAGGATCATAGACAAAGTTGAGCAGCTCTTGTGGATATCCAATGGACACCAGACGTTCAACTGTCAAGTCAAAGCCCAGTGACTCATACTCAGGAGATTTATACACTGTACAGACAGACAAGAAGACAGGTTCAGGTTCAAAACAGACATGTCAGCCTGATGAAAGAAGTAAAAAAAAAAAAAAGCAAAAAACAGTACTAGTTTCGATTATACTTACACCCATGGACAAAATTATTGGTACCCTTCCATTAAAGAAAGAAAACCCACAACAGTCACTGAAATAACTTGAAACTGAAAAAAGTAATAAAAAATAAAAATTTACTGAAAATGAACTAATGAGGGCAGCATGGTGGCTGAGTGGTTACCACTGTTGCCTTCACAGCAAGAAGGTCGTGAGCTCGCAACCCAGCCTTTCTGTGTGGAGTTTGCATGTTCTCCCCATGCTTGCGTGGGTTTACTCCGGGTAGTCTCGAGTGACTGCTTTATCTACCAGTAGTTGATGTTTTGCTCCTCTGGTGTTCTTACCCATCCCTTTCTGGGCCCCGCTCATGTATTGAGCCATGTGCTTACTCATCTTAGCCACTATGACGGAGCTTCCATGTTGTGCAGAGGCAGGTTATCGGGCGGTAGTTGGATGGGACTGCTCCCTTTTGGGGGTCTTTCATGATCAGGACTCTCCAACGACTCTGGGTGAGTCCCATCCATTAGCAGCTGGCTCATTTGAGCTGCCAGGCGCTCATGGAGGGCAGTTAGCTTTTTTAGCTAGTAAGTGTGGATCATGCCAAGCCCCGGTGCTGTCCAGTTCTTGAGACCCTTTCTTGGATATCTGCCATTGTGATGGTTACCGGTTCCTGTTCTGGGAGGTGGCTGTGGTCTGCTCTCAGGTCTGCCAGCCACTGGACATTGGTGTTATGTGATGCCCCCTTCTCCCATATGTTTTTTCCAGTATTGTTCAGTCGCCAGCCTTGGTGGGTCTGCTCTCATGTTACTACCCTGCCACTGATAGTACACTTTGGATGGTTCGGTGGAGAACACCTTGTTTATTCTCCTTGCTTCTATTTCTCTGGTGTACCTCTTCAGGCATGTGGCCAGGGCTGTGAGTTGTTGCTTGGCAGTCTCCAGGGCCTTGGGTATGGACAGCTTGCTGTACATCTTACCCAACTTCATCCCACTGATAGTTGGCTAACTTCTCTCCATGTTGCCAAATGTATTCCTGGGGCCAGAGGGGGCGACATCGAGTCAAATCTGAAGCTGCTGGCTAAGGCTAATCGTAAATATAGAAAAATTGTTATTCACGTCGGCAGCAATGACACCCGATTACGCCAATCGGAGGTCACTAAAATTAATCTTGAGTCGGTGTGTAACTTTGCTAAATTAATGTCGGACTCCGTAGTTTTCTCTGGACCCCTCCCCAATCTGACCAGCGATGACATGTTTAGCCGCATGTCGTCGTTCCGTCGCTGGCTGTCTAGGTGGTGTCCAGCAAACGATGTGGGCTTCATAGACAATTGGGCCACTTTTTGGGGAAAACCCGGTCTGGTAGCGAGAGATGGCATCCATCCCACTTTGAATGGTGCAGCTCTCATCTCTAGAAATTTGGCCGAGTTTATTAGCCGACCTAAAGCCTGACAATCCAGGGTGGGGACCGGGATGCAGAGACTCAGTCTAAAACGCCTCTCTGCAGTTTCCTTAGAGCCGCCGCCCCCCTCAAACCACATAGAGACTGTGTCTGCCCCTCGAACATATAAATCAAATAAATCAGAAGTTAACAGAAGAGGAGTTATTCATCAAAACCTAATAAAAATTAAGACCACTCCTCTTATTGAACAGAAAAACAGAACTGTCAAATGTGGATTAATAAATATTAGGTCTCTTTTATCTAAATCTCTGTTAGTAAATGATTTGATAACTGATCACCAAATTGACCTACTTTATCTTACTGAAACCTGGTTACAGCAGGATGAATATGTCAGTCTGAATGAATCAACCCCCCTCAGTCATAAAAATTATCATGTTCCTCGAAGCACAGGTCGAGGTGGAGGAGCAGCTGCAATCTTCCACTCAAACTTATTATTAAACTTTCATCCTCAGAACAGTTATAACTCATTTGAGAGCCTCACTCTTAGTCTCTCGCATCCAAACTGGAAAACACAAAAACCAGTTCTACTTGTCATTGTGTACCGTCCACCTGTCCCTTACTCAGAGTTTTTAACTGAATTCCTTGACTTCCTGTCTGATTTAGTGCTTAGATCAGATAAAGTCATTATAGTGGGAGATTTTAACATTCATGTAGATGTTGAAAATAACAGCCTCAGCATTGCATTTAATTCTATATTAGATTCAATTGGTTTTATTCAAAATGTTAATAAACCCACCCACTGTTTCAATCACACCCTTGATCTTGTTCTGACCTATGGGCATTGAATTGAACATCTAATAGTTTTTCCCCATAATCCTGTTTTGTCAGATCATTCCTTAATAACTTTTGAATTTAAAATGATGGATCATGCAGCATTTGGAAGAAAATTCCACTACAGCAGATGTTTATCCGACAACGCTGTTAATAAATTTAAGAAAATGATTCCATCTTTATTTACATCTATCTCAAAAATAAACATAGTGGAGGGCAGCTGCTTCAATCCCACTCCCTACCAAATTGATCATGTTGTTGACAGCGCTGTAACCTCACTGCGTGAAACGCTTGATTCTGTAGCCCCTCTGAAAAAGAAGTTAGTGAATCAGAGAAGACTAGCCCCATGGCATAATTTACATATTCGTACCTTAAAGCAGGCATCACGAAGGCTGGAAAGGAAGTGGCGTTCCACAAATTTAAAGGAAATTTTTCTAGCCTGGAAAAACAGTCTACTAACATATAAAAAAGCTCTCCGTAAAGCCAGAACTGCATACTATTCATCACTAATAGAGGAAAATAAGAACAATCCCAGGTTTCTTTTCAGCACTGTAGCCAGGCTAACAAAAAGTCACAGCTCTGTTGAGCCCAGTGTTCCCTTAGCTCTCAGCAGTGATGAATTTATTAGTTTCTTTACAAATAAAATCACAACTATTAGAGATAAAATTCAGCAGATGCTTCCTATACCTGCAATAAATGAATCTTCTACTACAGTAGCTCTTGAATCATCTGTAGGACCTCAGTTATGTTTAGACTGCTTCTCTCCCATAGATCTCTCTGAATTTAGATCAGTAGTTGCTTCATCGAAATCATCAACGTGTCTCTTAGACCCCATCCCGACTAGACTGCTTAAAGACACCCTGCCATTAATGAACTCATCTTTATTAGACTAAATTTATCTCTAGTATCAGGCTACGTACCACAGGCCTTTAAGACTGCAGTAATCAAACCTTTACTCAAAAAGCCTAGTCTTGATCCAGGAGTCTTGGCTAATTATAGACCAATATCCAACCTGCCATTTATTTCCAAAATCCTAGAAAAAGCTGTTGCTAAGCAGCTATCAGACCACTTACACAGGAATGAACTATTTGAAGATTTTCAATCAGGATTTAGAGCACATCATAGTACAGAAACAGCACTGTTAAAAGTTACCAACGATCTTCTCTTAGCCTCAGATAATGGACTTGTTTCTATACTTGTCCTCCTAGACCTTAGTGCTGCATTCAACACCATTCACCACAACATCTTATTACAGAGACTGCAGCATGTGACTGGTATCAGAGGAACAGCGTTAAAATGGTTCCAGTCCTATTTATCAGACAGATTCCAGTTTGTTCATGTCCATGATGAACCTTCCACACGAACAAAAGTTAGTTATGGAGTTCCACAAGACTCTGTGCTAGGACCGATTCTGTTCACCCTGTACATGCTTCCTTTAGGATATGTCATTAGGAAGCACTCTATTAATTACCACTGCTATGCAGATGACACTCAGTTATATCTATCTATTAAACCTGTTAACACAAACCAGTTAACCAGACTTCAAGCCTGTCTAACTGACATAAAGGCCTGGTTGACCAGTAACTTTCTACATTTAAACTCAGAGAAAACAGAAGTTATTGTATTTGGGCCTAAAAACCTCAGAAATAGCTTTTCTAACAATATAGCTACTTTAGATGGCATAGCCCTGGCCTCCAGCACTACTGTAAAAAACATTATTTTTGACTAGGACATGTCCTTTAATTCACACATAAAACAAATCTCTAGAACTGCATTCTTTCACCTGCGCAACATTTCCAAAATTAGGAACATCCTGGCTCAAAATGATGCAGAAAAACTAGTCCATGCATTTGTTACCTCAAGGTTAGATTACTGTAACTCGTTACTATCTGGATGTCCCAATATCTCCATAAAAAGCCTCCAATTAATCCAGAATGCCGCAGCCAGAGTCCTGACAGGAACTAGCAAGAGAGATCATATTTCTCCTATATTGGCTTCTCTTCATTGGCTCCCTGTAAAATATAGAATAGAATTTAAAATCCTTCTTCTCACATACAAATCCTTTCATAATCAAGCTCCTTCATACCTTAAAGACCTCATAGTACCATATTATCCCAATAGACCACTTCGCTCTCAGAGTGCAGGTCTACTTGTGGTTCCCAAAGTTTCCAAAAGCAGACTGGGAGGCAGAGCCTTTAGTTATCAAGCTCCTCTCCTGTGGAACCCCCAGCCTGGGTTCAGGAGGCAGACACTCCCTGTACTTTTAAGGCTAGACTTAAAACCTTCCTCTTTGACAAAGCATATAGTTAGGGCTGGCCTCAGGCAACCCTGAACCATCCCTTAGTTATGCTACTATAGGCCTAGACTGCCCGAGGACCATCAGTGCACTGAGCTCCAAATCACAATTCAATCATCTCAAGGCACTTTACAAAAACTAAAACTAAAAACCCAACAAATCCCTTATGAGCAAGCACTTGGCGACAGTGGAGAGCAAAAACTCCCTTTAACAGAAAAAAAAAAACCTCCAGCAGAACCAGGCTCAGTTTGGGCGGCCATCTGCCTCAAACAGTTGGAGTGAGTGGATAGAGGAGAGAGAAAAGAACAGCAACAATAAACAACAAATAGACACTGCAGGTTGGTGGGGTCAGTAACCAGTACCAGGGACACCTGCAGAAGGCACAGAGAGAGAGAGAACAGAGAGAGAGCACAAACTAGGGGAGAGAGAGGACAAAGTTGTGACAAAGTGACATTCAATGGTGGAATATACATGTGAGGAGGGAGTAGAGGAGAGGGGAAGGAAAGGAAGGGGAGAGTTAGGGTAGGGGAGCTCTGTGCACCGATGGTCCTTGGGCAGTCTAGGCTTATAGCAGCATAACTAAGGGATGGTTCAGGGTTACCTGAACCCAGCCCTAACTATACGCTTTGTCAAAAAGGAAGGTTTTAAGTCTAGCTTTAAAAGTACAGAGAGTGTCTGTCTCCTAAACCCAGACTAGGAGCTGGGCCCACAGTAGAGGAGTTTGATAGCTAAAGGCTCTGCCTCCCATTCTACTTTTGGAAAACTCTGGGAGCCACAAGTAGACCTGCACTCTGAGGTGTCCATCTTACTCATGATCTTCAATCTCTGGTCAGTTGCTCTTGTGTTGAGCGTGTGGGGGCTTGTTATTGGGGCTTGATACCGAATCTCAGGTGGGGATGGTATTTGTTTCCCCCCTGACCTTGCACCCTTGCTGTAGCATTTGTGTTGTATCTCTTCAATTTCTAGTTTGCTGTTTGCGGATGTTGGAACACTGAGCTACCAGTTGTTTCCGCACTAGTCTAGATGGTGGGTTTCGAATTTTCCATAGGTCCTACATCCTCTTCATGTAACCCCTATCGCTGGGGTTACTCATGTAGTAGCATTCCAACAGTTCTCTATTCTCATCACTCATCCATGAATGTCATGTTCCAGTAGCTCATTTCTCATCAGGTTGCCCAGGTTCCCTAGTGTGTGTGTCTATAGAAATTTCCTTTTCACCCCTACAGCACAGCCTGCACGTGGGGTCCTGCCTGGTGTGGTAGACCCCAGCCACTATCCATCTTGTGCACAGGGCCTGTTCCTGTGGTGCTATGATTAGTGCCTCCATGTTGTCTTTCAGTCCAGCCTTTTCCAGCCACTGGCAAGACTTTTCAATATCAGCCATCTCTCGGTGGTACATGCCATGCTACTAGTTGTGTCTGCTCTAGTCTAGATGGTGGGTTTTGAAGTTTCCATAGGTCCCACATCCTCTGTATAAAACCCCTCTCCCTGTTGTTAATCATGTAGTAACATTCCAGCAGTTCTCTATTCTCAGCCCTCGTCCATAAGTGTTGTGTTCCAGTAGCCCACTTCTCATCAGGTTGCCCTGGTTCCCCAGCACCTGATGTGGACCTTGTTGACCCAGGTGATGTCCAATATGGTATGACTCCTGTGTTTCTATCTCTCATTTGTAATGAGATTGGCCAGTTTTGTTAAGGACCTGGCCTAAGGGCGCACACTGGTAAGGGCAGTACCATACTTGGTGTGTGTCTACATACACTGGACAGCCGTATACAGTTGTGTGAAAAAGTGTTGGCCACCATCCTGATTTCTTATTTTTTTGCATGTTTGTCACACTTTAATGTTTCAGATCATCAAACAAATTTAAATATTAGTCAGAGATAACACAAGTAAACACATCATGCAGTTTTAAAATGAAGCTCTTCATTATTAAGAGAAAACAAAATCCAAAACTACATGGCCAAAATGACCAAAAAGCTAATTTTGAATAAAAGGACTCCTCTATAAACGGAACATACTATGAGGTTAATCTAAAGATTATACTTTTCACAGCATATGTTTCATGTACTATATATTTTTCATCTGTATTGTTCTTATTTTAATTTTCATTAGCCACTTTTATTTATTTGTTCCACTTGAAAAAGAAGAACATGAATGTGCAGTCAACATTTAAGATCATGTAAGCTATGGCCATGGCAGTTCGACTGTTATGTACTATCAGGTCTGGTACCAAAAGGCATAAACTTCACTTACCTGCTAGTGTGTAATCCATATCAAAACCAAAACACTTTATCTTCTCCATGGCCAAACTTCGGTTGACAAACACTCTGAAAGGGGAGAACAGTGTATGGTCAAATTATTCACTATTTAGACATTCCACACTTATTCATAGTTATTGATATCAGTCTGGTAAAAAAGTCCTCTGAAAGTGTTCATAGTTTTCAAGGGTAAAATGGACTGAAGCTAGAGCTACAAGAGAAAAAAACGTAGCAGAATTTTATCAATCGCGCTGGGCAACACTTCCTCTAGGTTGGCTTTTGATGCAAGGTACTGGCTGTGCTTGAGAGAACTACCATGAGCTTAGACTAAACAGTAGCACTTATAAAAACCAAGTTTCCAAAGTGCTGTACAGCCAGTTAAAAACATGGAGCCAACTGAAAAACAAGCACAGTTTTGCAAGAACAAAAACAACGGAGAAAAACATAAACAATCCATAACAAATCAGAAAAAATAAAATACAATAACCTCAAAAAGATGACATCACGTAAAGGCCTGTCTACAAAAATGGGTTTAAGTAGAGACTACTGATAGTAGAGATTACTAATTTTGCGAGCCTTATCTCCTCGGTTAGGTGATTTTTTTTGATTTTTTGGCCTTCTGGCACTCCCTTTTCTGGCTTCATTTCTCCACTGTGCCTTTTGCCTGTTCCTGATCACTCTATCCTTGACTGGAGCAATCACTTTCATAACATTTAGAACACTTGACATATTTGAATTCAACAACTCTTCAACGTGAGAAAATTTGGTATTTTCAAACCTAATCATCTCTATAACAAGTGTCCTGGTGTTATTAATGTGTCTTTTCTGAACTGTAGGTCCAGCTGCGTCTTTGGGAATTATGGGCAGAGCAAAAAAGACACAAAAATGATCAGATAATGCAACATCAATCACAGTGACATTTGCAATGCTAATACCCTTAGTGAAATATGATAATAGATACTATGATAACTAGGTCCAGAGTATGGGTCTGGTATAGGTCGTCTCATTTACATGTTGACTAAGGCTGTAGGTTTCAAGGACAGCAGAAAGTTCTTTGGCATTTCTGTCACAGGCATTATCCATGTGAACATTAAAATTAGGGATGCACCGAATATTCGGCCACCGAAAATTTTTATCACTTTTATCACCGAAACATTACGGCCGAAATGTTGTGATGACGCAAACAGAAACTGCGACCTGCACGTGCTTGTCTGAAGCAACATGTCTGCGGTGTGGACGTAGTTCAGGGTATCTGAGAAAGACCCACGGACAGCGATTTGCAATGCCGAAATTTCAAGAGGGGGTGCATCTGCAAAGACTTTCTCCACATCGGGTTTAATTTATCACCTGAAATCCAAACATTCCGATCGCTATGCTGAATATGAGAGGAACGCAGCACAGAAAAGGAAAACGCCTCCGAGCACGCCCACTCCGTCTGTGGCGGACGTTTTTGAAAAGGCAAGGAAGTTTCCCAGTTATGGTGTCAAGGCAAAGGGCATTACACAAAAGATTATGGAATTCATTGCCTTAGATGATCAGCCATTCTCTGTCATAGAAGATGTGGGATTTCGTAGGCTGATCGAGTACATTGAGCCCCATTATGTCATGCCGAGCAGACGACATTTCTCAGAGTTAGTACACAGCCATAGCCATAAATGTAATGGTACTAATAATTGGCATAATTTCTTTCAGTGTTTTGGTTTTCGGCTTTGGTTTCCTCTTTTTCGGTTTTCGGTTTCGGCCAAGAATTTTCATTTCGGTGCATCCCTAATTAAAATCACCTGTAATAACCAAACAGTCAAACTGTGTAAAGACAACTGAAAGCATCTCAGTGAAATCATCAATAAAATTTTGACAACATTAGGGGCATTTGTAAATGATTATGTAGAGTACAGAGGGAGATAATTTTAGCTCCATTTTAAGAGATACATACTCAAATGATGAAACTCCCCAAATGACAGCCTGAGAAGGCATATTATCCCTAAAAAAGGCACAGACACCACCACCCTTTTGTTTTCTCATGTTTCTGACAGAAATGTGAAAAGAATCCAGCAGAACCATGCCAATACCAGAAGAACCATGGTGCGCCAGCCCAGTCTCCGACCCAGCTCCAGCTCCAGAACCAATGCAGATCGGCCAAACGCACCTGACTCCTGAAGAGCGCAACAGACCTTTCCAGAAGAACTTATGTTTGTATTCTGGCAATCACTTGGAAAGCATATCATTCAAACTGATACATTCACTACAACTCCCATTAGTTTTGGGATCCACATGGTAAATGTGCTCACAACCACCATGTTTGACTGGAATACTGGGAGGGTTCTGGGTTGGGGTCTAAATTGTTTGATGACCTGTCTGCATTTTATTCGCCCTACACTCACAGATAAGCTTGGAGAACCCCAAGAAGAATTCCCGGATCTCTCCAATGTACCTGAAGACTACATGGATTTGAAAATGGTCTTGATGCTGGGTTACGACTTTGTATAAATTATAACATTATAGATTATTATTTTCTGGCCGTGAAGAGGAATGCAGGAGACTCAGGAAAAGGAACCGGCCAGTAAATTGCAGATGCTAAATTACTCGAAATATAAACTTTCACTTGAAAAGATAAGACACTTGGCTAAGGTAGTGGCTAGTAATGTGCTATGGTCCAAGGTGGAAGTCATGTCTCTGAGATATTGTCAGGTGCCGTCTTATAAGGAGCATCCTTTGATAGTAAATTAGTAGCAGGTGAGTCTCATTCTCTGCTTTCGCAGTTGGCACTTGCGTGCACACA
The DNA here is from genome assembly GCF_900324485.2 of Mastacembelus armatus. Taxonomy (NCBI): domain Eukaryota; kingdom Metazoa; phylum Chordata; class Actinopteri; order Synbranchiformes; family Mastacembelidae; genus Mastacembelus; species Mastacembelus armatus. The sequence goes on along the minus strand of NC_046647.1, from coordinate 2,948,501 downwards.
CACACACACACACACACACACAACAGGAGAGGGTGGACAAAGGGGTGGAGAGAAAGAATACTAGTCAGGATGACGTTGGTGAAATTCCTTGATGAGGTCAGGTCCAAGATGAAGGACTTAAGGATCCAAGAACACTCGTCCAGGCCAGAGCCTTCCCGGTCTACCGAGTATTAAAAGCCCCAACCCTGTCTACGTATGTTGAGCAGGCGCTGGACGGTTTGAATGTCACTAACATTGTGCTATCTCCCTTTCTCTCTGTACCTTCTGCAGGTGTCCCTGGTCCTGGAGCTGTATATTGCAGATGTGCAGTTACTGGTCCCACCAACCTGCAGTGTCTATTTGTTGTTTCTTGTTGCTGTTCTTTTCTCTCTCCTCTATCCACTCACCCCAACCAGTCGAGGCAGATGGCCGCCCAAACTGAGCCTGGTTCTGCTGAAGGTTTTTTCTTCCATTAAAGGGAGTTTTTCCTCTTCACTGCCACCAAGTGCTGCTCATAAGGGATTTGTTGGGTTTTTTTGTTTTTGTAAAGTGCCTTGAAATGATTTGTACTGTGATTTGGTGCTATACAAATAAATTGAATTGAATTAAACATGTCTAGAGAATTACCCTCCGTTCCAGAATCAATAAGAGCAGAGAGAGATATGGTTTGATGGTTGACTATTAGATTAGCATCAAAGGTTAGACGCCATGGGATATTAGATGGGACTTGGCTCCTCAGTACCCCCATTCTTAATGGGGAGCTGCCTCTTTTGGGCAAACTGGGCAAAAGACTCTAAGATGTCCCTTGTTACATGGTACAAACACTCTCGGGCCCTCATTCTGCACGCTCGTTCCTTGGAAGTTAAACACGCTTGACCAAGCTGCATTGGTTCTTTCTCGCTTTCTTTTTCAGGTTCGGGCCCGGGTTCAGATGTGTTACAGTTTCTTCTACCTCATAAAGAATCTTTGGCTGAGTGCAGACAATGGTATTTTGTCAAAGCCTGTTTCCCTTGCTGGATTTTGGAGAGTATCAAGTTTCATTTTGGCCTGTTTTTAGTTTGATATTGTACTAACAACCAGGGGCGTAGCATGAAATTCTGGGCCCTGTGTATAAACCCATTACAGGTAATGCGGTCCCGCCTTGTACACTGTCCACTGTTCACATGTAAATAATCTCAGGTGAACCAGGTAAATATGTGCACACCCCCGAGAAATGACATAAAACGTCAAACTTCATCATAGAATTTACTCATTTGGATGATGGTGCGTCACGGACGTGAAGAAGCACTTCTTGTATTCCACACAGAGACAAATAGTTTAGCTTGTCCTCAGAGTAAAAACACTGATTTTAACTCAAATGAGGATCGTTTGGCTCCTCATTGTTTTGTATTGTGCTGCACTAATCCGTCCCATCTACATTGACTGAAAGGCTCATTATGCACGTCTTTGTCTGGCTGTTCAGTGCGTCTTTTGTCTTCTCAGGTAAATCACATGTCTATTCATCCTCAGACACACCCTCTTGCATATGGCCTTTCTGGACAAAAAGTGTCTTAGAAGATTTAAATCAGTGTATTGTTTACTGTGAATGTGTGAACAAGATGACATTCACAGCACTCTGAAGTAAACACTTTAGCCTACAACAGGCAGGTCTCCAAAGTCTTGTGAACCAATGTTCTGTTTGTGTTTTATGGTCTTATTTCAGTGAGTAAAAAATTTTAGTTTTTCACTAACCATGCATAAACACTTTTCCTCAAAACACAATCATGTATAAACTTGCTGCTCACATATTATTGTAGCCAATTTTGTGCTGATTACAGTGTTATTAGACTTTAGACATTAATATGTTTAAAAGACACTGAAAAAAGCACAAATGTCAGGACATGTCAAAATTTGTCCAGGCCCCCAAAACCCCTCAGACCCCAGAGGGTTAACTACAATTTGCCAGCATAATAAAAGTCTAATGGCCACACTTCACTCATCTTTATTTTTATTTGCAGAAAAAGATCATTAGCTATTGTTGGACATGTGTTTGAACAAATGTGCTGTGAAAAAAATGGAAAAAATTATGTTTGAATTTATTCTCCAGTAAATGCCCACTGGTGGGTCTTTATGTTTGCAAAATCATTGATGAGGTGTTTAAATGAACCCGAGTGTCCCCAAATTTGGGGATACCACTACCAAGCACAGCATGAAACAATGCACTAATCCCAAAAGAATATAGCTATGTTATACATCAAATTAAACAGCAAAATCTGGGCTACAAGAATATATAAACCTTTTTTACATGCCCAAAACACAATTTAATTGAATGACTTAAATATCAACTTTCACACAGCACCGCTATAATGCTACAACACTATATGCAAATCACACAATGCCCACACCAAATGAAGGCTGAGACTGTGCAGACTCTGAAGATGTGTGTAAAAACACAGTACAACAAAGCATCAGAGAGATAAAAGCCAAAACAAAACAGCAAAAATCACTTTGCTAATGATAGCTATAACATTTTTCTTTTCTATGCAGTTTTGCTATTTAACCTGTATTTTACTGCTAAATCCACACTAACAGTGTTAGACCTGTGTTATGCGACATTCAAATCACTCCGGGCGTTTCTGAAGGGCTTTTCGAGCAGAGATCTAAAATCGGCCTTGAGCTCAAAGGGGTACAGTCCAAGATTTTTTCTGAAAATCTTTTTTCTAATTAAAGCATTGAATTAAGTAATTAAGTAATAATTATAAGACAGCCCTTTCTCAAGATCAAATAGTTTTCAGAAGGTATTAAATCTGACTCGAATGCACCTACAATAGGGTATATAATAATTAGACTGTCTTATTCATCATTCATTAAGTCCTTAAATATTGCCTCCTCTGTTTCACTTGACCAATTTTAACCCCCTGTAAAATGATGGTAGATCATTTGGAATTAACATTACAGTTTTTAAGTTCTGTTACATTCAGTTATGCAGATAGCGCAATGACATTTTCGCAATCCTTAGATTACAAGGATATGATTGATGGATACGGATATGATTCATATTAATGATGACTTTGATATGAAATATGTCATAATCAATCAATGGGAAAGGGCTAAAATATCAATACAAAGCTGAACTGTTTTTACCGCGAGGCCCGCGACATCTCTGTCAAATGATTGCTGATGAATTTATGATAGTAATTAATCTGTTGTGCTCACCTCTCTTCTCAAAGAAATGAGTAAGCACCTGCTTCCCCTCACTTAATTTTCTCTCTCTCGATGTCAGCATGTCTCTTTTTCGATGTCCCAATTTCCCTTTCTTGGGGAAAGACATGTCTTTTCCTGCAAACGTCTGCTCCTCTGGCTGTCAGATCACGCTACACGTAACTCTATTGAATCGACTGACCAGGTGTGGACCACACCATTTTGCACCTTTTTAAAAGGGGTGTACGGGCCTCAGAGAACATCCATTATTATTATTGATAAAAAATGATGCCTCTCAACCACTTCATTCAGCCAAGGTAAATTTCTTTATGCCATTAATTAGAAATTTAAAAATGTAACATAAAGAACTCTTTTCATTCCAGGCTTTTTGGGCATCAGGGCCCACTGCAGGGAGCAGTACCCTGCAGTACAGACAGAATTCATGTTTCACTTATACTGGTGCACCCAAATAATTTCTGACATTTTCATAATACAAATTTCACTTGTAGTTCTAGCTCAAGATGAGCCATCAGTAGAGTGTTTGCTCCCACAAAAAAAGATTAACAGGGTGAAATTAATGTTCATCACTACTTAAAATGTATGTACAGTATATGCCCACTCTCAGTTCTACATTATGTTTTTTTGCCAAAACACACGACAGTTTGCACCAATGTTAAATGACGTTAACAACCAGTTTTCAAAGTGGCTGATAATTTTCTCTTGACTAACTAATTATCAACAAGCCATTTAAGACTCTACACTTGACAGTATGACAGAGGTTTCATATCCTGTCATACATGTATCTTTGCTAAGACTACTGAGAAGGATTCCCACTGCTGTATATTTTACATTCACTGTCTTAATCTATTTTAATTCTCATTATGTAAGCACACTGGTAGACAGATGTTTGCAGAATAGCACTATCTTGCTTCACCTACAGTGCTTATATGCAGAAATACAGATTATACAGTGTAAACATATAATCTATGACTCTGCCAAAACTGCACAATAATATTGAGTAGAGATGCACCGATTGACCGGCCAGTGATCAGAATCGGCAGATTTTTCGCATGACCGGCCCGGATTGGTGACCGGCTGGTCAGTCTCACGTCTTGCAGTTTCCAAGCCAATCCTTTTACTACCAGCGGTGCAGGCAATGACGTCGCAGCCACGCACACACTCACAGCAGTGTGTAAACATGTTGGTATGGAAGTTCTTTTCTGTGAGTAAATATGACACAAAAATTGTTTGTAACATTTGTAAGGCCAAAATACAACGTGAGGGAACAACCATTTTTGTTTGTTATATTTTATTTCTTATACTTTATTTTCTTTTATTATAAAATAAAAAATTTCATTGAGGAAAAGAAGATTTTTGTTAGTATAAGTCTACTATGGTAGTTACAGGAACCCATTTTATACCTTTTTCAAGGCACTTTATTTTGTTGTGAGAAGATCCTGTAATATTTAATAATTTCTTTTATTATAAAATAAAAAAATTCATTGAATATTTCTGTATATGCTTTCATTACAGTTTAAAAAAATGGAATTGGCAGGTCACACTTGCTAAAAAAAAATAAAAAATCGGAATCGGCCAAGAAAATTGCAATCAGTGCATCTCTAATATTGAGTGTCAATTCAGATGTGTGAGAGATGATATCAGCTTGACAGTAAAGGATGGGGATTAAAGAAAAGGTGCAAATGCAAGGGAAGGAGCTCACACCAACAAATCACAATAACCACCAGCTGCTATCTCCACAGGGAGAAACCCAGCTCACAATCAGTGTCAGTATGGATGGAGTTCCACGAAACTTAGATGAAGAATTGGTTCACATCATGGACATCAAAACAAAGGTGTAATTTAGTCATTAGTTGCAGTTTGTTTCAACAATAAAAGGATGGCATACCTCATTGCAGGATGGTTTTGAGCCAGATCCCTTGGAGAGCTTTGTAATAGAGAATACATGTAGTATTACCACTGAACTTATTGCTGCTGGTCTTATCATATATCATGCTACACAGCTCTGGTCTGCTGTCTTTTTTATGGAATAATCTAAATTCTATTGCTACTTGTTATACCCAAAAAGTCACAACACATCACTCAATTACCAGTTATCTATACTAAATTAAAACCAAACAAAAGTAAACTTGGAAACATCTGACATTTCCATTTTATTCTATAGATGTCTTGGGGCCTGCAATAATAATTAAATAATAATGAATTTAATCAAATGATGGAGCTGCACTGTCTCTTAATGGATACTGACCATTAGTCAATTCAGGAAAAAATAACTTTTATAAATGTATGCTTTTATTTTAAAGCAAAGTTAGCATGGGGAAAATACTACTGTTGTTTGCTTCATCAAGGCACTGATGAGTTTATATACAGTTTTTAGTGAAGTGTCAAACTCAAATTCTAAATGGCCAAATAATACTAAACATGATCCGCAAAAGTAAGTCTGAACAAAAACAAAAATTAAATACTGTGGAAATACATTTTCATTACAATCAGAAACTATTTTATTAAAGAATAAGTCAGTAAGATGAGAAATTTGACCAGAGGTGATGTCACCTTGCAGTTGACCATTCACTTTTCAAAACATGGTGTGAACACACTGCTGTTGAAGTGACAAACTGTGAAAACAACAGTTGTGGCTGTTCTGCTTTAAAGGTTTCGGCCTATCACAGACTTGCACTTCTGTTTCCTGATGTAATAGAGTAAATCACTCCGGCTGCAACGAACACAGCTGAGCAGCAGTGATCTCTGTAGAGGCCGAGATCTCTCTGTTTTCACCAACATGCCAGTGAGGATAAAGTGATGTTATTAAAGTACTATAATTCATTTCTAGATTTTGGGACTTAAGTTTTAGAAGATAAGAATCTCCATGCATTTATTATCTACCCTATCTTTAAAGAACAAATGAAATGAAAAACCTTTAGTTGAATTGACCTGTCTTGCACTAGTTTGTAGTGAAACTTAATTTAGGCTGGTACTTTTGTATTTATACAAAACTGCAAACATACAACATTATTAAACATACAGTAAACAGAAGTGAAACTGTAAGTTGAAATAAAATAGTGTGTGGACTCAATGTCAAAGACAGGCTTTAAAAAGCATTTTAACAGAAGCAAAAAGTCTTGTTCTAAGTGACTGCTAGTGTGCCTTCTAAGCCTACTGCATTGGTGGTCACAGGATGTGTCACTATGTTGTGACATCACTGTTGAATGTGCCTACAGGTGCAAAAGGATATCCTTGAAATCCACACCAGCACAATGCTTGTTTGCGATGTGTTTTTCACACCATTTCATTCTATTTCTGGTATAAATATTTTATAGGTTTAAATATGGGTATTAAGACTATTGGCAGAATAATTTGAAGCAGAAGAATTTTCTTTCTGTGTATCAAGAGAGGTATGTGTGATTTAAAGAGGTTTAAGTGAAACTAGAGCATAAAAAATGTTTTTTCGTTGCACTCAATTTAGTTGTGTACTGCACCGCCCAACACCACTTGTATTTTTCACAAAACAAGTAGGTGCTGATTTGCACTTGATTTTGTGAAAACTATAGCAAAACACACTGCTCTGTTTCTTCCTAAAGTCAGTCATTAGCCGTATTTGAAATGGGTTCATGACTAACTTACCCACCTAACGTAGGTATACTTTTACTGTGACTTATTTTCACAATTACAGAAAATCCGTGTTTACATCAGATCATCAACAACCAACAAGAATTACTTGGAGGAGCAAAGCCTTTAATGTGTGAACACAGATTCTTCATATACTCATTAAGTGTATTTAAGCTTCTGTGCTGACCTAAAAACTGGTTAAGTGTGAATGTAAGTCCTTAATGTGTGCCATTTCCAGTGCTGTCCAAGTATCCAGAATTGCAAGAAACTCAAACACGGAAATTGATAAAGCAACTATAACTGTAATGTAACCATACGCTTTGTCTCAGGAACAGAAGGGCTGATACATGTTTAGGACTTCAGCAGTACAGTATTTTCTACTACAGTTGGAAGACTACATACCTATGGTGAGCTTCACGTCGATACTTCTTCATGGCCACACCGTCCATGTTGGCTGGTAAATCAGCATAGTTCTGCAGACGGTCACTCCATGAAGTCGTCATCGTTAACCGGTCTGTTACCAGACACACAGATTGTACGACTCTATTCTTATTTATGTAAAACTACAGAGGTGACACTCCTACACTGACTATAGAATCTGCAAATATGTTTACTAACAAAGTTTAACAGCAATTTGCTAAAAGTGAAAACGTGATTAACAGGGACAGTGATGCAGTCAGCAAGTCATCTCTGAGCTCAAGCTGACGATAGGGGTGTACCAAATTACAAAAATGAAAAAAATTGTTAATGTTCAAAAATTATGACATACATCGATATACAAAAAACATTTATTTGAACAAAAACCTACATTTTAAAACGGGCTATCTAATTATCACAGCTGTCTTTCAATGCCATCAGACAGGACACTCAGATGTGTCTATTTATTGGAATACAGTTTGCACGGGTGCAATCGATCAATCAATCACTGGGTAAAACTTATGTGTGACGTTATATCAACAACGCTAACATAGCTTGATGCTATTGCTATTAGGAGCCTAACTCTAAATTTGTAACGGTTTAACAAAAGCTTTGGTATCTGGGCGTAACATGTCACAGCGGAATATCACACCTATGCCAGATTTCTGAAGAGTTTGGCTTAACTTTAACATTTCAGAAACATGGAGCTAAAGTTAGCTCGGTGTCCTATTAAGGATGTGTGACCTCAAACGTCAGCTCGCTATAATGAGACACTGTTCAACGAACCGATGTTGTACTGAGGAAGCGAACATATCCAGACCCTCAATAAGTTCCCATAACTTTATTCAACGTTTGAGAACCACATCATTAGCAGGTAACTGCGGCTGCTCAGCCCTACGGTCTTCTCTCGGAGCAGCCGTGTGCGTTAAAACAAAGACACAATCAACAAATACGCAAACTCACCGCCTTCAGCGTTCAGCACTAGTTGGTTTAAGCTGTCATGTCCGGAGCTTGCGCAAATGTTTTGTTTTTTTTTTTAACTCGTAGCTTGCAGTCTGACTAAAGGTGGATTACTGCCACCAACTGAGCTGGAGTCTAAAGGAAAATTGATTAAGGACATGTTATTTAGCTTCATTTCTTTTGATTCTTCTACCACCCGAGGAAGACAGTTACTTTATGCTCTGCAATGAAATAAAACGTGCAACACTGTCTCCACTGTTCTTCCAATCTAGAAGCTGATTCTTGGCAGCTGCAACATAATACGTAATTTGCACAATCGGTGTTCCAACATGTATGTATACAATTGATATGCTATTATGAGCCTTGCTCTAAACCAATGAAGAGTTTTCACCACTCATCAAAGTGGCTTCTTCAGTCTAAGATAACTTCAGCTTCTAAGTAATAGATTACTGACAGTCTTCTCAGACTTTATTTGGGTTATAACAACTTCTCTTCTACTACTACTTCACTCTTGCCCTCATCCAATTGTTCTTGGAATCTTAAATATGTCCCAGTTTCACAGCTGCCCCACCACCTACTGTACCGGAGTCTGTATATTTAGGGGTTGTAAATGGGACAAACCACACGCAAAGAAACTTAATGAACACGGTCAACTATCTTTCGGTTTTAAGCCAATTTCTCTGCAAAAGTAACGAGAGTCTGTATAGAAATGTAGTGGAGTAAAAGGTATATTTATCTTTCAAATGTAGAGGAGTAAAAGTAATGTTTCCCAAAAAAAATACTACTCAAGTAAAGTGTAAATTCTCAAAAACTGTACTTAAGTACAGTACTCGGTAGATTTACTTTGTTACTGTCCACCTCTGGCAAAGCATTTAAAGTAGTTTTATTATCCCAGCAGTGGACAGATGTCACCAGATGTGTATTCTCCTGACATAAATTGGTCCAGTAATTTTGCATAATTTCTAATCTCTATAGCCTCAGAGGAGCTTTTCCAAGCTCAACCTGCATTGCTAAGACTGGGGATGTCCAAAACACTCCACAAGCCCTTAGAACCTGAGCTTGCTCAAAACCTAGCATTAGAACAAATTTTGCTGCCAACATACATGGAATCCACCCATAATCAGTCTTAGACCTCATCAGCTTATATATTCTTAGCAATGACATTTTATTTATTACTGTCTGCCGAAACACATCTACACACATCTCATCTAACACATCTAGGTAAACTACATTGGCTATTTTTTTGCATTTGTCTTACCATTTAACATTAGCTTTCCACATTAGTCTTTCATTCAGAACAACTACTAGGAATCTGCCTCCTAGAACAACAAATGAATTGCAGCTTCTCCTTAATATCCTTCCTTTTGTTATGCTGTACATTACTGCCATCTGCTGGATATCAATTACCTCTTCCAATGCGTTTCATTTGAAAACTAAAGTATATAACGAGATAGTCCCTAAAAACACCTACAAAAGTGATTTGTCATTTTATATCATTTTCCCACTGGTGTGATGTCGGATGTTCATGTTAAACAGCAATGGTTCAAAATTGTACATTGAATGGCCCCACGCAAAAGTCCAGGTTTCAGTGTCTTCTTCCAGTTTCATTCTAAGACTTTTGCCCACTTTGTGGCCAATTTACACATGTACTAACACACCAAACTTGCATCACTGCAGTTATTGAAGACATTATTCTGGGCTACCTAAGAGACTGCAGTTCTGTGACCACAGTTGTTTGTCCACTTGTGTTTTCATAAATGACTGCATCACGAATATGGCTGTGTTCACATTTCTCAAGACCCACAGTGATCACATGGGTCATCCATTTGCCTTGTCCTCTCTTCCTCTTCTCTTTCTAAACAGCCATGCTGATCCCACAGTTCCTGGCCATCGCACATCTCACTCCCAGAATCGCCTGTGAAACATCGGTACCTAGTAGTAAGAGACAGACTATCAAATTTCTGATTTTTATCTTTTCATTGAATTAAGTAGAATAATGTTAGCCTTGCCCTTTAAAGAATAAGAAAAAAAAAACCCATACACTGTAGCTTTAGATTTTTAAGGTGTAGAAACATCTTAGCAACGATCAGGAGAAATAGGAGGGACCTCAGCAAATGTTTTTCCTTTTTCATATATTTCCAAACATTCCTAAAATTCTATTTTCACTTAGTCATTATGTGGTACTAAGTGTAGAATAATAATAATAAAAAACGATATATTTTTTTAAACAATTGTAATTGGAGCCAATTGTATCAGGTTCCAACATAACAAAATTGAAAAAAATGAGGAAGGTCTGACATCTTTCTGAATACCATGTAAGATATAGTTGCTACAACAATAGCACTCATTCTGTCCATGTCTTGATAGAAAACGCCAGCAGCCAATGATTATGAAAAGAGTGCCACAGTCATGTGGCTGGAAAAAGAGTTGGAGCACGTCAGTTAGGTTGATGCACCAGACCTAGAACGTGGAGTAGCTGCTGCTGTGTAAACCAGTATGGAATATGATGGAATTTAACATACATCAGAGATGTGTCAATTTTGGTATACGTGATGTCAACATGTTACAGAGGTCAAATTGCAAGGATTTTTTTTGATATGTTGTAATAAGACAAAATGGCGCTATGATGAATTTAGATATCTCACCAAATAAAGAGGAGATGTGTCATAAATTCATCACGTGTTGCTTGATAGGCATCAGACTTCACTGGTTACTGAGAATCATGACTATGATGATATACATATAAGCAACATGGCAGACTGATATGTGCACCAGTGAATCTGATAAAAGCATACATAGATTTTCTAGGAATTAGTGAATCACTTAGTATTATAGGCCCAAATATAAATGCAATAAGTGACAAAACAGGTCCATATTATGTACTTGTATGTTTTACTATTGTAAATTATGTTATCAGAATCAAATGTAACAGCTCTGCCATTAATTTTTAGATTAAAATAACTTTTTTCTCAACATTGTCAAGAATACGTAAACTCAATATGTTTATAAGGTAATTGTTTGCAGTGGTGTTGTATTGGACTGCATTATACTGGTAGGTTTTTGTATTTGTATTTATATTTTGTCCATTGTTTATATTTATTTATGCTTTAAACAGATTATAGTCTGCATTTTAAATGTTTGCTCAAACCTTGTATCTTTAACTTTACATTTTTACATGAGATGGATATTTATTTTTAATTTTATATTTAAGTATTAACCGAGCAGTCTAATAGCTTACCTGAAATGGCCCATGGTTCCTTGCTGCCTCTGTGATGACTAATATAGATGTCCTGGTGTTCATCACTGGACAGGAAAGGCAAAGTCTTGAACCATGGATCGAGAGCTGAGCATACATATAGATTCTCCTTCTGCTTCTCCATGTACCTCTAGCTAAGATCCTCACATGGTTATGCGTCTCAGTCTTCCTAACAAATGTACGACTAAAAGGAGTTTTTTAGTGCGTGCTGTGAAGCCAAATTGAGGGTGTGCGCAAAGCACTTCTGCAAGCTCTGCTGCAATGCTCATGTTGGAGGCATTGTCTGTGACAATGGCCGGGTCCTTGGCTGCTGTTTCCCACTGCTCCAGTGTCATTTTCAATAATTCCACTGTGTTACTCCCAGTATGGCTCACGTGGATGGCTCTTATGTGCAAAACATGCGACATCAGCTTGTAGTCCTCAAAAATGTGGTGAGAAGTAATTGTGTCCTATGATTCGGTGACTCTTGATGTCTATCCTTCGCAGGTCAGGACAACTCTTTGTGCTGAGCTAAGAGATGTTCTAACATTTTCTTTCACTTCTCCATACATCCTGGGCACTGCTACATCCGTTATGTATCTGCGAGATGGAATAAGATAACACGGTTCTGTCATGTTCGCCATTAGCTTGAAGCCTGGGTTTTCAACGATGCTATAAGGGTGTAGATCGTGGGAGATAAAATGCACCAGTGAATCAGTATCTTTTGTACACAAGCTGAGGTAGATGGAACTTGTAGATGGTGTTCTCCAGAGTAGTTTGCCTCAGCTCCACAGGTTTCTGTGAAGGTGGCACTGCTAATTTTCCAGCGTGGTGTCTTTGTAGGTTAACACGCAAGTTGGTCGTGTTGCCGTATTGCAGCATGGCAGTGCTTGCAAACAGGATTTGTTTTGTCCACATAATTACACCCTTCCTTAGCTTCAAACCCAAAATGTAGCCAAACTGGTGTGAACAACCTGTTCCTGAACATGTCCAAGGAGCTCATCATCGATCTAAGGAGATACCAGGCTGAGTATCATGCCCTGGTCTTGGAGAGACGGTGCGTAGAATCCGTTTCCTTGGGACTCAAATCACAGAGGACCTCACCTGGACCACAAAAATCACTGCACACTGGTGAAAAAGGGACAGCAGTGGTTGTTTTTCCTGAGGACACTGAAAAAAGCCATTCTACCACAAGAATTGCTGATTTTTACCATTGCTGAATAGAAAGCATCCTGACATACTGCATCTCAACATGGTATCTTAGTTGCACTGCAGAAGATAGGAGGGTGCTTCAATGGTTTATTTCCAGCTCATAAAGAATCTTTTGGAGTTGGACTCAACACACAGTGTCATAGAAGGGCATCTACAATCTGTGAGGACTTTACACACCCAGGCCATCACCTCTTTGATCTGCTGCCATCAGGCATCTATTCCTGCACAACCACACAAAGTTTTTTCCTTAGAGCTGTGGCTGCTCTGAATCAGACATTTAAATCTTGTAAACATAATACAATTCATCATTCACAGTATCTGCACTCTGTAGATTGTTTACATACAGGCTATTATACATAACAGTGTACATAATCCATGAACATACATGCTGCTATCTGCGTATACTGATGCTATATACATATATATATCATATTGCTGATACATACATACACATACATCTAAAAATACTGTCTTAGTAAAGTATAAAACTGGAACAAGGAACTGCCTCTTTGTCCTAGCTCACTTTAAAACACTGCACTATTGCAGCGCTAGCTCCCAGTCTGGGTTCAGGAGGCAGACACTCTTTGTACTTTTAAGGCTAGACTTAAAACCTTCCTTTTTGACAAAGTGTATAGTTAGGGCTGGCTTCAGGCAACCCTGAACCATCCCTTAGTTATGCTGCTATAGGCCTGGACTGCCCGAGGACCATCGGTGCACTGAGCTTCCCTACCCTAACACTCCCTTCCCTTCCCCTCCTCTCTCTTCTCTCCTCCCCCCTCACATCTATATTCCACCATTGAATGTTACTAACCTTGTGCTCTCTCTCTCCCCTAGTTTGTGCTCTCTCCCACTCTCTCTGTTCTCTCTGTACCTTCTGCAGGTGTCCCTGGTCCTGGAGCTGTATATTGCTGATGTGCAGTTACTGGTCCCACCAACCTGCAGTGTCTATTTGTTGTTTATTGTTGCTGTTCTTTTCTCTCTCCTCTATCCACTCACCCCAACCGGTCGAGGCAGATGGCCGCCCAAACTGAGCCTGGTTCTGCTGGAGGTTTTTTCTTCCGTTAAAGGGAGTTTTTTCCTCTCCACTGTCACCAAGTGCTTGCTCATAAGGGAATTGTTGGGTTTTTAGTTTTTGTAAAGTCCCTTGAGATGATTTGTATTGTGATTTGGCGCTATGCAAATAAAATTGAATTGAATTGAATTAAATTAAAGAAGTACCAGGAATTGCTTTGAACAGCTGGGAGTATGTATATTTATGCTTCATATAGTTTAATAAATGAAATGAAAAGGACAATTTGTTACATGTTGGGGTGTTGGAAGGAGGAAGGAGAGACAGGACCCAAATGCAGGACAGCTAGTTTAATTATTTCCCTGGATGTCCCAGGGCTTGGGAAAACACAAGTTTCAACTGTAGTGGTTACAATACAATTGCCGGCGTCACGGCGGAACCTGCCACGTAAGGCATATAACAAAAATATACTTTTTAGCGTTAACACAGGTTAAACAGGTTAACATAGATTAACATAGGTCAACACAAGTTAATACTTCTGCAAAGAAACAAAGAACACAAGGGGTACTTATAGTAAGGCAGAAACATAATTGACCTCAGGTGCAAATGATTGACAAACGTAAAGCTGCTGGGGACCGATGCAGGGGGAAAACAGGAAGTCCTTTCAGCATAAAGGTCCCCGTCAGGAAGTCCCAAAAGGGGACTCATAACACATTTCAGCCACTCTGAAGTAATAAGTGGGTAACCTACACCACAGTTCATAGTAGTACTTGCAGCACTGTGTCTGTCCACAGCAGTGACCCGACTCACAGGTGTAGCTCCTGTTGTTTACTCCCTGACACAGCAAAATGGCCTCGAAATACAAATATATACCCTATGTTACACATAGTAAATTGAAGTGGATTGAGGAAGCTACTGGAACAATATCCAGCCTTCTAACACATAGATAACAAAAGCTGGACATTTATATTTTACATATATTTTTTTTACATTATACTTTCGGTTCAGATATAAACATCACAGTTGTTTTTGTTAACTTCTGAAGATGAGGTTAAAACCGCTAATTATTTAATTAATAATACTCTTTAAGAAAAACACACTTGATACTTATTATAAATACTACCATACACTCACAAAGTTATAACTTTTAATTCTTATACAGTTTTGGTATTAATACCATTGTTCTAATAATATAAAACATAACATGCTTTTGTGTTGCTTACCCATTGTGTCTACTACTGATTATCAACATAACAGTGGATTAGCCTTCTGTGGATCAACTCATTTATTAATGGACTAGTACTTTAACTGAATTAGTGAGTGTTTTAGTAGCTGATAACCTTATAGGATAATTCCAGGGTAACAACTTCTGTTATTTTTGATACATTGAAAATAACAAATGCTCGAACTCTACATACTGCCAGTGCTACACCATGTTCTGTGACCATCAGATTCTGTGATGTATATCAGAGCAGCAAACAGTATCATCGGGAGAATAATGAATTCCCAAGTTCATCAAGATATAGTACAGGATGCAGGTGTGATACAACTGGACAACTTCCCTAACCACTGAATTTAATTTTCCATAAAATGACTTCAAACAAAGTTTGTTTTCAAAGCGCTACGCTTTAATGCGAGATTATGGGCTTAAAGCATCACCTGCTACAGGGCAGATTCTCATTCAAAAGTTATTGAGGATTAACGTCAATATCACAAAAGGTTTAAATGTAACAAATAAACAATTCTACAAGAAGATATCTTTAAAGTCTTGTATCCAGCTACCAAAATATGATAACATTTTATAAGGCCAAGAAATCTGCAGAAAATGGTTGTGCTAACATGTTAATGTAGTAGCTAAGCAACGATAACGTGGGCCAGCTGTTAAAGTTACCTCTGTCACTGTGGTTAATGAATTTTCTTGTCCATTGTGGAACTGCTGTAATTCTGCTGTAAATAGAATCAGTATCTCTTATTCACAATCCTATTAATTAACCGTCGCATTGTTAACAAAAACCTGACCTGGGCTAAACAAAAAAAAAAGTCATCTCCTGCTCTTCCTTTTCCTTTTCCTCTTCCTCCTCTTCCTCTTCCTCCTCCTCCTCCACTTCTTCTTGAGTTTATTGCCAGTTGCCAAACAATGACTGGTTCATTACTGCCACCACTTGCCAGTAGCCGGTTCTAGCCAGTAAAGGCTAGAACTAATCATAAATAAATAAATAAAAACATCCATCCATCCATTATCTATACTCACTTATTCCTTAACCAGGGTCCCAGGGATCTGCTGGAGCCTATTCCAGCTCTGTTTGGGTGAAAGACAGGGGTACACCCTGGACAGGTCACCAGTCCATCACAGGGCAAAATAATAACAATTCTAATAAATTCTATTAAAAATTTAGATGTTCCAAGGTACTGAAAAAATGGTAACACATTTCCTGAGTTTTAACTAAAAATATGTTATATTATAAAACATTTTTATCCTTCTAAGACTATGAATTTAGGTCTCTTTTTTGAGTTTCATACTTCTGACAGGTTCCATCCACAATTTTGGCATTTTCCTGTATGATTCCCTCTTTTGAATATTGTGCTGTTAAGCCCAAAAGGAAGTAGGCTACTGAGGAATGTTCCGTGAACTTGAAATGACCTTAGTCTCTCCAACAGATAGAGTATGCTCTTGAAAACTGTGTTGGTTTTATTTGAACAATCCAGTTTATTTCTGAGGTGAACACCCACTCTTTCAATGTACATTCCATGGATGTTCACTGAGGTCAGCGAGGGGTGTTTGTATTTGTTAGAAATCACTGCAGTTGTTGTTTGCTGTTATCTATCGTTTTCTCTCTGAGATGGACTGGTGTACCCCTGCCTTTCACCCAAAGAGAGCTGGGATAGGCTCCAGCAGATCCCCGTGACCCTGGTTAGGAATAAGGAGGTATAGGTGATGGATGGTTGGATGAATGTCTTTTTCTCCCTTTCTTTATTTCTATCCCTTCTGTCCCTCACCCCATGACTTGTCCTATAGTTGGCATCATCAAAATAAACAAAATCCATTCAACAAGAGAAGTTGGTTGAACACCTCTTGGAAAGCAACTCTGTTGGCTCAATAAGGCATCATATTGTTTGCCAAGCAGCTGGACAAAAGTGTGTATTCTGCACATGTTGGCTTTCTGTGGAAATAAGCACTGCAGAAAACGGATTGATGGATTTATCTACACCCACACTCCTTTTAAATATGAAGAAAAGAGCTGCATAAGTCTGCTTGTTCTTTTCCCCTCACAAGTATATTGTGATGGTGGAGATTGTTGAGACGTGGGAATCTGCTGTTTTTTACTATGACACAGAGAAAAGTCATCTCCACTGCAAACATTCTGTTTACCTTCATCAGTTTCTGTCACTCTGAATGACAAGACATGTATGGCAGCTACCTGAAAATAGCTAAATAGGAACTTACTCCCTTGACCTTCTTTGTATTGATATGAAATTAGTCTTCAAAATATCAAGTTAAGTTCCCTCCACTTCTCCACCTCCTCTGTCCTTCCATCTCTCTTGGATTGACATTCTCCTCTCCTCAGGGTTAGCCCTTTGAACCTTTCAGCCTAGTCTGAGAGAACAAAAGCAAACAAATCACATTGTCCTTTCAGGAATGTTGGCTTGTTCACTGCCTTTCATGACTTCTTCTAAGGTCTTTTCTGCTGCTCCTTATTCAGGGTCCCCAAGAAAGTCAATGGTTCCTTACATTCTAGTTTGACAAGTCAGAAGGATACACACTAATCCCTTTAATCTGGTCTTTCTCGCATGCAGCCATAGGGAGAGCGGGACCACAGAGAGTAATCCTGTCGAGAAAACAATAGGATTAAGGGCCCAACCTTGTGAGTGACAATCAGGTATCCACCGACTTTTCTGTAAAGCAGGAGCCCAAGCCGCCCTCCCTTCAATGTGACTTTATTTTTGTTTGGCGGGGCCTGAGAGGAATGGGGGCGAGGTAGGGGAGGAACGGGTGGGTTGTGACGGAAGGGAGGATATTTCTTTCAGTGGCTGCTGGAGGTCTGACAGGCCTGTAGTCCCCTGACCACCAGGGACCCAAGAATGACTGACAGATGAGGGGTAAGAGCTGGGACGCTTGGAGGTTTGTATCCAGGGGTGTGGGGTCAGGGGTGCTACAAATACAGTTTATTTCTGTTCAGACAGACATGAGGATGAGACAGGCAGATCAACCCTTTTCACTTTTGAATAGACATTTGAGCTACTGTTAAAGCTGGTAAGCACAGCATTTTAAAAGCATCACAAACATATAGTTTATTTCTTTCTTTAAAAATAAAGCTCAGCAAAGCAGTTGAATAAAAACCTTTTTTGGATATCACACGATAGAAAATTAGATGAACCTATAAAGTATATATATATTTGATCGACAATTAATTTAGTTTAACATATTTCTATAAGGAATAGCTACCTGAATAATGTGCATCACATATAGTGTAGTAACATCCATCCATCCAGTATCTATACCCACTTATTCCTAACCAGGGTCACGAGGATCTGCAACAGCCAATTCCAGCTCTCTTTGGGTGAAAGGCAGGGGTACACCCTGGACAGGTCACCAGTCCATCACAGTGTAGCAGCATTTTGTTTGTTTGTTTATG
This sequence comes from Mastacembelus armatus, assembly GCF_900324485.2. Taxonomy (NCBI): domain Eukaryota; kingdom Metazoa; phylum Chordata; class Actinopteri; order Synbranchiformes; family Mastacembelidae; genus Mastacembelus; species Mastacembelus armatus. The sequence goes on along the minus strand of NC_046647.1, from coordinate 2,930,251 downwards.
CTCACCTTTCTATTTTATTTAATTTATTGTATTGTAATTTACTATGTACAATATACAGCAGTCTTTAATTGTACTAATTTTTGAATGTGCCTTATTGTGATTCACATGAAGTGGTGTGGTATCTCTTTTGGGATTAATAATGTAGTGATTAATGTAATCATTTTGATCTATGAATTTATACATCCAACTACAATATCTTGTATGACACAAGCACATGCAGCCTTTTTCTTATTTCAAATATGACATGAAAAGACACAAGCACAAATAATATATCAAGTGTAAAGTGCTACATTTGCCATATGAAAATATGAATTTTTATATGCCCTTTGCTGGATGTTTACTTATGGAAAGAGAACTATAACCTAACACATGGGGATTGATTTATACAGCAAATAATAAGATACAGCAAAAGAAGAAAAACTGTAAAAGAAACGGTTTGTATCAAAATGATACACCCATGCACCAAAAAAAAACATAAACAGTATGTTCAACTCCATACCAGTCTTCAGCTAAGGTTCTACTACAATCACATGCACTTCACCTTCTGAACACCAGATGGCCCCATTGTTACAAATATGGTTTTAGCAGGACTCAGTGAGAAAGAAGTATGTAACCAAACTGAGACTCCTCAGGTTTGTGAACAACTACTTATTGCACAAACACTTTGAAAACAATAGTCCAAACCATCCAAATTCAGCAAGGTGCATCTGATTTTCAAATGCCTGTCTCTGCCATTGCAACAGCCAGGAGGCATAGCCTAACTTTAGGGCTAAAGGATACAAGCCTCACACCTAGTCACGAGGGAAACTGTCCATTCCATTCAGCTCCAGTTAAAGTGGTCAGAAAAAAATCAGTCACAGTATGGTGATTTCTATGTGTGACTGTGTTTGTTTATGTAGCGCTCTGAGCTCATACTGAGGAGTCTTACTGAAGAAAATGCATTCTGGGGTAAAACCGTTGCCAAAGCAAATATGCAGACTGTGGGATGATCTGCTCTGGTGACCTCAGATGGGAATATCTTTCATTCAATTTGTTTGTATAGTGCCAAATCACAATAAAATAATTTTTACATAGAACCCAACAAATCCCTTATGCAAAACACCTGATGATTGTGGAGAAGAAAACTCTTTCCAATGGAATAAATCTCTAGAAAAGGTGTTCATGAAAGAAGTGTCTATTGGACCAAACAGTATCAAGTAAAGCAACAAATTCAAACAATTATTTTTATCATTTAAATTTACTGGAACAGTTACTTATATCATTGTAACTTAGTTTCATATTTATCCATAACTTTATTTTATAATCAGATTTCCACATTCTTGTTACTTTAGTGTCTACTGTTTGAAATTTAGACCAGTCAGTTCGTTGATGCTTTATAAACATGTTTGAACTGGCAGTGGCCCCTTCACTTACTCACAGAATTGCCTCTTCTGTTAAGCCATGATGTTTAGTCCGTGAAGCTCATGAACTTAAAGAAAGAGCAGCTGTCAAAACAGCTAAAAGTAGAAGGAATTGAAAAAAACTGTTAGATTGTTTTTTAAAGAGGCAGACAAGATATTTTGTTATTTGTGTTGTTACAAAGTGGGATTTTTAATTGAGTTTTTTCTAGTCTTGGAACAAAATCCAGAGGTTTTAGCTTGACATTGGGGCACTATAATAAGTCATGAATGAGAAAACAGTCTTCTGTCAACTTTGATTCTATATGGTTAATAAGTTGGACAGAATGTAATGTAAGTGGGAATTTTTTGATTGAGTAAATCATGTCATTTTTTTTACTTCTTGCTATGTTTTCCCCACATTATACAAAAATGGTTATCAAGATTTTCTCTGGTGAAATTTTGTCCATTTTTACTTTTATTGAATACGTAAATAGAGAATTGCAATCAGATTGCACAGCCCATGTTGAGTACTAGTAGTACTATTGTCAGCATTGTTTACTGTATTAAATTTTATGAGCTATTCAGTGACTACAGTATAGCACTAATGTTTCTACTGCAGTTAACTCCTAATGCTGTTATGAACTATGAAGTTGCATAGCTGCAAACAATTTAAGATGGAAAAAGATTACACATGCAGAGCTAATTTCCCTTTCTTTGAGTGGTCTCAGCCCGGGAGCATTGCTTTTTCACTGAAAAGTTTTATCCTGGAAGAATAAACGTAATGTGTTTAACAAAATCTCCCATCCAGAAAAGCTGTTGTAGCATGTGTTGTGGAGTGTGTTGTTGTGGAGTCTGCTCCCATCCTAGTCCTCTATGATTAATTCAATAGTCCCTGGAGGACACATCTCCTGCATGGGTGTGCACCTTAACCATTTTTCTTTTGTTTGGCTCACGCATATTAGTTAACGGATGTCACATGATCTAATATATGTCATTAATGACCAGCAGGGAGGGTCATAGTCCAGACTCACAGTGGGCATCCCAGGACAAGCACAAACTTACGCATGGCTTTATTATAACTTTCCTGCTCATGGCATTATGGACACCATCAAGACTACATGTTGGATAGTGTTAGGACCCCTCTCTGAACCCCCGTCTTGTACCCCTTGCCAATGTCAGATACCAAGAAACCAAGCCATGAGGTCAAAGGAACTACCTGCAGAGCTCAGAGACAGGATTGTTGATAGGCACAGAGCTGGGGAAGGCTACAAAAATTTCTGCTCCACTGAAGTTTCCCAGAAGCATGGTGGCCTCCATAAAACTCAAATGGAAGAAGTTTGGCACAACCAGGACTCTTCCAAGAGCTTGTCACCTTGCCAAACTGAGCGATCATGGGAAAGGACCTTAGTAAGCGAAGTGACCAAGAACCTGTTGGTAACTCTGACTGAGCTCCAGAGATCCTGTGTAGAGATAGGACAGAGTTCCAGAAGGACAACATCACAGTAGCCCTCCACCCATCTGGCCTTTATGGCAGAGAAGCCTCTCCCCAATGCAAAACACATGAAAGTTTGCAAAGTTTTAAAGTTAGCACCTGACTCTCAGACTGTGAGGAAGAAGATTCTCTGGCCTGATGAAACCAAGGATGAATTGTGTGGCCTCAATTCTAAATGTTTTGTCTGGAGGAAACCAGGCACCTTTCATTAGCTGCTCAATACCATCCCAACAGTGAAGCATGGTGGTGGCAGCATTGTGCTGTGGGGGTGTTTTTCAGCAGCAGAGACTGGGAGATTGGTCAGGGTTGAGGGAAAGCTGAATGGAGCAAAGAAGAGAGATAGCCTCAATGAAAACCTGTTCCCCAGCACTCAGGACCTCAGACTGGGCTGAAGGTTCACCTTCCGACATGTTAACAACCATAAGCACACAGCCAAGACAACACAGGAGTAGCTTTGGGACAACTCTGTGAATGTTCTAGAGTGGCCCAGCCAGAGCCCTGACTTAAATGCTGTCAAACATCTCTGGAGTGACTTGAAAATGGCTGTCCATTGACTTATGTAAATGTTTCATTAATTAATAAATTTAAAATATTCCAAAATTCTGTTTATAGGTTGTCATTATATGGTACTGAGAGGTACTATAGATTGCTGTAGAATTAACAAAATTGAAAAAAAGGGGGTCTAAAAACTGAGTGCACTGTATACACTGTTATCTGCAACACATTTTTTATTATTTTTTCAATAGTGCAGGTAGTGAACCTCTCTATATATTAAGGATGGACTAAACTATGTCTAAAACAGTATATAAAATGGTCAGGATTCATAACCGTCTTTACTTATACTATATTCAGTATAGTACTGTTATGCTTCTGATTTGCCTGGTTCCAAATCTCAGAATTACTGCCAACACATATTGCCAGTTTCTTCCAGTGATTCAAACTCATCTGCTGTTGACCCCAGTAGGTGAGGCTTCAGTTACAAAGACTGTGCCGTGGGAAGACAGGTTGCCTAGATGGTGTGTGTCCAAGGTTGCTTATGGACTGTGCTGTGAGCCTCTACAGAGGAGCTTTAACCTGAGTCTACAGTTGGCCAGGGTCCTGGCTCTGTGGAAAACGTCTTGTATTGCTCCAGTACCTAAAGTAAAGTGTCCAGCTGAACTAAATGAGTACAGGTTGGTGGCTTCCACATCCCACATTATGAAGGTCCTGGAGAGGATGATTCAGTTTGCTTACAGAGAACACATTGGTGTTCTCTACATGCTTCACCATGTTTTGTCTCACCTGCAAGTTATGTGAGGATTATGTTCTTTGAATTATTATCATTTTGAGCAGTTTTTCCCAGTGGAGAGACAGGAAATGTGGAAAGGAGAGCAAGGGGACATGTGGTATAGAACACCTGGTTGAGGAGTTGAACCAGCGTCACTGTATTCATGGTTGGGCATGCTAACCACTATGCTACAAGTGGCCCCCTGTTCTTTAAATTTTTAAGAGGATGTAAAGCCATCCAATCAATCATCAGGAACAAAATCAAAAGGATGGGGGTTCAATTCAATTCAATTTATTTGTATAGCGCCAAATCACAATACAATTCATCTCAAGGCACTTTACAAAAAAATGAAAAAAAAAAACCCCAACAACCCAAGGTTGATTCCTCCTTTTTTTCCTGGATCACAGGTAACCTGACAGAAAGGCCACAGTTTGTCAGGCTGGGAAACTGCATCTCTTTTGAGCAGCACAGGGGCTCCAGATGGGACTGTTTTGGCTCCATCCCTGTACACGCTATACACAGCAGACTTCATTTACAGCTCTGTGTGTTGCCACCTTCAGAAGTATTCTGATGATACTGTGATTGTTGCATGTATCAGGAATAGACAGGAAGAGAAGTACAGAGGGCTGATAAACTTCTTCAGTGACTGAAGTCATAAAAACTACCTGCTTCTGAACACTTCTAAAACCAAGGAGATGATAGTGGATTTTTGAAGGTCTAAGCCCCCTCCTTATCCTGTCAACATCTGTGGTGCAGACATTAAAGTAGTGCCTACAAATATCTAGGCATGCACCTGGACAATAAGTTGAATTGGTCACTGGACACTGAACAATAGTACAGTACAATATGAAAAAGGGCAGAGGCAACTTTTCCTCCTAAGGCAGCTTAGGTCTTTTATCCTACAGTCTTCTGGGGAGGTAGCATAAAGCAGAAGGATGCAGCTGGACAAACTGATGCAAAAAGCTTGTTCAGTGGCTGGAATGGACTCACTGGACTCACTGGAGGCTGTAGTGGAGAGATACAGACAGAAAAGGGTAGAGACCATCCTGGAATACACTGACCATGCAGTTCACAACATCCTGAAGAAGCAGAGAAGCAGCTGCAGTGGACGACTCACCTGAGCTGCAGGACTGAATGACACAGATCCTTCATCCCCAATGCCATCAAGCTGTACAACACCTTAGCTAATGGCAGATGACAACTGACTACTCTCACTACTGACTTACTAACAACATTACCTGAATTAGCCCTTCAGGATGAATAAGGTTAATCTTATTTATTGCAGTTTTAAAATGTTTCAATTATTTTAAAAAAGTTCACTCTGGCACCAGCTCTACCTCAGTGTCATTTTCCTGTGTGTGGAAAACCAGGTGTACTGTGTGTGTGGTTTGACAATTCAGACGTGATTATCTAGGATGGATCTCTGTCGATCAAGTGGATCTGCACATTGTATGGTTTGGGTTTATAGAGTCAAACACTCATATCCCCTCTAGTGTGTGATCTCAGGTACAAGGGTCAATTGTATGTACACCCAAACAGTGTGTTTCCACAGTGCTGAGATGGGTTTGTCAAGAGACTAATGTGTCCTAATCCCTTCAAAGGCTTTGGCTGGATACTGACAGGCACTCAAAAGTGTTGTGAAAGAAAGGCCGAGCTGTGTTTTTCTCACTGGGATGTATTCACAAGCTCTGTAAGACAGTGTGTGCACATGATTTCTATGTGTTGTGCATTTGTGCTCACGGTGCCTGAAGCAGTGGATTAGCCCTTTACCTGCAGGCTCTGGCATGCTTCTCAGTCCAACAAATGAGTCCTGTCCAGCTTGCTTACACTGTTTTGGTTTATCTTCAGAGGGTGTTACAGTTGGTCTCTGCCCATAGTCATCATCATCCCAGATTAAAATGCAGAGTCAAATTGTTAATAATGTGAACGGAAGCAATAGTTTTTCAAAGCAGTGCATGCTTATTTTGAATATGAATAATCAACTCCATGAAGGAGAGCTATTGAGAAAAATTACTTTAACACAAATTAGTGAAGCTACACTCAGCTTTGATGAGACCACTAAACTCAGACTGTCTAAACTTTACTACCATAAAGAAAAAATAACTTAACACTTTAAAATACTTTTAGTGAAGGGATACAAAGGGTTATTTATTCTTAATGTTGTTTGTGGAAAATTCTTTTTTACCTTTGGTCCAACTCCATCCATAGTTTCAATATATAAACACTTGTATTAATAAACAGTTCATTTCAAGATGTGAAAACATTTATTGTGAAAATAGACAACTTTATTGAACTGATAAATGTTGACTCTATTTGTCATCTGATGTAGATAGGGTTCTGTCTGAAGTCAAGTGAGTGAAGACTAGTGGCCAGGGCTGCATACAGGTGAGAGCTGTTGAACCTTAGGCAGTACACCGGGCTGCTCACTGAGTCTGAGCTGAGCTGGAAGAACTGGGAGAACATACAAAATATGAAACATGTAATCTAATTAAGTTTATTGTTTTAACATATGGCATTTAGCTCATAAAATAGCATTTAAAACTGTGTGGTACTATACCTAATTTACACTTTACATATCAGGCATTTTTTCCTTGAGGACATATTTTTCATACCTGCAGGCATTCAGTCTGCCGTTTGTCCCAGAGTCGTACGACGCCGTAATAAGAGGATCCACTGGCTATCAGGTGGTTTCCATCTGTCTGGATGCAATACAGTGTGCTGTCATGAGGCTCCTCCCACTCCATCACACACTTCCTGTTAGGAAGGATAGGAGTGTTTGCTGAGATAAACAGGATAATTTCTGTTTCTGTTAAAATGTTATGTATTGATCTCATGTTCCAGCGCCAACTCCTGCTGTTATGAATGGTACCCTACATGTAAAAGAAAAAAAAAAAGACCAGTTCCTGTTAAAGAACAACAAACCTAAATGGCAGGGAATATTGTGAGTATTGGTCCCTTTGATGAAAATATTGAGCAATAAAAGTGAACACTTCATTAATATTGTAGAAGCCTTAAAGCTGAAAAGCTATAAAAGCATAGTAAAAATTCTGGCAGCTCACTTTTCACCAAAACCCTTTGTAATTGCCTTGCATTTTGACTTTTAGAAAAGAAATCAAGAAAAGGGGCAATCTAGTTCGTAGCTGAACTAAAGAAGCTATCAAAACATTAAGAATATAATATAATAGAATAGAATAGACTTTACTATCATTGTACAGGTCAATGAAAATATGACTGCTTAACACAAACATTGCAAATAATTTAAATAAAGTAATAATATGATTAAAATGATCATATAATTAAGCAGGCACACATAAAAAAGTAAAAAGTATTGCACAGTGAAAATGTGTTTCACATAAGTAGATAAGATAAACTTTATTCAAACTTCCCAAAGGGAAATTTAGGTAATCTTGTAGTTAAATAGTCTGTCCGTAGTAAGAGCTGTCAATTGTCATCTGCCATTAGCTAAGGTGTTGTAGAACCTGATGACAGTGGGGATGAAGAAAATCCACTACCATCTCCTTGGTTTTACACGTGTTCGGTAGGAGGCAGTTTTTGTGACTCGAGTAGTTTATCAGGCATCTACATTTGTCTTCCTGTCTGTTCCTGATACATGCAATAATCCCAGTATCATCAGAATACTTCTGAATGTGGTGTAATCCACATGAGGCATGTGGCTACTGAGCCTCTGTGTTTAGTATTGTTTGGTATGTATTTCTCCTGCCCCACCAGAAGGTGGCGCATGCGCTATGGGAAGATTTTTGTTTTTTTTTTTATAAACCATTCAGAGTTGTGACATCAATACTATATGTTTAACACTGCACAGATACAGATACAAATTAATTTGGTTTTCAAGAATAGTGGTTACAGTTAAAAGTGCATTAGTTTGATGACTTAATATTCACTTCCTTAAGGGAATACTTGCCTTTTTTTGTTGGTTATATCTCAAATGTGGTTGATATATATCAGTTTGTTGTTAAAATGCGATTACAGTTCAACAACAGTTTAAATGGGGTGAATATATTACAAGGATATATGTTTGATGAAGAATATGTTATATTAAAATGTGGTTAAGAATATAAATAGGTGTATAGTGGTTATCAGAGGTATTACATGATTTTGGTTTAAAATGGATACGGTAAAGTAGGAGTACTTGATTGATTCCTTATTCGCACTAAAATACCTTGCGTAATGTATATCTATTCATTTCATGATGGTTGGAGTGTTGTATATCCTCGACAGTTGGTTATACTTGAAAGGAAGCTTTCCTCATTGAAAGGAAGCTAATGAGATGAATAGAGAAAAGAAGATTGCTACTTATGCATTCTACACTGTGAGCACAGATTGGTTTTTGACCAGGACCGGATTAGTTAGGATCTGAATCCTGTGGGTTTAGTGGCGAGCCATCGTGACAAGTACCCTGCAATAAATCAATCCTCAATAAATGTTTAATTTAAGCAATTAAATCACTTTTTATTCCTTGAGAGATAAAGGGGGAAAATTAAAATCGGCCAAAGAAATGAGCCAAAGAATCGGCATCATATATCGGCTGCCCTGATTTCTAAATATCGGCATCGGCCATAGAAAACCCGTATCGGTCGACCTCTAAGGAGGACCCATCCTCAGAAAACAGCATCATCAACCCATTCCTTCATTCCTAACACAGATAACTGACTCTTTAAAACCACCTGGGTAATGTTGAACATTGTGAATATTGACACACAAGACATTCTTTCCTTAACGGGGAAGTGCACATTACAATTACCTTCATAATGTGGGATGTGGAAGCAACCAACCTGTACTCATTTAGTTCAGCTGAACACTTTACTTTAGGTACTGGAGCAATACAAGATGTTTTCCACAGAGCTGGGACCCTCCCTAACTGTAGAGATCCTCTGTAGAGGCTCACACAATTGGACAGCACAGTCCATAAGCAGCCTTAGACACACTCCATCTGGGTGAGCTGTCTTCTCATGACACAGTCTTTGTAATTGCACCAACACTCCTGTTACTGTGACAGATGGTGGAGCATGCCCAGGTGAAGGAGAGGCCATAGCTGCAGTGGTGGAGATGCACACAGGTTGAGGACAAAGAGGAGAAGGAGGTGGAGGAGGGGACATTAAGGAAGAGTTAGAGGGTGTGGCTGGACAGGCTGGGGATTTTATGGAAGTGTCAAACCTGTTGAGTTCATTGGCTCTGTCCACTTCACCCACTGATGCCTGGTTGTTCTTTTTTGTAGCCAGTGAAGGTATCAGTTCCCCTCCACACTTCTCTGATGTTTTGTGCTGTAGATTTCTCTCTATTTTCTTTTTGCAGTCCTCCTCTTAATCTCCTCTTAAACTCATGTTGTACATATTTGAAACTTTCTTTGTCTCCATCTTTAAATGCTTCCTTTTTCTTGCTAAGCCTTGATGTCACTAGTGATCCAGGGTTTGTTATTAAAGAAACAGACTTTGTAGGTATACGTGTGTTATGATGTTGGTGGTGGAATGGATGGTGAAGGATGAGAGCAGGACCCAAATGCAGTAGACAATGTTTTTTATTTAATGTTCTTTGGATCCACCAGGTATCGGACACATCAGAGCACACACAAAATACACGAACAGCCATTAAGGCAACTCTGCCACACATCGCAAAAGACACAGACCTCGCCACTTGGCAAAAACAAAGGCACTCAGGCCAGGCTTAAGTCTGAGGGAAGCAGTGGTGTTGGCAGTACCAGCCAACACCGAAACAAAACGAAGAGATGATGATCCACACATGATGATCAGCAGGTCCAACCGATCCACTGGTACGAAGTCCTGCAACTGGAGACGGTGTGGCATTGGCAGCCTGGCCGACCCAACGGGGCGAAGCTTTGGTCCGAGAGAAGTGGTGGTGTCAGCAGTGCCGGACAATCCACAGGGACGAAGTTCAGGGTCGAGGTGCAGTGGTGGTGAAACCAGGGTGAAAACTCCGGTCCGGGAGTTCGGAGAGGAAACTCAGTGGGGACCACAGCCATCACTGAGGTCCGTGATCCTGGAGAGAAACATCAGTGGGGATGGCCTCGTCAGCACACTGAGGTTCTGAAAGCTGGGATGGAAACTCAGTGGGGTCGACCTCGTTGGCACACTGAGGTCCAGAAAGCTGGAATAGAACCTCAGCGGGTACGTCCTCGTTGGCATACTGAGGTCCAGGAGTCCGAGGCGGAACCTCACCGGGAATGGCCTCGTCTGCACACCAAGGTTGAGGAAACTGGTCAGAGAACTCAGCTGTGATGTCTTCATCAGTGCACTGAGGTCCAGGTAGCTGGAGAGGAACCTCAGCGAAGACGGCCTTATTGGTGCACTAAGGTTCTGAAGTCCGGGGCGGAACCTCAGCGGGGATGGCCTCATTAGTGCACTGAGGTTCTGGATGCTGTAGTGGAACCTCAGCTGGGACGCTCTCATCGGCACAAAGATTCTGGAGTCCAGGACAGAGCCTCAGCGGGGATGGTCTTGTTGGCACACTGAGGTCCAGGAAGGTAGGGTGGAACCTCAGCGGGGACACCTTCTTCGGCACACTGAGGCTTGGGAAACTGGAACTGCTTCTAGCTGTTGATTCAGGCACTCTAGCCGGGCTTTCAGGCACTCCAACCAGGGTTTCAGAAAGTCTAGCCGGAATTTCAGATACTGTAGCCGAGAACACAGGTGGCTGGCTAGCCAGAAACTCTGGTGAAGCACTAGCCAGGAACACAAACAAAAGGCTAGCCTGGAATACAGGCGAAGGGCTAGCTGGTAACACAGGAAAACGGTTAGCCAGTAACACAGGTGAAGGGTTAGCTGGGAACTCTGGTGAAGCCTCGGTGAAGGGGAGACGCCAGGTCCAGCATGTCTCCAGCAATGTGCAGGAGGCAGTAAAAAAGTAGACTGTAAACTAGTGAACTATGATATGAGTGAACTCCCTGGGACCATAATAAGTTCTGAGACCATAATAAGTTCTGAGACTAACTGCCAAAAGCTCAATGTCCTTTCCTTGACAGTATCATGACCAGGGTTACACCATGTCTTATTCACAAATAAAGCTAGTCCTGTATGTTTTGTCTTGCCACTTGCCTCAGCATCTCAGTCTGTGCATGTACCAGGTTGAAGTTAAGCAGATCCACACAGGAGTCTTCAATATGTGATTCCATCAGTTCTCAGTTCTCTGGCTCTTAACCAGTGCCTCCAGCTCAGCACTTATATTCAGTAGAGAGTTGACAATTCCCCATGATGATGGATGGTAGGAAAGGTTTGTATGTCCATCTCATAGCCTTTAGCACGAGCTCAGCATCCACAGAGAGACTAGATCAGCTGGAGTAGGGTGATATAGTCCAGATTTGGTCCGTTGTAGTAAAAGGTCATCTCTTTTATAGATTCTTATTCCCACAGTATTATACATGTGTCATTAAACAGATAAAACAGTGGTTTTCAAAAATATATCAAAAAAGATGGATAATTTCACGAGCCACAAGACTTTGGTGACATCTGTTCAAGCGCGAATCCTAGAAAAAAAAACTGAATAGAATAGAATTGCAGAGTGAAAAAAGGAAATGTAAAAAATGTATTGCACGAGTAGAGTGTAGTGTAGTGGATTATGGTATAACATAGATAATTGCACAGTAATAAATGTATGATCAGGTTCTGAAAGAGACTGAGTGATACAGACAGATATTTTTTCCCATCCAGAAAAAGTTCATTGACGTGCTGCTATGGCTGCATTAATTTCTTTACCTGTAATTTCCTTTATTAGATTATTATTTTGTTGTTCACTAACTTTTGTTCAGTTCAGAAAAGTTCGTGGTTATCATTATTCAATTCGGGCTGGGAGTACAAGCCTTTGTAGTACATTTCAAAACTCTCTTCAATTTTATTTAGATAATGGTGTATTAATTCAGTTTTGGGGTGTTTAATTTTATAAACTGTACTATCAGCTTGCTACTTCCTTTATTTAAATGACAGCTATTTTGTAGACTTACCCCTTACCTCATAATATCCTTGATTGATGAACAATAACTTTTTTCTGCATTTCATCAGTATAAATTGCATCAATTTCATTTTGCAGTCTTTTATTGTTATTGTTTGAAGTGTTTTATGTTGTTTTTGTAACTCCTTAAGATCCATGTTGAGTTTTTCAAGTTTTTCTTTTGTTTGTTTTTATATCAAGGAAGTGCAGGCAATAATTTTACCTCTCATTACTGCTTTGTAGGCATCCCAGAGCACAAACGGTGTCACCTCCCCATTGTCATTTTCATTAAAATATAATACAGTTTTAGTTTCAATTTGTTCCTTAAATTATTGTTAATTAAACAGGCCTGAAGACAATGGTGAAACTCCATCAGTTGACAGGAAAATCTAATACTGTATGTAGCTGTATCCTTGTATGCCTGGCAGCATGGCAGTAGTACGCAGTGGCCACTCCGGATCCAAAATGGTGCTATTCATGTATCTAGCCCGATCTAAAGTAATTCATGGACATCTAAGACATTGGTGTTTATGTCTACGACCGCCAGACACTCCTTAAATACAGAAATCGTGCAACAACCAACCTGCACGATGATGTACTGGATAAACTGCGCAAACTCGGCGTGCTGCGGAGATCAGGCCTCCAGATCTCGGCGTCGCCTGATGCCAGCGGCTGGAAGGAAGGACAGCGAAAGCGGTGCGTGAGGGAGCGGAAGCGTGGCACGAGCCATCAGAGAGGCAAAGCACGCATACGCCCAGAGAATCCACAGCTACTTCATGGACAGCAGTGACATTCGGCGCATATGGCAGAGCATCGAGGCAATCACTAACTACAGGACTACTACACCTGCCTGTGACAGTGATTCCTCCCTTCCAGATGCGCTGAATGACTTCTACACATGGTTCGAGGAAATGAATAACACGACAGTGAGGAAGACAACAGAGAACCTCTCCTGGTCCCTCAACACCAGCTACATCATCAGCAAAGCCCATCAGCGTCTCTATTTCCTGTGTAGGCTGCGGAAAGCCCATCTGCTTCCACCTATCCTCACCACGTTCTATTGAGGGACTATTGAGAGCTTCCTGAGCAGCTGCATCACTGCCTGTTTGGAAACTGCACCGTCTCGGACCAAAAAACCCTGCAGAGGTTAGTCAGGACAGCCGAGAAGATCATCGGGGTCTCTCTTGCCTCTATCAAGGACATCATATGTCGCTCTGTTATACGTAGCACTATGGTCCTGGAAAAACGTTGTCTCATTTCACTGTGTACTGCGAAAGCTATATTGGTTAAAATGACAATAAAAACTTCTTGACTTGACTTGACTTAAACAAGGAGATATACAGTATGTATGCACATGCCACAGTAGGTTGGGTGGTGGCTGTGGTTAAGAGAGAGGGAAAGTGTTTTGGTGAAGCATTTTTTGTCATTAGACATCAATACTCCATTAGAGAAACCTCATAAATAAGTGATGGAGAAACACCAGGGGCAGGCAATGGGGCAGTAGAGATGTCTGGAGGCTCTCTCACAAATACACACAAACACACTTTTATACTGCTATAACAGGACAACATTCTTAGTTAATTTCATTAAACTTAACAGTCATGACTAAATGTCTATCCTCAACCTCTATGCTAATCCTAAAACTAAGTCTGACCCTCATAAGGATTGTCAGAAAGTGAGGACCGGCCATAGTATACAAGTAGTCACACAAAAAGTCACACAAAAGCCAGACACATCAACAGATAATACATACAAATGCAAACTCAAAATGTATCAAACGTTTATGAGCGATGTCACACTTTGTCATTGCATTGTAATAAAATAGTACTGAAGTCCAACTTACACACACCCACACAGGTGTTTTCATTCCTTGGCCGAGTTCCCACAACGTGTGCAATGTGAGTAATACCAGCTGCACACACCTACACACACACACACACAAAAGCTCTTTATGCAAATCAATAAGTAGGATTGATGTTTCCATTGATGAAATAATCTCATTATTGTGAGTTTCACTAGGTGACTTTCACCCACTGCATGGATAGAAAAGACAGTGATAGCTAGAGTTCACAACCAAACTGATCAGAATCTTTTTTTTTCTCTGTCATAGTTTTGGCTGTGAGTCCCACCTCCTTAACTGCTTGGATGACCCTGGGAGCCTTTTGAGGCCAGTTAGGTTTGATCATATGAATTATTGATACTTAAAGAGGCATTCCCCTCTGTCAACCTTTACTCCAGCCCAACCCTTTTCAAAGTCCCTGGAGTAACCTGCCATTCACATCTGATTTGTTTTACTTGACTGATCGTGTTGAAATACAAAATGAAGCCTCTCTATCCCATTCTACCCAAAATAAAAGCTGCTCACATACATTAAGCTGAAGGGAGAGCTACTGCATTAATATTGTCAACAAAGAGGACTGCTTTTTAGTTCCTTGTACACCAAAGAAAATAACAGGTTTGGAATTTTATTGTGAGCCTATTAAAGGCAGTTAAAAAATGTATCTATATATGCTATAGCTGTGCATAAAATGAAAATATATGTTTTGTTCCACTATTAGGGTACACATCTCCCTGGGGTGTTGTTATAAGCTATTTAATGGGAGATCTAATGTAAAGTATTGAGTGAAGCAAGAGAGACAAGAAAGTGCATGTATGAGAATTGACATTTCATAATTAAACTGAAACCCAGGAATAAGAAATAATAATAAGGTTATTATAATTCTGTTATTATTATTAATCAAATGTTGGTAAATGTTGGTTTTGAAAAGGAAAAGAACATAATGGTCTATGTGTGACACCAATGTAACTACACTGAGAAACAACATGTTGTCCACTTGATCTATAATGGATGAATAAAGTAAATTTTAGCATTTTAGAATGCCTAGTCATATTCTGTGGTTATCTTAGTGAAAATAACTTAAAAGTAACTTAAAAGTAATGTAATGTATTACAATTCAGATACAGTAATACTGTAATGTAGTAATATACTGTATAAGTAAGTAACGTACCCAATAATTAACTTAATTTCAGTGAATATTAGACTAATGATGTACATTTTAAATTCATGGTCAATCCCTGTCCCAAACTGCTAATATTTTACCATAGAATCCATATTTTGATTGGCCTCCAGACATAACAATGTAGTCTCAAGATCTAATATACCTCGGATTATCATAGGTGGGTAATAATTTTCCTGCTGTAGCATAGCATAATATAATAGATTGTTATTAAATGATAGGATTTTTCTGTAAGTATCCCCCATCCACCCATTTTCATTGTCATTATTTGGGGGTTATGTTGGCAGCAAGCTAAGCAAAGTAGTTGCTTTCTACCAGCTCCTAGTGGGGTTCTGAGGTTTCCCATGCCAAATAAAATATACTGTATAATCTTTCCATCGTAATGTGGGTCTTCCCCATGGCCTCTTACCCATTCGACATAGCTGGAATACTTTCAGTGGATGACATCTGAACCACCTCAGCTGGCAAGTAGGGATGGAAATCCAGACCCGGTACTAGTTTAGAACTGCTTCCAAATTTTCCAATCGCTCGTATGCCTACTTAATTCCTCTTATTGATGCTGACATGTTTTTCTTCTTTTTTTTTTTTTTTTTTTAAAATCTGTCCTGAACAGCTGCTTGGCATACAGTATGAGGATCTAGATGCCTTATTGAGCTAACAGAGTTGCTTTTCCAAGTTTCAAATTCCTCGTTATATAGCTCTTGTGTATTTTGGTGATCAGCTACAGGATAAGTCAGGTGGTGGAGGGACAAAAGGGATAAGGATAGAGATACATATCAACAATAACAATGCTTTCTAGAATGTCAGCAATAGAATGTGAAACAAAGTCACTGATAATGACATATGATAATGCATTACGATTCTGAGTGATAATGCAATACAATATTGTTGATAATAGTAATAAAAACGATAATATTGACTATAATATTAATAATGCAATTTACAGTGTCATCAATAACAGAGAAATCACAACTACTATAAAATATGTGTGCATGAGTATGTGTGGGAGTGTGTGTGCACGTGCGTATGTGTAAGCGTGCATGTGTGTGAGTTTGTTACTGAATTTTATACACAGCCATAGCAGGAAGCCACCACAGTGCCACCCTGGTCCCAGCTGCAGACAGGTGCGTACCCCAAAAACTGGGCCAGAGAAGTTGCACAAACCCTGGCTTAATTTCTTGAATAAATATGACAGCAGTGCTGTTTCAAATGAAATAATCAAAGCACATGCAACAAATCTTTCCATGCAACAAATGCATGAATGCCACCACTTCCCAACTGAACAGGACGTCTATTACAGAGGGTAACAACATTAGCACCAGTCTTAGCAGATCTTAATTTTACTACAAAATCAAATACTACATAAATAAACAGAATTTCATAATGAACTCCATGCTGGAGATGTTCCCTGTGTCATCGTCTCTGAGCTAGCTGCACACAGAAAAATGTTTGTCTAGCACTGTTGTCTACTTTTACTATAGGAGGGAGATATTATTTGTTCAAATCTGTGAATATTTTTCTTACTTTACTGCAGTATTGCAGAGCTGGGCTGCACAGCTACACAAAACACATGAAAGCAGCTTATGAACCATGATAAGACACCCTGCACATGTTCTGATCAGCTCCTTAGAGGCTTTTCTGAGAGCAGGTCAAGTCACTCTATGAGCTGCTGTCATGACACAGCTTTTGATCCACTGCAGGCATGTGTTTCATGCTCGGAGAGGTGGGTCAGGCTATTTGATGCTTCTTCAGGGAAAAAAAGAGAATAGGTCTTTTCATTTCTGAATCAAGTTACCTAATGTTCTGACCCACTGCCCTCCCACCCTTCCCCTTCAAACTGTTATTTATCCCTTTAGCCTTCACACACTGGTAGACCTAGAAGATGTTTGACGTTACAAGATGGAAAACTTTAAAGTACTGACAGAATGTAAGGGTGAGACTGAAATTAATATGCTACTGTTTTCATCAATGAAAAACAAGAGAAAGGAACTGCTATTACCGCCGAGGACAGTCAGAGACAGTGAAAGTGTTATTGCTGTCTTGAAATATGACAGACTAGTTGTTAAGCTATCCATTCATTATCAATACCTGCTTATTCCTATTTAGGGTCATGGGGATCTGCTGGAGCCTATCCCAGCTCTCTTTTGGTGAAAGGCAGGGGTACACCCTGGACAGGTCACCAGTCCATCACAGGACCACACATATAGAGAAACAACTACACACTCTCACATTCACTCCTATGGGCAATTTAGAGTCACCAGTCAACCTGATATACATGTTTTTAGATTGTGGCAGGAAACAGGAGTACCTAGAGTAAACCCACACAAGCACAGGGAGAACATGAAAACAACCAAGAGAACAACCAGGAAACTTCTTGCTGCGAGGGAATAGTGCTAACCACCAAGCCACCATGCTGTCCTTATTTGTTAAGCCAAGGACCAAAAATGTTTGATCTATTTATGCAACTTATATGGCCTGGAGCACCTAGAGTTTACTCCTTAGTAAACTCTAGATATTTA
This sequence comes from Mastacembelus armatus, assembly GCF_900324485.2. Lineage (NCBI taxonomy): Eukaryota > Metazoa > Chordata > Actinopteri > Synbranchiformes > Mastacembelidae > Mastacembelus > Mastacembelus armatus. Next base: position 2,912,618 of record NC_046647.1, on the reverse strand, counting down.
TTTTGTATCTGTGGCTAACTCTATGGCCAGGCATGTTATGTATGCATTTCTGCATTGTGACTGTTATTTTAAATATAATATTTAATTATATGAAAGGATAACCTTGTATGTAAGATTAAAATGACTGACATTATGTATATTTAGAAAGCAGGTATGCTCTGTCCAGAGAGTCACCAGATTTGTTGCTAGTCCCTTTATCAAAAAGCAGTCACTAAAGAAGTCAATGAATTGGCAGCATTGCTACTGTGGGAGTGATTTATCCATACTTCATATACACACAGACACACACACACACAAACACAAACACAAACACAACAAAGCAGAGGAGACAGGTTGAGTGGGAGAAACTCGAGGTGAAGGTGAAGTAGTTTTGTGCCAAGAAAAGGAAAGAAAAAAAGAGGGTGAAAACGTTTTTCAAACACTCCCATAGGAGCCAAGTAAATGGTCTTATACTTGTAGAGCGCTTTTCTACACTCAAGTGCACTCAAAGCACTCTTAACCCCATTTGCCCATTCACCCATCTGCTCTCACAATCACTCAGCAAAACAGCCCTGGGGGCAATTTGGGGTTCGGTGTCTTGCTCAAGGACACTTAGACATGTGGACTAGTGAAGCCAGGGATCAAACCACCAACCCTTTGGTTCATCGCCAATCTGCTCTACCTCCTGAGCCACAGCCACCCCATAAAGGCTTGGTCCAAGATGAACTCTCTCTCCAACAGAGAGAGGAGATGGGAGGAACAGGTGATGGGAAACAGAGTCTCTGATCTGTGGTTGACTGATATGGGTTCAGGTAGACACACAGGCACATCAATTTCTGGATACGTTAGTTCAGAGGGAAACTGATTCTGAGGCAGAAGAGCTGATCTGAACAGATATACTAAAATCAATGAAATGTATAGTTGGCATTTCATTGATCCTAGTATTGGTATGGTTTTATGTTGAGGCTATGGTTTGCTTCTATTTATAAAAAATGCAATATTGTGAGGAAATGTAGACCTCATTCGTTTTCTATCTTAGTTCAATATCCTGATGAGATACACAACTAACTATTAATTTTATGATTTTATGAATGAACACCAGAAAGAGTAGCAACCACTTTACAGGAAGGTAATGTGGTTTAAAATGTGGTGTAAAATAACATAGAAATTACCAATAAAATGGCTTCTTTCAGTGCAGTGGTTCTATTCTGAGCTCTCTCTGGATTTCTTACCTTATCTTTAAGTCCAGCCAGCCTACAAACAAAACTAATTGTAAATTTGCAATCTCATTTGACCACAAGTGAGAGTTATAATGTAACCTATTGTAGATCTTAAACTACTTTATTTGGGGCTGCAACACATTCTCAACCTGAAGGCAGCAATTCCCCGTTTTTTCACAAACTATTATAAGAATGCCTAAATAGTTATTCTCTGTGCATTATCACATAAACAAGCAGGTGAATCGGGTACTTATCAGAATGAGGACATCAAAGATTTGGAGAAGAGAAAACTGGAGTACACAGATAGTTCAGAAATGAACTATTTGAAGATTTTCAATCAGGATTTAGAGCACATTGTAGAACAGAAACAGCATTGTTAAAAGTCACCAATGATCTTCTCTTAGCCTTAGATAATGGACTCATCTCTACACTTGTCCTGCGAGACCTAAGTGCTGCATTTGACACTGCTGATCATAGTATCTCACTACAGAGAATAGAGCATGTGATTGGAATCAAACGAACAGCATTTAAATGGTTCGAATCTTATGTATCGTACATATTCCAATTAGTTCATGTTCATGATGAACCTTCCACAAGCACAAAAGTTAGTTATGGAGTTCCACAAGATACTGTGCTAGGACCGATTCTGTTCACCTTATAAATGCTTCCTTTAGGCAATGTTATTAGGAAGCACTCTATTAATTATCACTGCTATGCAGATGACAATCAGCTTTATCTATCTATGAACCTTGATAACACAAACCAGTTAGCCGGACTTTGAGCATGTCTAAAGGCCATAAAGGCCTGGATGACCTGTAACGTTCTACTTTAAACTCAGCGAAAACAGAATTTATTGCATTTGGGCCTAAAAACCTCAGAAACAGCTTTTCTAACAATATAGCTACTTTAGATGGCATAGCCCTGGCCTCCAACACTACTGTGAAAACTACCCTTGGAGTTAATTTTGACCAGAATATGTCCTTTAATTGTGGTTCCCAGAATTTCCAAAAGTAGAAAGGGAGGCAGAACCTTTAGCTATCAAGCTCCTCTCCTGTGGAACCAGCTCCCAGTCTGGGTTTAGGAGGCAGACACTCTCTGTACCTTTAAGGCTAGACTTAAAACCTTCCTTGTTGACAAAGCTTATACTTAGTTATGCTGCTATAGGCCTAGACTGCCTGAGGACTCTCCATTGGTGCACTGAACTCCCCTACCCTACCCTAACCCTCCCCTCTCCTACCCTCCTCTCCTCCCCCCTCACATGTATATTCCACCATTAAATGTCACTAACTTTGTGCTCTCTCCCTCTCTCCCTGTACCTTCTGCAGGTGCTTCTGGTCCTGGAGCTGTATATTGCTGATGTGCAGTTACTGGACCCACCAACCTGCAGTGTCTATTTGTTGTTTATTGTTGCTGTTCTTTTCTCTCTCCTCTATCCACTCACCCCAACTGGTCGAAGCAGATGGCCGCCCAAACTGAGCCTGGTTCTGCTGAAGGTTTTTTCCTCCGTTAAAGGGAGTTTTTCCTCTGCACTGTCGTCAAGTGCTTGTATTGTGATTTGGTGCTCTACAAATAAAACTGAACTGAATTGAATTGAAATGTATAGATAAATTAACTGCTTTTAACAGTGCAAACAAATCAGACTAATATTTCAACACTACTGTATCAGATTATAACTGTATGGATGTTTGTATGCAAATGAGCAAATTTAATTCAGTTCAATGAGCAGGACCCGCTTTTCGCATACTCCCTTTCTACTAAAAAAAGTGTCTTAGAAAATTTAAATCAGTGTATTGTTTTCTGTCAATGAGTGAACAAGATGATTTTCACATCATTTTGAAGCAAACAATCTAGGCTACAAGATGCATTTCTCAAAAGTCTTGTGAACCAATGTTCTGTTATGTGTTTTATGGCCTTATTTCAGTGACTTAAAAATTGTAGTTTTTCACTAACCATGCATAAACACTTTTTTCTCAAAAACACAATAATGTATAAACTTGCTGCTCACATATTATTGTAGCCAATTTTGTGCTGATTACAGTGTTATTAATATGTTTCAGTGTTACATTAATATGTTTAAAAAACACTGAAAAAAGCACAAATGTCAGGACATGTCAAAATTTGTCCAGGCCCCAAAAACACCCTCAGACCCCAGAGGGATAATATGTTTAAAAGCAACTGAAAAAAGCAATGTCAGGGTATGTCAAAACTTGTCCAGGACCCCAAAACACCCTTAGACCAGAGAGGGTTAACCCAAACATGTTCCTGTTGTGGACTTTATCACAGCCACGGAATCTGCCATTCACAACAATGGCTCATCTAATACAGAAGCAGAAGAACTCAGACTAAAAGTCACTGCAGCACTCTCTAGTTCTAAACCACCACCATCCAACCTCACTACCCAGGAGAGCAGGGCTGTGTCATCCCTGTCCAAGGACTATTGCACATCCTGCCTGCAGACAAAGGGAGATGCACAGTGGTCCTAAGCACAGCAGACTATCATGGAAAAGTAACATCTCTCTTGGAAAACCAGCAGGTCTATGAAAAGAAAAGACCCCACCAGCACCTACAAGAAAAAGGTGACTGACTGTTTAAAACAATGGAAAAGGACAATGCCATTGATAGGACCACCTACTACAGGCTGTATCCAGGGGAGACCACCTGTCTGTATGGGCTCCCTAAGATACACAAAGTAGGAGCCCGCCCCCTAGGCCCATCGTCAGCAGCATAAACATATAACACTGCCAAACACCTTGCCACCATCGTAGCAGCAGTGTAGGTCACACAGACCACCACATGCGGAATTCAGAGGAGCTTGCCTCCAAAGTCAGACATCTAAAACTACATAAAAAAGAAACTATGGTATCCTTTGATGTTACATCCCTCCCCTCTCTGCCAGGAGCAGTCTCAACCCAGACCAAATTTGCCTGGTATTGGACCTTCGTCTGAACACCACATACTTCTCATACAGAGCTGAAATTTACATATGGAAACATGGATGCGCCATGGGCTCCCCTGTGTCACCCATTGTTGCCAGTCTGTACATGGAAGAAGTGGAAAAGAAAGCTCACAGCTCCTTCACAGGCATGGCACCGACCCATTGGTTCAGATATGTGGATGACACCTGGGTGAAAATAAAGACCCAGGAAGTTCAAGCCTTCACAGATCACATCAATGCAGTAGACACAACCATCAAATTCACCAGAGAGGACGCTAATAAAAACTTTGCGGACTTTGCGGTAGTCATCGGGTCTGATGGCAACCTAGAAATAAGAGTCTACAGGAAACCCACACTACCTTCTTTTTGACTCCCATCACCCACTGCAACACCAACTAGGAGTCATCAGGACTTTTCAGCAGAGAGCAAACAACATCCCTCCCTACATGGAGGCCAAGAGAAAGGACGACACACACTTGAAGACACCCCTCAAAACCTGTGGCTACCGTAAGTGGGCTTTCAACAAGGCAACATCCAGACCAGGCAGAAAAACAAGAGAGAGAGCTGAGCCTCAAGATCCACAGAGGAAAAACCTGGTCATTCCCTGTGTAGCAGGTGTTTCAAAGGGGCTTAAACAGATTTTTGGGAAGCATCAGATACCAGTTCACTTTAACCCCACCAACACACTGAGACAGAGACTGGTTCACCCTAAAGACCAAACACCAAAACAAAAGAGGAGCAATGTTGTATATGCCGTCTGGTGTAAGGAAGAATGCTCAGAACTCTACATTGGAGAAACCAAACAACCACAGGACTACAGTCAGCTGTGCACCTCCATTTAAAGGAAACAGTAAACTCATTTGAAGACAGTGATGTACATATTTTGGACAGAGAAGATAGGTGTTTTGATAGAGGAGTCAGAGAAGCTATACATGTTCAAGTGGAAAAACCCTCCCTCAAAAGGGGTGGAGGGCTCAGACATTCTGCATTCAATGTCCATTCAGCTCCTCCCTGAAAGCCACACAACAGGCTTTCAGGGAGGAGCTGAAACAGGCTCTGCGAGGTCAGGAGGTTCTTCCGGATGACTGGACAACTACAGCTGAAGTGATCAGGGAGACAGGTAGGAGAGTACTTGGTGTGTCATCTGGAAAGAGGAAAGCAGATAAGGAGACTTGGTGGTGGAATGAGGAAGTTCAGGAGTGTTTTAAGATTAAGGTTTCTGCATTCTATTCCCAGGAAATTAAGGAACACATCAAATGTCTTCCAAGGAGGACACACCCTACAGGCAAAGTTGATGAATCAGAGGGGTCACGTGAGTCTACCATTAGATCATAACCACCCTCACCAGAGCTTACTCCTATTATTCATCTAATGAGCCTATTCAGGCCAGGTGTGAAGTAAAACCAACTCAGGAGTGTGGGTCTAATGACTCTCACTCAATTTACATAGCTCACCTAATGAGCCTATTTGGGCTAGATATGGAATGAAACCAACCTGAAGTATAAATTGAGGTTCCTTACCAGCTTTCTCTTGGACTGATGGAGCTACTCGAATGAGTAGTGAAAGGTTTCGACCTGAAACCCAGAAGTCCTGTTGCCATGACTCAACCTCTAGATAGCTTTCAGCTTCTCATCCCACAAGAGTTTGTCAAAAAAAAAATCATCAAAACAAATGAAGTTTTGATGATCAAGAAAAAATAAGTCTGTAACTGTCAAATTATGGTCACCCAAGATGGTTAAACCCTAAATTACCCCCAAATAGACCCCCAATTAAAATAACTATATTATTGCACATTTACATAATGTAGTCTGCATTAATGCCCTGAAAATAAAAGTACTAAAGAGCACTGATTATTGTACTAAATATTCAAGTTGACCTCAACAAAAGAGAGATGGTGCTGTACCGTGGGCTGAGTCGGAGGTCCCACAGTCGAATGAAGGTATCATAGCCACAGCTAAGGAGCTGGAATGGAGACTCAAACACCATGTCCAACACACCAGCCCCACGACGAAACTCTGAGCCCAGACAACACACACACTGCAACCTGGTAGAGGAGAGAAGTGGAAGACAAAAAACAGAAGGAAACTTTAAACAATAAATAATGAAATATATTTATTATTTACAGAAACAAATCTATGTCTGAACCTGTATTTTCACTTATTGTGGCACTTTGTTCAATATGTCTTCTATTTCAACATGTTTCTTTTAATGTTTATGTAGGTAAGGACCTAAGTTTAAGAAAATCTGCTTACTTGGGAGTCAGCCATAGGGGGCAGGGTTGGTGATGATTGGTATGTTCTCACAGTAGGATTGACACACCCCATCAAAGAGTCTTGGATCTTTCAGTAAATTTGCCCCACCCTATCTTTATCTTACAAATGCACAAATAAACTGTCTAACAATGGCTTGTACAGGCCTCTTATGATGACTGACAGACTACATTTATAAAGTTATATAAAATGGTTACACTATTGTTACAGAACCTATGCAGGACAGTGTCACGTGCCACATCTAAGCTTTGTGTGTCTCTTCACAAGTGGAACTCAACTCTGGGGTCAAGCACAGCTAACAGAAAGACTTCATGTTCTTCTACAGTTTTGGTGAAAACAAACTTGAGAATCGAACAGCACAAGAAAGCTGAATTAGAAGTCATTATTCTGCTTTTCAAAAGCACACATGCAAACCCACATGCTAGCTGGTATTCCTATCACAGTGAATGAAAACACATGAATTGACCTTGGAACAAAAATGCATGTTTGTAGAGGAATGTAATAAAGCTGATCCAGTTTTGGGGCATAGTGAAAAAACAACAGCCAGTAGAGCCACATTGCCAGCAAAAATCAGAAAAACCATTCTGAGGTGCTTAACTCAGACACCCCCATCGATGCCTTGTGTTAAGAATAAACCTTATATTATTGTTAGACTGAAAAAGACTAACCACTTAAATAAATTTTTTTTTGTCACATTATTAAACATGTTATCATGTGAACTAATCAGAAAATAGATAAGTATTTTATTATATATATATATATATATATTATATTATATATATTAATAATATATTATGATATAGTATATTTTCTGGAAAATTAAATGTTTTTGTATCAACCATTCAATTAAATAATTGACTGACTGAGTTTTAAACCTGTCACTGAGTTTGTCTGGTTGACGTGTGTATGTGTGTCCAACCTCATGCAACACCATGCTCTTGTGATCACAGCTCTGTCCTGCTTGCTCCATGCCTCTTGATTATTGAAGAATAACCTGCACTCAGCAGGGCGGATTATTGCAGAATAACTGTCTCTTTGTTGCCATTTAGAACGCTCCATGATTGTGACTGTGTGTGACTCACATGTTTGATACCTGCACCGTAGCAACCATTAAAGGAGGCCACAGGCCCTAGTGACCTAGCAGCCCTGCATTTCGACTTGTGTCCCCCTCCCTCGCCTTGAAGCTCATTCTGCTGGTTTGGGCTGGTAATCTCCCAGCCTTACCCCAGGGGACCTTTTCATTGGACCAGGGTTTTCCCTACAGGGCGTCTTATTGGGTGAGAGCTTTGTCATTGCCAGGGTCTCATGACTAAGCCTGGGCCAATGGGGAGTCTATGATGAGGCTGAGTTTGTGTCCTTGTGTGGTAGTGACCCCTTATTTTCCCCTTACTACTAAAACCAAGGAGCTTAGCAAATACTACACAAAAAGAAACTCATTAAAGCCAAAGGGATATAGGTCTGTTCATTCATAAGAAAATAAGGATGTCTCTATCACAGCACTACCTCTCTAACTAAAAAGAGATCATTAATTCATAACTCTACTCTACATAACTCGACTCTGGAATACTTCAAACAAAATGATTACTGTTTTCTAAAAATACCATAAAAAACACCCAAATGTGAGAGAAAAATAAAAACTGGGCTCCACAAAACAAATCTCACACCTGCACAGAGATCTTAAAACCAGTAACAATTGAATGTGATTAACTGTTGAACAATTCAAAACAACAGGGACTTTCAAATTGATAGCTCACAGGCTTTTATGGGCCTCATGTAATTATAAGATGGATGCATAAGCATGCAATCTGTCAATATTAATCTCTAGTGCGCCACAGCACAATGTTCTGATCTGACCATCTTGTGTATGGCTTGTCTTGGACAATAAAGTTAAATAATTGAGCATGCCTGAATGAATGGTGTCACTAATATGTCTCTAAAACAATGATGACTGGTTCACAAGGGTTGGTGATGTACTCAAAAGAACACACCATCAACTCTTTACAGGATAAAATGCTATTACTGTTGAAGATATCCAACTCAAATCAGTGAAAAGGTAGTAATGTCATACTGCATGTGGATAATGTTAGAAGCTGGGGTGTAGTTTGTTATATATCTCAGAATATATATATCTCACTAATAAGATGGATGAGGTGACCGCGCTGACCAGACATCAAAGTGAGTACCTGCAATGCAGCCTTCTGCTGTTCACAGAAACATCAGAAACATAACTAACTATGCTTACTAACTCCAGACACAGTCGTTGCTTTGGATGACTTCCACCTCATACAGGTGGACAGGATGGGGAGGGTGGTAACAGGAAAGGAGGAGGGCTGGCAGTATTTGTGAATGATACATTGTGTAACTCTGGGCACATCAGTATTAAGGAACAAATCAACTGTAAGGACATCGAAGTGTTAGCATGAGGCCGTGCTAGCTATGCAAGGGAGTTCTTGCATGTTATTGTGATAGCTCTGTATATTCCCCCTTCTGCTAATGTTGATGCTACCTGCGACGTCCTGCACTCAGCTGCAGAGACAGCACCCACAGCCAGCTGTGCAGAGGGAGCTGAGAAGGAAGATCTGGAAGGGGAAAGCCACCTACATGAGGAAGATGGCAGAACAGCTGCAGCAGAACAGCATCAGCAGAGTTTGGAAAAGTCAGGACACAGTAAGTCCAACTCCCAGGCTATGGGGGACCAGAAATGGGTGAATGATCTCAATTTCTTTTTTAGTAGACATAATCATCCTGCCCCTCTCACCAGAGGTGGGAAGTAACAAAGTACAAAATACTGCACTCTACTTGAGTATTTATTTTTCTGAGGACTTTTTACTTTTACTCCCTACATTTAAATACAAATATCTTTACTTTCTACTCCTTACGTTATCAAAACAGGCTTGTTACTTTTTCAACCTCTGCAGATGACGACACGATGTAAAACATGTAACTAAAAAGACGGAAATCGAGTGAGTATATAGGTTATGATAGAATGCAACCACAGGGGGGCACAATCCAGTGTCTTCACAGGAGACCAGGTGGAAAGGTAGCAAGGCTTATAGATTAGGAGCAGGGTTCAATCTATTTTATCATGGTGTGGATGGAAAGAGGAATGGAGTAGGCGTTATCCTGAAGGAGGATTTTGCCAGGAATGTTCTGGAGGTGAAGAGAGTGTCAGATAGGGTGATGAGTCTGAAGCTGGAAGTTGAAGGTGTGATGTTGAATGTTGTCATTGGTTATGCCCCACAGGTAGGATGTGAGTTAGAAGAGAAGGAGAAATTCTGGAGGGAGATGGATGAGGTGATTCAGGGTATCCCTAGTGGTGAGAGAGTGGTACACTGGGGCAGAAAAGGGAGGAGCATCGGTTGACATATAAGAGTGGAGGCAGGAGCACACAAGTTGATTACATCTTGTGCAGATGTTTCAACCTGAAAGAGATCAGTTACTGCAAAGTAGTGGTTGGGGAGAGTGTAGCCAGACAGCATAGGATGGTGGTGTGTAGGATGACTCTGGTGGTGAGGAAGATGAAGAGGACAAGAGCAGAGCAGAGGACCAAGTGGTGGAAGTTGAAAAAGGTAGGTCAGCTCCTCCCTGAAAGCCACACAACAGGCTTTCAGGGAGATAGAGGTGGCAAAGGTCAAACAAAGGGTGTATGAGGATTTGTATGATAGGTTGGACACCAAGGAGGGAGAGGTGGATCCGTACAGGTTGGCGAGGCAGAGAGACAGAGATGGGAAGGGAGCCGCAGCGTCCCCGTAGATTCGGAAAAAGCGTATGACAGGGTGCCGAGAGAGGAGCTGTGGCCTTGCATGAGGAAGTCTGGAGTGGCAGAGAAGCATGTTCGAGTGGTGCAGGACATGTATGAGCGATGTAAGACAGTGGTGAGGTGTGCAGTAGGGGTGACAGAGGAGTTCAAGGTGGAGGTGGGACTGCACCAAGGATCGGCTTTGAGCCCCTTCTTGTTTGCTGTGGCGATGGACAGGCTGACAGATGAGGTTAGACAGGAATCTCCGTGGACCATGATGTTTGCAGATGACATTGTCACCTTTAGTGAGAGCAGGGAGCAGGTGGAGGAAAATCTAGAGAGGTGGAAGTTTGCTCTGGAAAGAAGAGGAATGAAGGTTAGCCACAGTAAAACAGAGTACATGTGTGTAAATGAGAGGGACTCAAGTGGAACGGTGAGGTTACAGGGAGTAGAAGTGAAGAAGGTGGAGGATTTTAAGTACCTAGGGTCAACAGTCCAGAGCGACGAAGAGTGTGGAAAAGAAGTGAAGAGACGTGTGCAAGCAGGTTGGAACGGGTGGAGGAAAGTGTCAGGTGTGATGTGTGACAAAAGAGTGTCAGCAAGAATGAAAGGAAAGGTGTACAACCAGCAATATTGTATGGTTTAGAGACAGTGGCACTGAGAAAAAGACAGGAGGCAGAGCTGGAGGTAGCAGAGCTGAAGATGTTGAGGTTCTCTCTGGGAGTGACAAGGATGGATAGGATCAGAAATGAGTACATCAGAGGGACAGCTCATGTTAGATGTTTTGGAGAAAAAGCCAGGGAAGCCAGATTGAGATGGTTTGGACATGTTCAGAGGAGGGACAGTGAATACATTGGTAAAAGGATGCTGAGGTTAGAGCTGCCTGGAAGGAGGCCTAGAGGAAGACCAAAGAGGAGGTTCTTGGATGTAGTGAAGGGGGACATGAGGATAGTTGGTGTGGGTGAGGAGGATACAGAGGATAGGGTTAAATGGAGGCAGATGATTCGCTGTGGCGAAGGGAAGGGAGCAGCCAAAAGGAAAAGAAGATACAGGTTATGATAGAGAGAAAACTTGCAGTGCGACATGGAGGAAGAAAGGGATCCAGGGAGTATTGCCGAGTCCGACGACGATGTAGCAGTTTCGGAAAAGCAACACCCAAAGGAACTCAACAGCTGCAGGCTAATGGTGCTGACATCACACCTGATGAAAACACTAGAGAGGCTGGCCCTTGTTCATCTCCACCATGTAATGAGCTCCCGCTTCAAACTTCCTACCAGCCTGGTGGGGTGTATGATACTGTCATCTACCTCCTACACAGAGCTCTTGCTCACCTGGAGAAGCCTGGGAGCACTGTGAGAATCATGTTGTTTGATCTCTTCAACACCATACAGCTTGGGCTTCTGGGGGATAGACTGGAGCACATGGGGGTGGACCTTCACTTAGCAGACTGGATTTTGCATTACCTCACCAACCATCCACAGTACATAAAGGCACAGGACTGTGTGTATGACATAGTAGCCTGTAGTACAGAGGCCCCACAGCGGACAGTCTTGGCACCTTTCCTCTTAAACCCAGTATACTTCAGACTCCATGTACAGCTCACTGAACTGTTTCCCTGCTCCATACCAAACGTTGGGAGGAGCGCTACCGCAGGTCCTTCCTCTCCTGCTGCTGTCAGACTGTACAACCTGCACTGCTCCCATTAGAAACTACTCCCCACATGCCTGGTTGACCAAAGACTGTAAAACTGTAAATATTTAATTACACCACAGTGCAATATGTCATATAGGTGTTTATTATATATTATTTTTATTATATTTTTATTATATCGTACATACCTTTGCAAATATAGTATTGCTACTATACTTTTTCTTTTCGTTTCTTTTTTTTTTTTTTGCAGTTGCTGCATTCTGGAATTTCCCCACTGTGGGACTTAGAACGTAACTTAAATGTGGTCAAAACATACAAAACCAGAGCCCAGCCTGTAACCCTAGGCCCAATAGGAATAAGAATAATACTTTAAGATTGACATAAAATGCATACAATGAAGAATGAAATTGAAAGCAACATTTTGAAGAGAAATTTTCTCATTAAGAACAAAGCAGTCTGAGCTGCTGTATGGTACTTCGTGAAATGGTTAGACTGGTGGCCCTCATAAGCACAGACTTAGTGACTGTTTTGAAAGGTTGACTAGCTGTGAGACACACCAGGTCTCAGTCCTAATTTAAGCCTGTTTGGTCTCACTGCAGGAGTTCAGTTGACTTTAGGAGTCACACAAATTGTAACAGAAATTCATTAATGAAGAAGATGATAGGATAAGGGCATTATCCTTTAGTGTGGGAAACCTATAGGAAAACAGTGTGTATTTTTTGTGGCAGACGTTGTTAAAGGGTCTTGTAAAGTTAAGCCTCAGCTTTAAAAGAGGGGCTTGAGGACACACTAGGAAACAGGCCATCTTGTCAAAAGCCATCAGACAGGTAGAAAAAAGGAGCCCCGCTGAGGTTTTAACAGACTAAAATAAACAGAGAGGAACCATGTAACCTGTTGCATGTCCACCCAATTTATCCTGCACCTCCAAGCTTACTGCAGCCCAATTGCAGCAGAAATGTAAGCACAGCAGAGAGGAGGGTGTTGGCTGCTAGGATCCTTCATGAATGACCACTTTTAAATGTCATATACACGCGTGCTTTCCAAAGAAAGTATGATTCCAATTTGTATGACAGAGAATCAAGCCTGACACAGACACTGAACCTTGCTCCTCACCGTATCAGGAATGTTAGGAATCCTCACTTGGCCACTTGATTCTAAGTGAAGGAGGGCTCCCTTTCTGAAGGAACAGAGGGGAATCTTGGGAGTTGGGAGAGGCAGTCAGGGTCCTTTTTCTTTGATGCTTTCCCCCCTCTGTGTTTAGCCATGAGCAAAGACAGTGTGAAAAGTTGGGGTACTGCTCTGATGGTGCCACTTGTGTGGGACACTCTGTATGGTTGATCATAAGATCTCTTTGTGCTACCAAGATGAAAAAACACACAATTAGTTGCAAGAAAGAGAAAAGGAGAAAGGGTTAAATTAAATTAAAATCAAAGCCACAAGATCTCAGTGGGATTCTGGGATTTACAACACCCATGCATTCCATTATTTTAAAGTGTTTCCATACATTTTTTTCAGCCTGTAGACACCCTCTTGTTGCACAGGAAAATAAAATGATAGTATAATTGTAGAAAAATGAGAGGAATTGTCATTTGAGGCTTAACATACTGAGAAAAATATCACATTTTTAGACTAAAAAAGTTGTTGATTCTCTGCAACATTCCGTTTTTTAAATTAGAGACAGAAAAGTGAACTTTGATCATGTTCCAGATGATGACTTTAACAGCAATTGGATATCCAATATGATGAGCTGGCCTTGTGTGGAACTAATAGTGCTCTGCATTAAACATTTGTTACTGTTGTCCCTTTGAAAACAAAACAAAGGAGGCTAGGTCTATGGAATCTCATCAGACATTTAGACATTAGCCATATCAAGGAACGGAAGATAAAGATAGGATAAAACTAGTTCACCGAAGGAAAATTCAGGATATACCAATTATCCAATGAAGTGGACAGCCAAATGTTTTTTGCCATGACAACAAAAGCTGTTATCCCATTCTTGCGCAAAGAGAACAAACGTACCTTTGTACACTGTGTTGATAGTTAGAAATGTTTTAGCACAGAAGGGACTATTGTATCTCTGCCAAAACTGCAGAGATGCTCATACTGATGATTGAAAGATAGGCTAAAAAGTTATACTGGACTTGGTGTGTATTCTAATTTTATTTATTTATTTTTTTTGTTAAGCTCTAAGCTACACCCAATAAGCAAGCAGGAGTTGGTTTTGTTTCTAGCTGTGTAACAGAGAGCGTGGAATGTTGGACATTTTGCCTGCCATTGAGCAGTTGCCAATTCCTAACACTGTTGAATCAATTTATAAACTTAATAAACAGTGATTTTAAGAACAAGTAAAGAAACAATAAAACAAGAGACTCTGTGATCAGTATTAGACAATAATGCTTTTGGTGATCGTGATCAGCCTAACACAAAATATGACGAGAGCCCCCCAGTAATTTTTTCATGAGTTTCTTTACAAATAAATTCATAACTGTTAGAGAGAAAATTCCTCAGATCTTTCCTGCCAATATCCAACTAACCCTTTATTTCTAGAATTCTTTAAAAAACTCTTGCAAAGCAAGAGGACTTAGAGCACATCATAGAACAGATACAGCACTAGAAAGAATCACCAGTGATCTTCTCTTAGCCTCAGATTATGGTCTCATCTCTGTACTTGTCCTGCTAGATTTTAGAGCTGCACTTGACACCACTGAGCACAGCGTCTCATTTACAGAGACTGAAATATGTCTTTGGGATTAAATAGAAATAAAGTAAAGCTAAGTGCTAAATTGGTTTTAATTCTTATTTATCAGATAGATTGGAATTTGTCCATGTCATGATGATCTATACTGCACACAAAAGTTAGTCAAAGGGTTACACACAGAGTTCTTCACCTTATACATGCCTTCCCTTAGGCAATGTTATTAAGGAAGCACAGTATTACCATTGCTATGCAGATGACAAATGACACTCTTCCACAGTATTTTCCACAGAGATGAGTGTTGCAATCCTTAGAAGCTTGTGATTTTCTGTGATCTGATGGTAGGTGCAGCTGTTTTGCTGTTCGTTGTTTGGCATTTGTTATTGCAGGTGTAAAGGTGTCTTGTTCATAATTCTCTGATGGGCCATGAATCAAAGTGTAGTGTGTGGAGCAGAGTGTTACTGCACAGGGCTTGAGGCTGATGCTGGTAGGTGCATGGGGGCTAACAATTGTGTATAAGTTAGGGGAAGCTATCTACAGTGTCTGATGAGATTACTGTAAGTGAACGGGAGCCATTTTGTTTACAAGTGCATGCAAGCTATTATTCTTCACAACTGAAATATTAACTTCTATATGATAAAAACATTCATTTCAAATCGAAGGATGTTAGCATATCAATCACTCTTTTCAGATATTTTAGAATTTTTCAGTTTGAAATATTTGAAAAAAACTGTCACCATTCTTACTCACTTTGTACCACATTACAGTTTTACCTTTCTGGCCCAAACTAAGATTTCTAAGATTTATTTGTGTACTTGCCTACAGAATGCACTGGTGATGGTAGATGTGCGTGTGTGCACAGAATGCACCTTCTGAGCAAACAAAAAGGGATTCCCTATCTAGAACTAGTGTTTTGGTTTATCTGTTCTGCTCTTCTGTGGAAACATGGTAAAGCCATATGGCTACCACCTTGAAAGGAGACCCACCAAGTTTGTAAATGGTAAATAGTCTTATACTTGTATAACGCTTTTCTACACTCAAGTGCACTCAAAGTGCTTTTACACTATTTGTCCCTTCACCCATTTGCGCACGCACTCACGCCCCTTTGGAAAAGCCACCGGGGGCAACCTAGGGTTCAGTGTTCAAATTGTCCAAGGCAATTTACCAGGGAACATCCAGTGATTCCGGTCTGTGCAGAAGTTTTAGCCACTTAAGATGTTTTAGATTCTTTTCACACAACACCATCAGGTGTCATCAGGTGATCCCTGATCATCTTACAGCCCATTGTGCAACACAACATGCCCATAAAGAAGTTTACAATGGTCACTAAAATAACTAGTAATAACAAATAAAAATTTACTGAAACCTAACTAATGAGTATCAGACATTGCATTTAAATTGTGGTTCCATGAGCCACAATTTATACATATGGACCATTTAAAAAACTAATGAAACTAGCCTGGCAAAAATGATCTTACCTTAACTTAATATTTTATTTTTTACTTTACTTAATATTTTATCTTTTGAGGCAATCACTGCAATCAAGCGATTTCTGTAACTCTCAATGAGACTTTCACACCTGACAAGTATTTTGGCCCACTCCTCGTGAGCAAACTGCTCCAGCTGTCTCAGGTTTGAAGGGTGCCTTCTCCAGACTGCATGTTTCAGGTCTTTCCAAAGATGTTCAATAGGATTTAGATCAGGGCTCATAAAAGACCATTCAGAATAACCCAATGTTTTGTTCTTAGCCATTCTTGAGTGTCTCTAGTTGTGTTTTGGGTCATTGTCCTGCTGGAGGACCCATGACCTGCGACTGAGGCCAAGCCCTTTGACACTGGGCAGCACATTTCACTCCAGAATGCCTTGATAGTCTTGAGATTTCATTGTACCCTGCACAGATTCAAGACACCCTGTGTCACAACATAACCGAGCCTCCTCCATGTTTCACAGTAGGTACAGTTTTCTTTTCCTTTTATGCTTCATTTTTTGTTCTGTGAACATAAAGCTGATGTGACTTGCCAAAAAGCTCCAGGTTTGTCTCATCTGTCCAAAAGACATTCTTCCAGAAGCTTTGTGGCTTGTCAATATGCATTTTGGCAAATTCCAGTCTTGCTATTTTATGATTTACTTGCAGTGGAGTCCTTCTCGGTCATCTCCCTTTAAGTCACCAGTGTCAAATGGAGTGATCTGACACTGATGTACCTTGATTTTGGAGTTCTAATCTCTTTGGAAGTTGTTCTGGGCTCTTAATCATATTATCCGTCTCTTTATTTTCTCATCAATTTTCCTTTTGCAGCCACGTCCTAGGAAGTTGACTACAGTCCCGTGGACCTTAAACTTCTGAATAATATGTAAAACTGTAGTCACAGGAACATCAAGCTCCATAGAGATGGTCTTATAGGTTTACCTTTAACAGGTCTATCATTTTATTTCTAATCTCCTGTTTAACTCTCTCCTTAGCTTTCTGTGGTCTATGTTTAGTGTGGTACACACCATGATACCAAAGCAGTGACTACTTTAAACAGGCAGACTGACTGACTACAAGTTTGAAGACACCTGTGATCCTAATTACAGAACACACTTTAGTTTAACGTGTACCTATGGTCAAATTCTTTTAAGTCTTTTCTAGGGGTAACATCATTTTTTGTCCAGGCCAGTTTCATTAGTGTGTTTTTTAATTCTTCTGTTGAACCAGAATTGATTCAAAAGCAATGTCTGATTTTCATTAGTTAATTTTCAGTAAACTTTTATTTATTATTACTTTTGTCAGTTTCAAGTTATTTCAGTGACCATTGTGGGTTTTTTTTTAGTGGAAGGGTACCAACAATTTTGTCCATGTGTGTACATTTTCATGTCAAACTGGGCAGACAAGTTTGGACAGTGTGAAAGAAATCACTTCAAATTCAGATGCACTGCAGATTCACATGCATTTTGCAGGTCTGGTGGACTGTGAAACCTTGTCAATGTTGCACCACCTGCAACCTCCAGAATATCCTGACCACATATTCCTTCTCTCATTTTCCCTGTGTTTATCCTTTCTCCTGTCCTCAGATTTCAAGGCTTTTTGTAAGTGGGAAGCAGCTTTGCGTGTGTGGCCCTGTGTGGTGTTGTATCGGACGGTTTTAATTGGCCCAGGTAAAGCTGGGAATTACACCAGCCTAGCCAGGGATGTATCAGGTTTAAGCCTTGCTTTTCAAAGACAGGAATTTTCAGAGGCCCCTCATTTTGAACTCTTCTTTCTCAAGATTAATGTGTTCCATGCAGTTTTCAAACCCACACTTCATCTGCTTTTTTGGATGAATAAAGGGCTGCACTACAGCTCTGTTCATGCACTGATGCAGTTATATAATACAGTTGCATG
Organism: Mastacembelus armatus; assembly: GCF_900324485.2. Classification (NCBI taxonomy): domain Eukaryota; kingdom Metazoa; phylum Chordata; class Actinopteri; order Synbranchiformes; family Mastacembelidae; genus Mastacembelus; species Mastacembelus armatus. Next base: position 2,894,769 of record NC_046647.1, on the reverse strand, counting down.
AAAAAGTAATCGCACTGTTTGCAATCTCCTGGTTTTCATCATAAATTGGTCATGAAATTTGATCTGATTTTGACCAGTCAAAAATAACAAATACAATAGCTCTATGCTGCTAAAACAAACAGATCTTAGGGTCTTAGCAATAACCAAAAACAAGTGCTTCTTGTAGCTGAGGATAAGAACTGCAATAATGTGTATCTGCATTTCGGTCCAGCACCGATCCTTCCACCACCTCAACCCCACCATCACCACATAACAGATAATGAGCCATTATCACAAATTATAATAATGACAATTTCTCCAACACATTACATCAAAGTTTAAATATAACACCCGTTGATGGATGTACATAATGGGTAGGGCCACTCTAGCATTGCCTTTGTATGGGAATTTCCTTAACCCAAATCAGAGATAGGTAATGCAAGATTGTAATGAATGACCACTTTGATTTAAATTGCTTTTCTTAACATTGCTCTGTCATACACTCTTACACAGATAGAATTCTAACTTAAATGACATCTATATATGGAACAGTATGGCAGTTATATAATAGTTATGCATGTCTTTTTTTTTTTACTGCAAAACAAAATACAAATGGCCCTGATGAATTGAAAAATATTTAGTTTCCTTATTGAACCTCAGCAAAACAAATGAGCTGGGTTTGGAGTGTGCGAGGAAGCAACAGATGAACTCCGCAGCCCTGAGAATGGACAGGACACCTGCTGGAGGTGCTTACCCAGCAGGGTTGGTGTCTAACATACAGTTTCATTTTCAATTCTTTGAGCCCCACATCCACTAAATTCCCTTTAAAATCTTACATTCACGTCATCTTTCATCTGGCTTAATTTAAATTGTTTGGCCTCTGACAATGGGGAAGAAAATCACTATATGGATAAAAATGTGTGATAACTCTGTTGTTCTGTTGTTAACCAACATGGTGACTGGATTAAAGACTAAAACTCAGTAAACAACAGGACAATATGGTACTGTATTTTTAATATGAATTTAAAATATGAATCCATTTTACTTTTGATAACTGTAGAAGGATAAGGGCTTGGCATCAGTAGCAGTGCACTTGGAGTTCATCAGCTAATGCACTGTGCATTAGCAGTATGTACAGTGGGTACGGAAAGTATTCAGACCCCTTTAAAATTTTCACTCTTTGTGTCATTGCAGCCATTTGCCAAAATCAAAAAAGTTCATTTTATTTCTCATTAATGTACACTCAGCACCCCATCTTGACAGAAAAAAACTGAAATGTAGACATTTTTGCAAATTTATTAAAAAAGAAAAACTGAAATATCACATGGTCATAAGTATTCAGACCCTGTGCTCAGTATTGAGTAGAAGCACCCTTTGGAGCTAGTACAGCCATGAGTCTTCTTGGGAATGATGCAACAAGTTTTTCACACCTGGATTTGGGGATCCTCTGCCATTCTTCCTTGCAGATCCTCTCCAGTTCTGTCAGGTTGGATGGTGAACATTGGTGGACAGCCATTTTCAGGTCTCTCCAGAGATGCTCAATTGGGTTTAGGTCAGGGCTCTGGCTGGGCCAGTCAAGAACGGTCACAGACTTGTTCCGAAGCCACTCCTTTGTTATTTTAGCTGTGTGCTTAGGGTCATTGTCCAGTTGAAAGGTGAACCTTCGGCCCAGTCTGAGGTCCTGAGCACTCTGGAAGAGGTTTTCTTCCAGGATATCTCTGTACTTGGCCGCATTCATCTTTCCTTCAATTGCAACCAGTCGTCCTGTCCCTGCAGCTGAAAAAACACCCCCACAACATGATGCTCCCACCACCATGTTTCACTGTACGGATTGTATTGGACAGGTGATGAGCAGTGCCTGGTTTTCTCCACACATACCGCTTAGAATTAACGCCAAAAAGTTCAATCTTGGTCTCATCAGACCAGAGAATCTTATTTCTCATAGTCTGAGAGTCTTTCATGTGTTTTTTGGCAAACTCTATGCAGGCTTTCATGTGTCTTGCACTGAGGAGAGGCTTCCGTTGGGCCACTCTGCCATAAAGCCCCGACTGGTGGAGGGCTGCAATGATAGTTGACTTTGTGGAACTTTCTCCCATCTCCACACCGCATCTCTGGAGCTCAGCCACAGTGATCTTTGGGTTCTTCTTTACCTCTCTCACCAAGGCTCTTCTCCCACGATCGCTCAGTTTGGCTGGACGGCCAGGTCTAGGAAGAGTTCTGGTCGTCCCAAACTTTTTCCATTTGAGGATTATGGAGGCCACTGTGCTCTTAGGAACCTTGATTGCTGCAGAAATTCTTTTGTAACCTTGGCCAGATCTGTGCCTTGCCACAATTCTGTCTCTGAGCTCCTTGGGCAGTTCCTTCGACCTCATGATTCTCATTTGCTGTGACATGCACTGTGAGCTGTAAGGTCTTATATAGACAGGTGTGTGCCTTTCCTAATCAAGTCCAATCAGTTTAATTAAACACAGCTGGACTCCAATGAAGGAGCAGAACCATCTCAAGGAGGATCAGAAGAAATGGACAGCATGTGAGTTAAATATGAGTGTCACTGCAAAGGGTCTGAATACTTATGACCATGTGATATTTCAGTTTTTTTTTTTAATAAATTTGCAAAAATGTCTACATTTCTGTTTTTTTCTGTCAAGATGGGGTGCTGAGTGTACATTAATGAGAAATAAAATGAACTTTTTTGATTTTGGCAAATGGCTGCAATGACACAAAGAGTGAAAAATTTAAAGGGGTCTGAATACTTTCCGTACCCACTGTACATGACTTACGTTTGATAGTTAATGTTACTGCAGTTTCACTCAGTGGCTGTATAAGGGTGATTATGTTTAAATCACAATTAAAATGGCCAATTGTGGCCTTAAAAGCCAGATTGTTGAATAATTTGTTATATCATTTGTTACAAAAGAGTTAAAAATTTGTTTTGTTGCTGTGCTGAGTGAAATAAAAAAAGAGTACACATCTTCATTCCTAACTAGTCAAACTACTTAAAAAAATAAAACATATTGTTGTAATTCTTTTGATCAAGTGATACTTCGATGTAGTCCCGTTTTCATCAGGAAATATTAGTTTTTGACGTATAATTTTTGTCTTAGTTTTCACTGATGATATTGACACTTTTCTGCTTGGTTAGATTTCTTCCATATAGGTTGCTGCTATGTAAAAACATTAGGAAATATATATCACAAAAGTTACATAAGTTACATAAGCACCTGAGATGAAGGGGCATATGACATACAGTATAGTGAGAAACATTTTATTTGTGCTTCACATTGTTTAGTAATGCTGCAGAATGTCAGAGCAGCTTTCTGGCTTACCGTTCAACATCCCATATTCGAAGAGGAGAGAAGTTGTTGCAGCATGCAGTTCCTGTTACAAAGGAGCTGTACACAAAGAGAAAGGGAAGGGGAGACAAGCAAAAAATTATTTAAAAAATACTTTTTGTGAAATATTCCTTAAAAAGTATTATAACTAGCTGAACTAAAACTCTCCACTAAAACCAAAAGCAGCAGAATAAACGTCATCAATATCATCATCATCCTGTCATTTATATCTCAGGTAACTGATAAGAGCTGAAGGAAAATTCATTCAGATAAACCCAGACCTTTGTATTGGCTAAAACTTATATCATAATGGCCTTAATTCATTATGAAAATAAAAAACACACACAGACTTTGTTTTTATCTGCAGTGTAGCCTAATCGACCAATTAATAAACCAACAACTAATTATCAAGATCATATGACCTGGCTATTATTTTACCCTCTGTCAACTGTGCATCGTCTTTGCAAATTATGTTCAGTCTGACCCACCCCCTACCCAAAATATTATATCATTTAGAATATAATTTTGATCCTAACATGACTATAAGAATCCCTCACACACACACACACACACACACAATCTCGGAACAGTAAGTTTCAGACTTTTAAGTCTAACTGAAGTTAACTGAAGTTTAACTTCAGACTTCCTAAACTATCTCCCTTGAACATTATTCATCAGGGTCTACTAACCCTTCCATATATTGACTATATTTACCAATTTATTTTTTGTTATACATAATGGGAAGATAATCTTTATATCTTTATGTAATAGGTTATTTTCAAGGACAACTTGTAAAATTTCAGTCACATCTGTTGCTGTGGTCATCAACTCCTATGAAATCATATTGACTGTTAGAACCTCTTTGGAAGATGGCCAGGAGTTCTGGTGGTAGGTGGTCTGACTGGGCCTGAGTCTCAGTGCTTAGTGTTCTCCCACATAGTTAACAGAGAGTGTGAAGGGTCACAGAGAGGTAGTTACTGTTAAACGGAGAATAAGGAGAATGCTAAAGTTGGAAATATTGACATTAACATGCATTTCTGTCCAATCACAATCTCACAGAAGGGAAGGGGAAACCTTTAAAGCAATTCATATGTTTAAAAAGAGACAATAACACAGATTTTAACTTGTGTGCAAATATTTTAAATGTCTTTAAAAAGACAAGAAATCCTTAATACTCTACATTTATTCCCCTTATTTCACTCAGCAAACAGAGGGCAGGTTTTTCACACTGACACCTCTGAAGCAAATGGACATTCTAGTATAACTACTCAACTCAATTACCTGCCATGCAATATCACTTTCAACACACATCGGCATACTATGGCTGCAATTAATTTCATGATACAGAGGCAACACGGTACTCCGGTTTCCTCCCACAGTGTGAGTGTGTGAGGTTGTTTGTCTCTGTGTAGTGCTGTGAACGGTGTACCCCTGCCTTTCACCCAAAGAGAGCTGGAATAGGCTCCAGCAGATCCCTGTGACCATAAATAGGAATAAGTGGGTATAGATGATGGATGAATGGATCCTGTATATCAGTGTGAAACCCAATTAATTGCTGTGTACAAGACCAATTATCAACTAGAAACCAAAGAGCTGGCCAAAAAGAAAACATATTTAAATGGTATGAAATTCAGAAAAGCAACACTTAAAATCACAAAATGTTTTACTTACTAAATGACTTAAAAATAGGAAATTTCATTGATTTCACATTTGTTGTCCAACTAAAGCATAAACACAATTTCAGCATTGTACACAAAACAATTTGCAAAGCACAGAAAGTTGGAGGACAGTAAAGACCTTACTTGCCTATGCAAATGTTTTCAACACAAAAAGTTTGATTTACAGTGGGTACGGAAAGTATTCAGACCCCTTTAAATTTTTCACTCTTTGTGTCATTGCAGCCATTTGCCAAAATCAAAAAAGTTCATTTTATTTCTCATTAATGTACACTCAGCACCCCATCTTGACAGAAAAAAACAGAAATGTAGAAATTTTTGCAAATGTATTAAAAAAGAAAAACTGAAATATCACATGGTCATAAGTATTCAGACCCTGTGCTCAGTATTGAGTAGAAGCACCCTTTTGAGCTAGTACAGCCATGAGTCTTCTTGGGAATGATGCAACAAGTTTTTCACACCTGGATTTGGGGATCCTCTGCCATTCTTCCTTGCAGATCCTCTCCAGTTCTGTCAGGTTGGATGGTGAACGTTGGTGGACAGCCATTTTCAGGTCTCTCCAGAGATGCTCAATTGGGTTTAGGTCAGGGCTCTGGCTGGGCCAGTCAAGAACGGTCACAGACTTGTTCCGAAGCCACTCCTTTGTTATTTTAGCTGTGTGCTTAGGGTCATTGTCCAGTTGAAAGGTGAACCTTCGGCCCAGTCTGAGGTCCTGAGCACTCTGGAAGAGGTTTTCTTCCAGGATATCTCTGTACTTGGCCGCATTCATCTTTCCTTCAGTTGCAACCAGTCGTCCTGTCCCTGCAGCTGAAAAACACCCCCACAACATGATGCTCCCACCACCATGTTTCACTGTACGGATTGTATTGGGCAGGTGATGAGCAGTGCCTGGTTTTCTCCACACATACCGCTTAGAATTAACGCCAAAAAGTTCAATCTTGGTCTCATCAGACCAGAGAATCTTATTTCTCATAGTCTGGGAGTCCTTCATGTGTTTTTTGGCAAACTCTATGCAGGCTTTCATGTGTCTTGCACTGAGGAGAGGCTTCCGTTGGGCCACTCTGCCATAAAGCCCAGACTGGTGGAGGGCTGCAGTGATAGTTGACTTTGTGGAACTTTCTCCCATCTCCCTACTGCATCTCTGGAGCTCAGCCACAGTGATCTTTGGGTTCTTCTTTACCTCTCTCACCAAGGCTCTTCTCCCACGACTGCTCAGTTTGGCTGGACGGCCAGGTCTAGGAAGAGTTCTGGTCGTCCCAAACTTTTTCCATTTGAGGATTATGGAGGCCACTGTGTTCTTAGGAACCTTGAGTGCTGCAGAAATTCTTTTGTAACCTTGGCCAGATCTGTGCCTTGCCACAATTCTGTCTCTGAGCTCCTTGGGCAGTTCCTTCGACCTCATGATTCTCATTTGCTCTGACATGCACTGTGAGCTGTAAGGTCTTATATAGACAGGTGTGTGCCTTTCCTAATCAAGTCCAATCAGTTTAATTAAACACAGCTGGACTCCAATGAAGGAGCAGAACCATCTCAAGGAGGATCAGAAGAAATGGACAGCATGTGAGTTAAATATGAGTGTCACTGCAAAGGGTCTGAATACTTATGACCATGTGATATTTCAGTTTTTCTTTTTTAATAAATTTGCAAAAATTTCTACATTTCTGTTTTTTTCTGTCAAGATGGGGTGCTGAGTGAACATTAATGAGAAATAAAATGAACTTTTTTGATTTTGGCAAATGGCAGCAATGACACAAAGAGTGAAAAATTTAAAGGGGTCTGAATACTTTCCATACCCACTGTAGATACAGTATATTGTTTTGTATCGGTCATCCAATTGTAAGTATTAGTTTATTGCTTATAAAGATAATAATAGTAGTTGTGGAAAATGTACGTGTAGGTATGTCTTGTTTGTAGACCTTGAGGTGTTGAAAATTACCGTATATTCCAGACTATAAGTTGCACTTTTTAAAATTCCTCTGGCTTGTCCAGTGACTTATGCAGCTAAGCGACTTTTATGTGTATATTTACAGTCATTTTGTTGAGTAGTCACTAGCGTTAGATGGCACTCTTGACTCAAATGAAGAATATATTGTACTGCCAAAAAAGTAAAAATGTTCATATTTACTTCAACTCCTAGTGTAACAGTGAAAGTGAAAACGTCACTCAAAAGAAAGAGCTATACTGCAGACTTCACCCTGCAAAGTCTGCAGCTGAAACAAAGTTTGGAGTGAATGTCAGCATTCAGACAAACTAAGAGATGAGGAGGAGTCGCCGTTTCATCTCCTCCCACCACGACGTGGGCGCAGTTGTTTAACGTTACTTAACAAAAATGAATGAATTTCATAATGCACTTCTGCTTCTTGTTATGCCTAGCCTACATTCTTTATAGACTAATTTAGACTATAATTAGTATAAATAGAAATGCGACTTATAGCCCCAAAAATATGGTAATCATTTTGTTAAGGGCATAAAAGACAAATTGAAACTACTGCTAGCAAATTACTTGTTGGCTGCAGATAAATTCACATTCAGAAAAGCAATGTTTGGGGAAGTAGGAGTACAGAATTAGGCCATAAAAGGTGATTGGAAGAAAGAACTCACCATAGTGACCAGTGGAAGTAACTCTTGGTATTATGCTGTGCAGCATGGACTTGTTTAGCAGTACAGAGATGTAGACAACCTAGTCCTCTCTAAATTTTAATTGAATAAAGCATCCAACCAGTTTTTAGATAAGCTGTTAAACATTTCCTGTCAGGTTCTTATTTTGCTGTTGTTGACATTCCTATTTGTTATTTTATGCTTTGCATCCCCTTCTCAGAATCGGCCCTTCCTTGCCTTTGTTTTGAGGTTCCCACCATTTCTGCAGGCCACCTCTTTGTGCCGCTGCTTGCATTTGTCATTACTTGTCTGTGTCTGTGTTTGAGAATGTCTACCATGCAATTGTCTACCACAGAGAATGCCTAGCTATGCCATGCATAGCAGCCTAGAGGTCTGTGTGCTATCATGCTATGGTTTGTTTAGCTTTGTCAATTTTACAGTTACAATTCTCGGTGTTTGCTGTATTATGTTTGTGCACTAGTTCTTCCTGGCTCCTATGTTCATTTACACAGAATTCTGACAGAACAACACGGCCACACACGTGGACTCAGCAAACTCTAGCAGTCTGCTTAGTGAACTCATTGCTCTAGACTATATCAGACATCATGAACAACAGCTGCAAGATACTGCGTCACGTCTCCAACTGCTGTCAATTAATCCCCCAGGCACCACCACTAGCCAGGCAACTTCCTAAGCGACCTCCACTAGTACTATATGCTGGTGAGTCAAATTACTATTTAACTTACAAAACCCAATGTATGTTAATGTTTTCAATGCAACCCTCCATGTGCCCACAGAACAGCCTAAGGTAGTGTATATGATTTCCCTGCACTCTGGACAAGCACCTCAGTGGAATGCAGCTGAATGGGACTATGGGGCCAAGGTTTGTTCTTCATTTAAAGCAGAACAGAACTTTAAAGGAACATGAAAAGGTAAGAGGTAAGAGGTACTTCCAGTCAGCTTAAAAATGTAAATATGAATATCTCATGTGCTACAAACCTCTGGAATACTTTCTTCCATACATTGCTAGCAAAAGAAGTATTGAGAATGCAACTCAGATTGAATCAGGGACACTGCAGTGTGGTAGGCGATATGGTGGAATTTTGTACATAGGTAGCTTGCAGTAAGTTGAACTAGTCTTGGCCTATGTGTTGACTGCAGACTTTGCGCACACAGAGAGCAGTGGAGTGGCAGCAGTAGTTCCACAGTAACCTGTGTTTTTATTGTACTAAAACAGGACATTTAGTATGCCAATACCCAGCAAAAGACATGGCTCAACAGTGGGAGTGAGAACGCCAATTAGCCGGTCTGTGAACACACACATTCCATGTCACCCCATGCAATAGATTCTGAGCAGGTCTGGCCTTCATAAATGCTAAAATGGCCTGGCAGATTGACAAAGCCATGTTGAGCCATGCTTGTGTCAAAAATATATAGATATATAAATAAATAGACCAAGTCAAAATATACAAAAGGTTATTCACGTTTGTAATGTTATACCAATTAAGCTGTGTCTTGTGGTTCTTTTTTCCAATATTTTTGGTCATTTTTTGGTGTGTGAACAAACAAAAAAACTTTTGTTTATTTGTGTATATATTTTATGACGTAGAGGTGCATAGCTGAAAAAAGGTTGTAGTGGTTTTAGGGGTGTTTTTAGGTTTTGGTTTTAGCTCTCAATAGTGATATAGCTTGATTATCTTATTTTTCCATGACATGTTCACATTTACACATTTCCAGCCTTAAATTTAAGCCTTAAATGCTTTGTTAAGAATGTTTCTTAGAATAAAAAGACCATTATTTTTTCTCAGATTCTATCTATTTTAGGGTGTTTTTGGATCCAATGTGGTAGTATGGTATGTTAAAATAAAAACTATAACTGTCAAGTCATACAGGTGGGGTTGTGCTAAAAAGGATACAAAACACTGGCATGGTAAATATTTTTTAGGGTGAAATATAAAGGTAAAATCAAAATTTGTCAAAAACTGCCAAAATTACATAAGACTGCTAAGGGTTAACCACCACCCTTAGACAGGAGAATTATCCTGACCTCAAAAATGTTCCATTTATGTACCATGAATTTCACAAGGGGTTTGTTTTTGTGTACTTACTTGCTCAGCCTACTAGGAGCAGAGCAACTGGGGAACAACTGGGACTCTGACAATCTGATCAATTGTGTTCTATTCTGTTTTGCTCCTTTCTTTCAAGAAATATATTCTGAAAAGACAATTTGTTTGCACTCTCTTTACTGCTCATCCAACGGGTTTTCCACAACAATTTTGGAGATCCCACCGAGATCTGTCAATCTTCCCTGATCTGGTCGTCAGGGAAGACGGGTACAGGGGACAGTACACCCTGAAGCATCAATCTTCAGCCTCAACCTCCGCTGATAAACAGCGTAGAGACGGAGGACTGTGTGTGTCTGCCCTGATCGCCACTGCCAGATCTTCAAGCTCAAAAATTTATCCTAGGGGTTAGGAACCTAGGCGCTTTAGTGTTATCCTTTGAATACGGGTCTAGAGCCATAGACTTACAGTGGGGCAAATACGTATTTGATACACTGCTGATTTTCAAGTTTTCCCACTTACAAAGAATGGAGAGATCTGTAATTTTCATCGTAGGTACACCTCAATTATGAGTGACAGAATCTAAAAAAAAAAGAAAATCACATTGTATGATTTTTAAATAATTAATTTCCATTTTATTGCATGAAATAAGTATTTGATACAATAGAAAAATAGAACTTAATATTTGGTACAGAAACTTTTGTTTACAATTGCAGAGGTCAGATGTTTCCTGTAGTTCTTGACCAGGTTTGCACACACACTGCAGCAGGGATTTTGACCCACTCCTCCATACAGGTGTTCTCCAGATCTTTCAGATTTTGGGGCTGTTGCTGAGCAACACGGAGTTTCAGCTCCCTCCATAGATTTTCTATTGGGTTCAGGTCTGGACACTGGCTAGGCCACTCCAGGACCTTGAAATGCTTCTTACGGAGCCACTCCTTAGTTGCCCTGGCTGTGTGTTTGGGGTCATTGTCATGCTGGAAGACCCAGCCATGACCCATCTTCAATGCTCTTACTGAGGGAAGGAGGTTGTTGCCCAAAATCTCACGATACATGGCCCCATCCATCCTCCCCTCAATACGATGCAGTCGTCCTGTCCTTTGCAGAAAAGCACCCCCAAAGCATGATGTTTCCACCCCCATGCTTCACCGTTGGGATGGTGTTCTTGGGATTGTACTCATTCTTCTTCTTCCTCCAAAGATGACGAGTGGAGTTTATACCAAAAAGTCCTATTTTGGTCTCATCTGACCACATGATCTTCTCCCATGTCTCCTCTGGATCATCCAGATGGTCTTTGGCATGATGGTGTAGTTATCGTGTTACTAATTGAGACTGCGGTCCCAGCTCTCTTCAGGTCATTGACCAGGTCCTCCCATGTAGTTCTAGGCTGATCCCTCACCTTTCTCAGGATCATTGATACTCCACGAGGCAAGATCTTGCATGGAGTCCCAGTCCGAGGGAGATTTACAGTCATCTTGAATTTCTTCCATTTTCCTTCTCACCAAGCTGTTTGCCTATTGTCCTGTAGCCCATCCCAGGCTTGTGTAGGTATACAATTTTGTCCCTAGTGTCCTTAGACAGCTCTTTGTACTTGCCCATAGTGGAGAAGTTGGAGTCTGATAGATTATACAATGTGATTTTTTTTTTAAATTCTGTCTCTCACAGTTGAGGTGTACCTATGATGAAAATTACAGATCTCTCCATTCTTTGTAAGTGGGAAAAATTGAAAATTCAGCAGTGTATCAAATACTTATTTGCCTCACTGTAAATATGGGGTTCGGAACCTCCGGCTGTAGTCTACTCGATCCTAGACGTAAGAGTCAGACTCAGGATCATCTCCGCGGATAGTCTGTGAGATACTTTTAGTCCATCAGGGATAGGGCAAACTGAAAGTAGGAGACCCATGAATGTGGGTCAGCATGGTCTGAGGGGCAATTCAGACCATGGGGCATGGTCATATCATGAGGGGCAATTATGGTGACAAAGTGGTGGCATGCCTACAAACATGGATAAATGATTATGGGTTCCCTGAGGGAGGTTCTTTAGGTAAAAACCAATTGGAGAAATTGAAGGAAAGGTTAAAGGAAGCAGAAGCAAAACTGATGAAGAAAAAAACAATACCAACTAAAATTTTCCAAGAATGTAAACTGCATGAAGAGTGTTTGAGACTGTGGAAAGAGGAGGTAAAGTACAGGGAAAGAAAACAACTGCAAATCTAATGCTTGACTAAATCTAATGCTTTAGAGGATGTAGGATGTAAAAAGCAGGGAAAAGACTCAAATTCCTTAAATATATCAGAAACTCCAGATGCTAAAGATAAAAAAAAAGAGAATAAATCAGCAAATTATACCACTTCCAAATACTCCCGGTGTTTCTTCTTTTTATCCTCAGTTTTACACGGCTGAAACTGGACTCTGACCTGGACTACTGTCTGTCAGGCCCTGCATCACCACCACCACCACCCCCTCCACCACCATCATCCCAGGTGGCAGGAGCACAGCAGTACAGCCCTCAGACAGTCAGTGCATCAGCCCCACCTCCACAGGCCACTCCAAGTCCACCTACTCTCACCCAGCAGCCTACCGTGTTGCTTCCTCTTCCTGTGTCTTCACCACAGCTGCCTATGCTTTCCCCACAACAGCCTGTGTTCTCACCACAACAGCAACATATGCTCTCGCCACAACAACAGCCTGTGTTTTGGCCCCCAATATCACCAGCACCAACTTCTGTGCCTCAACCCTCATTTGGGTCGACGCCAAAGTCTGATCCATCACCCAACCAGCAGGCGCCGACATTCACCCTGCCTATGGTTGAGGTTGTGGGTCCACAGGGTCCACAACTGGTTTTCAGAGCATGGACTGAGGATGATGTTCAGGCATCAGCAAGTCACCATCTTTCTCCAACGGATTCAGGTGAAAAGTTTGCATATCGCCTGGAAGTTTTCTGCCAGGAGTTCCGCCCCACAGGAACGGAACTGCGACATGTTTTGGCGGCAAAGTTGTTAGCGGCAGACTTACAGAAACTCTCACCTGACCTGCCACCTCCTGAACTGTGCTGTCACCTGGGAACACAACGACAACACCACATACACTATAGCAGAAAAGGCAGTTGTAGCATCATGTGACATGGGATATTCTGATCTCACTCTGTTGGTTCCACATGCTGTTTCACTGATCCTATTAGAACAGAAAACCTCTCACCTGTCTGCTGCCAGGTGGCTAAGATAGAACAGTGTTCTTCTTAACATGCCTAACATCACAGTGAAACGTTGTACTGTTTTGAATCCTGTAACTCTCCTTCCAACTCCTGATGATGGAGAGCCTCATAACTATGATGCTTCCCTCCAACAGGTCTGCTCACCACGACCCGACCTGAAAGAGACCCCACTAACCAATCCTGACATCATTCTGTTTACAGATGGTTCAGCTTTCAGAGATTCTGACACTGGTGCTGCTCATGTTGGTTATGCTGTCTGTTCTGAACATGCTGTTTTGACATCTGGTCCGTTACCACCACACTATTCAGCTCAGGCTACTGAGTTAGTGGCTCTCACAGAAGCATGTAAATTGGCAGAAGATAAATCTGTGACGATTTGGGTAGATTCTAGATATGTGTTTGGCATACACATGACTATGGTGCCCTTTGGCGTCACAGGAAGTTTGATAGGGACCTAATGGGAAACTTTTTTCCCTCATTTTGCGAAGTTGACACATGGGCTGGATCACATGTCAAAAGGGGGGATGGTAACAGCATTGAGAAACATTGGTTCGTGAAAGGTTTTGCATCCCATGCACAGAAATTTTGTCAGTCCTGTATGATTTGTGCTACATATAACACACACACACAGGCCGCACACACAAAGGCTCAAGCAGCACATGTACTGACTACAAGACCTTGAACACTTGATGGACTTCACTGAGCTCACTCAGGCTGAAGGGAAGAAATACTGTTTGGTTATGGTTGAAATGTGGTCTAAATGGATTGAAGTATTTCCTCCCAAACATGCCAGCAGCCAGGTTGTGGCCAGAGTGTTGCGCACTCATCCAGCTGATGGTCCCCTGCACCCCTTCAAACCAGGGGATTGGATCATTGTAAAGGAGCTCAGACCCAAACACTGGAAATCCAGGAAGTGGAATGGGCCTTTCCAGTTGCTGTTAACCACTCACATGGCAGTGAAAGTTGCAGAAAGAGCCACCTGGATTCATGCCAGCCACTGCAGAAAGGTCCCAGAACCAGCAGAGGAGGACACTCTGCAGGTCGGATCACCTGGAGACCATCAAGTCAAACTGGAAAGTGGCCAGCAAGACTAAACCACTCACCATACACACACTGATGCAAGATGAGGCTATGCTGACCAACACAGCTTAGGGTGCGAGCCGAGCGCCGCACTAGCTGCACCGGTGATTGACACATATACACATACACGTTCCAGAGAAAACCCATATACGAGTTGCCTGGAGCAACCTACGATGGACACCAAGGGACCTCTTCGGAACAGACTACGACTTCTGGATACTTGGCTGAAACACCACACTAAACATAATATTTCTATCTTTACTGATTACATTTTTATTGAATTCTCTAACATGGGTTTTGCTTACTGAACCAAGATTTCATAGATCTAATCGTTCTGTTTACTCCTCAGACACGCCAATGAGCTCATGGGTAGCAGCAGTTCAGATGGAAGCAAGAAAATTCACTAACACCTCTTGTTATGAGTGCGGTTCTGAGGGTTCCAGAACCATTGAACATCACGGAAATAATATCGGTCTTGATAACATTCACAATTGGCCATTTCACTGACACTGTGGTTGTTAATGAATGAATGTCTTACAGATGACAGACGTGGCTGTTATTAACTATTCTGGCATGCAATGGAGACGGAGAAACACCTCTCAGCTGAGGACCAATTTCCAGCCGTTTATGCACAAATCAGTGTTGACGACCTCAGGTCACGATCACATTGCATCACCAGTGTGTTTTTCATTACTCTGTGCCGATAGCAAGGTAAATCTGGTTAACTCTGACAACTGTAATTACACCTTCAATGTTACATATGGTTTATATTATCCTTGGCCATGTTCCCATTCTGATAATATACCTTACTTCTCTTGGCTTAATGTTTCTCTTCCAAGCAAAAAGAAATCTTCTTGTTCATCACCTCAAGTCTATTGGCCTTCAGAAGATGGTTATCCCAGCTTAACAGAACATGCCTGGAAATGTGGTAATCAAATCTACGAAGTTCTTCCTCCTGCTTGGTGTGGTACTTGTCATATGGTTAAACTGCTGTCAGGTATTTGCCTTGTACAAAATCTGACCCACCATCACACATATTACCCTCACTATTATATTCCAGGGGGCAGGACCAAGAGGGAGACTCTTCGTTCCTCCCCACCACAGAAATTTGTTATGGGAATATTACTTTGGTATGGTTCGGTAGCTAATACACATAACATTGATGCCTTGGGTCGGGATTTGGAAAATTTAACTAGTCTGGTCACAGATGGCATACTTCAATTGACCCACCTGATATGTATGGTGGCTAATACTGAATTACAGGACGGGATGGGCTTAGACTATCTATTGGCTGCTCGGGGGGGGGGGGGTTATGTCATGTAATTGGTCAAGAGAGTTGTACATTAGTCCCATCTTATTTTGATAACATTACTGATGTGGTCTCTCATCTGAATGGTCTAGAGCAGTCTAGAGATGTTATATTATAATTATAATTCTGAGGGTTGGGATCTTTGGTCTTGGGTAAGTTCATTAAATTGGTTTGTTAAATTAAGATCGATAGGAATAGCTGCGGGTACCTTCATCATTGGGTTATTCCTTCTCATGTGCATTGTAATCCCTATTGTAAAGTGTATGCTCGTGTGGGCGTTTTCAAACTTTTCGGCTCAGTATGTGTGCATCGGTCAACCACAAATCTCTTCGCCTGAGGTGCCTGAGGCGTTTGAGTTCTACATGTACGATTCTGATTCTGATTGGGAAGTTGCTTCTACTGTGTGAGTTTGCAGTGTGTTCTTCATATTAATAATTTTATTATTCATTTTACAGGTATATGAGTATTATTCCCTCTGACTTTGCTTAGCTTTGAACTCAGGGATATATGTGTTCCGCTCCCCAGAGCAACTGGGGAAGACTATTCTGTTCTATTCTGTTTTGCTCCTTTCTTGCAAGAAATATATTCTGAAAAGACAATCTGTCTGCACTCTCTTTATTGCTCATCCAATGGGTTTTGTCACAACAGTTAACCACCACCCTTAGGCAGGAGAATCATCCTGACCTCAAAAATGTTCCATTTATGTACCATGAATTTCACAAGGTGTTTGTTTTTGTGTACTTAGATGATATAGAGACTTTTTTTAAAGGACAAGCAGGAATATAGTCTTCACATTATGAGCTGTACTCCAGAGACTGCTAGAAAAGATGTGAGTTTCATGTGTCTTGTTCTTAGGTTTTGTTACCTCCTCAGGCAACATTCACATAAATCCAGAGAAGATCAAAGCCATGGTAGAACAGCTCCTTTCTCAGTCTCATAAATCCATCAGGAGGTACAGTTCTGTGGTGACATGTCTTCATAGACCTCAAGTCATGTCCCCTTTTCCTGTGGCCTTGACGTTAATACTGCCTTCCAGCAACTTTCTGTGCCTCAAGGACCATTTCATCCTTGAGGTGGACATGTCACATATTTGAGTAGGTGCCATATTGTCTAAGAAATCTGCAATAAATTATTATTATCGAGAAACCTCTCTCCAGCAAGGTGGATGTATGATGTGAGAACTTTTAGCCTTTCAGCTCACCCTGGAACCGGGGAGATACTGAGCAACTGCTCTTGGTTGGAGCTGTCAGAATTTAAAATATATCCATTCAGGCAAGAGGCTGCACTCGCACTAAGCTCAGCAGTCTATGTTCTTCAATAACTTCCATTTTGTCATTACTTATTTCCCAGGCTCTAAGAACACCAAGACAGACACCCTTTCTCATCAGCATCACATCATGAAGGAAGCTAAGAGCCCCAGGCTATCTTACCATCTTCCTGCTGGACACAAGCTGCCCAGTGGTTAATTGAGCAGCTTGACTGCTGCCATTAAAGGCTTGCCTGTCCCTGGTGATTGCCCCAATGGGCTATTTCAGAAAAGATGCTTTTCATTTTGTTCAAAGCCCAGGATGATTATAGTCATTTACCACATCAGAACATCAACTGTAGCATCTGCCACTAGCAGTGTTTGTTTCTTTGCAGACATGATATGCACAACTTACAAGCACTAACAGATAGATTCTGAGAGATACTGCATATCTAAACATATTTGAACTGAACAGAAAATGAAAAGAGGTTGACTGAAAATGGTAAATTTTTCAACTCCATCTAAATAAATAGTTGCACAACCATTTTAAGATTGTTAAGAGTTATTCATTGCTGTAATTGTTCCTCCTGTCAATACTAGCTTTTCATATTAGAGGTTAAATATGCACACATTATTGAACTGTGTTAGGAAGGAATCTCTTGGAATTTTTATGGATAGGATAAATAAATCTTGCCACCAGTTACCGGAATTGCCAACTTTAAAGGAATATGAAAAGGTAGAGGTAAGAGCTAATTCCAGTCAGCTTAAAATGTAAATATGAACATCTTATGTGATACAAACAAGAACAACTAAAAGGCATTTTGCTATTGATTCTGCAAGTCTCTGGAACTCAACTGGAAATATGAACATCATTCTTTTAAAAGATATTATCCAATTTGTTGGTTTAACAATGGGGGTGGTCTTATACATTGGTCCAAAATATTCCAAATTGGTTTTATTTGGTTTGGATCTGGTGACTGTGAACATATGACATATAAATGAGTCACAATTTCATTCATGTTTTGCTCACCACAGAGACTTATATGCATTCAAAAAAGTATTTCCTGGGCACTGTCCTTGGTGCTGAAGATGTTCCCTCTGTCAATTTATGTTTTGCATTTATTGGAACAGCATAAATCTACAGGCACAGATGAAAGTAACAATATTTTTTCTGAATTTAACATTTTTAACTTAATTTTAGTTTTGATAAGAATGTGTTTGAATGAGCCTTATACAAAGTATTCAATGTGTGTGGTGCACACACACACACACACACATAATTTAACCCTCTGGGGTCCGAGGGTGTTTTGGGGCCCTGGACAAGTTTTGACATACCCTGACATTTGTCCTTTTTTAGTAGCTTTTAAACATATTAATGGATAAAGTCTGATAACACTGTAATCAGAACAAACTGGGCTACAATAATATGTGAGCAGCAAGTTTATACATGATTGTGTTTTTGAGAAAACAGCATTTATGCATGGTTAGTGAAAAACTACAATTTTTAAGTCTCTGAAATAAGGCCATAAAACACATACAGAACACTGGTTCAGAAGACCTTTAAGAAATGCATCTTGTAGTGTAAAGTGTTTGCTTCAAAATGATGTGAAAGTCATCTTGTTCAGTCATTCACTGTAAACAATACACTGATTTACATTTTCTAAGACACTTTTTGTTTAGAAAAGACATATGCAAGAAGGTGTGTCTGATCATGAATAGTCATGTGATTTACCTGAGAAGACAAAAGACCCACTCAAATACCTGCATAATGTCAATGTCAATGTCAATGTGGCTGAAAGGGGATTACTACAATACAATACAATGCGGATTCAAACGTTCAGCATTTGAGTCCTGTTTTTCCTCTGAGGAGAAAGTAAACTATTCATCTCTGTCTGGAACATACAAAACACTTCTTCACCCGCGTAACATGCCATCATCCAAACGCAAAAGCAACACTATAAAAATAAACACTAGTAAATACTAGCAGCAGTATAACGAATAATTACCATCCCAAATGTCTCAACCTCTTTATACGGCCTCTTGGTTTGTGGATCTAATATTGAAAGAAATTCAAACACCTCTCAGACAGAGCTGAATGCTCTGTCCTTTCCACGGTCATATTAAAGTCAGCTACATCTATTGATGTGACCCTTCCATCCTATTTGGGAATTGAACTTGATTGTTGTCCAATGCTCAAAAAGAGCCTCACTGAACACCAAGACAAAATATGTCCTTTCTTATTTTTCCTATTGTATTCAACTCCAAAATCTTTGCTGGGGTCTCCAGAAGTGCCAGGTATGCAGCCTGTGAAATGGTAGCAGTCCTGCCTGGTAGCTCCACTATTTTCTAACTACTTGCTTGCTAAATGTGACAGGCTTTGATGAGGAGGACTTTTCTCAGATAAATTTTTCAACAACTTATGCTATTATACCCCATCAGGTGTCCCTTCCTGTGCAAGTGTGAACCAGGTTCTATTTCCATTTGCTATTTTTCTAAAAAGGTGAACTTTTTTGCCACTGCACTGGTAATAGGTTAATAGACTTTAGAAAATGACAAAATATGAAACATGCCAAGCTCATAAGCCCGTGATACACATGGCCAACAGTCAGCCATCTGCCATTGGTAAGCAGCTGTCACCCTAGGTTTTGTCATGTGAGTCCCAGATCACTGGTACTGGTTGGACTCTTGTCTGTGGCTTTTTAGCTGATTTTGCATGTTCAATTAGTGGCAGAACATGACAGTGATACAAATCAATCAAACTGGCTGTTCAAATTAGCATTTTCTTCATGTTTCTTACCCCCGTCTCTTCCTTTCTTCTTTTACAAGCAAAGATTGACAGTGGACCATTGGCTGCTTCTTATGAGACATATTCTCAATATGAAGTAGCTATCAACCATATGTGATAAGTGAGATAGAGGTGTGCAAATGGTAAGCAAAAGCTGCTTTGTTTATGGTCTATCTAGCTGCAGTCCAACTGTAGGTCATTTGCTTTCCTTTTATGAATGATTAATATGGACTACCACAGCTTGCTGATATGAAGAGTTGTTTCCAGTCTTCGTGGTGTATTCAAGTCCCACTTTTTGGCCCAGACAAAGGTCACGTGACGTGATGCAATGTCAGCCTTCGTTGCCACTAGTTCTCTGATGTAGGCATGGTGTGTCTTTGCCCTTATTCAGCTGTCTCACCTGCTTCTCTGGTTAATCAGGATATTGTAAAAAGGATGATCAGTGTATTCCAGGATGGCCTGTACGTATGTCTGTGTGTAAAGGATTCAAACCCCCTTCACTTTTTAAAATTTTGTTGTTGTAGCCTGATACTGCAATTTTCTCATTAATTTACACTCAGTACCACATGATGACAAAGTGAAAACAGAATTTTAGAAAATGTATTAAACAGGAAATACTGAAATATCGCATCAGTCCCTTTGCAACAACACATGAAAATTAGCTCTTTCTCTTGATCTTTGCTGAGATGTTTCTACACCTTGACTGAAGTCCACCTATGGTAAATTAAATTGATTGGACATGATTTGGAAAGGCACACACCTCTCTATAGAAGGCCTCACAGCTGACAATGCACATCAGAGCAAAAACCAAGCCATGAGGTCAAAGGAACTGCCTCCAGAGCTCAGAGAGGGGATTGTTGATAGGCACAGAGTAGGGGAAGGCTACAAAAACTTTCTGCTGCAGTGAAGGTTCCAGGAGCATGGTTGCCTCCATAATACTCAAATGGATGAAGTTCGGCACAACCAGGACTCTTCCAAGATATGGTCACCTGGCCAAACTGAGCTATTGATTGAGAAGGGCCTTAGTAAGAGAGGTGACCGAGAATCTGATGGTCACTCTGACTGAGCTCTAGAGATCCTGTATGAAGATGTTCCAGAAGGACAACCATCACTGCATGTGGGCTTTACGACAGAGTGGCTAGACGGAAGCCTCTTCCCAGTGCAAAACATATGAAGACCCATTTGACTCTCAGACTGTGAGGAACAAGATTTTCTGGTCTGATGAAACTAAGATTGAACTGTTTGGCCTCAATTCTAAACGTTATGTCTGGAAAAACCAGGCACCTCTCATCAGCTGCCCAATACCATCCCAACAGTGAAGCATGGTGGTGGCAGCATTGTGCTGTGGGGGTGTTTTTCAGCAGCAGGGACTGGGAGACTGGCCAGGGTTGAGGGAAAGCTGAATGGAGCAAAGTACAGAGATATCCTCAATGAAAATCTGTTTTGCAGCACTCAGGACCTCAGACTAAGCTAAAGGTTCACCTTCCAACATGACAACAACCCTAAGCCAAGACAACACAGGAGTGGTGAAGGACAACTCTGTGAATGTCCTAGAGTAGCCCAACCAGAACCCTGACTTGATCCTTGTCGAACATCTCTGGAGAGACCTGAAAATGGCTGACAGTCCCCATCCAACCTGACTGAGCTTAAGAGGATTTGCAAAGAGTGGCAGAAAATCCTCCAATCCAGATGTGCAAAGCTTGTTGCGTCATACCCAAAAAGACTCAAAACTGTAATTGCTGCCAAAGGTGCTTCAAACTAAGTGCTGAGGAAAGGGTCTGAATATTTATGTAAATGTAATATTTCAGATTTTTCTTTTTAATAAAGTTACAGACATTTCTAAAATTCTATTTTTACTTTGTCATTATGTGGTACTGAAAATATTAAAATAATTAGTAGTAGTAGTATCAAGCTGCAATATAACAAAAAAAAAAAGAAATTAAGGGGGTCTGAATACTTTTTGAATGCACTGTATATGGTATGCAGCCAAAACCACTGAGCTATTAGGACAACCCTTGTACACAATTCCGATGATATATAAATACATATTGAGAAGGATATAAATTCAAACAAAATTCAGTAGGTCTCCAGATGAGTTCTTTGAAAGCACATAAAAAGGCTGCAAAGCAGTCCAGACAGTGGGGCAGAGGCAACAGATGCAGCTTTCAAGCTCTTTAAGCAGCATGGTCCACTGGCAGGCCCACAGTACTTAGTGCTGGGTAAACTCATTCATGGCTCAAATAGGTTGGGCAGGGCCAGGACCAGTATGCGCAGTGGGTGACCTCTGACCCACTGAAACAGGATACAATGGCATTATGGTTAGACTCACTATTTGGACCTTATTACTCACATGACTCACCCTTCAGTGGGCTGTGGTGCTGGTAGAGGCAGGGTTGGGGGCACCGACAATATAATGACAGATCAGCTACTCCTACACAAGCTTCATCATCTCTCTCAATCACTAGACAGACCAGATCTGGGGTAACATACACCGATGTTATAGGTGCTAGGGTCAGAGCCTTCCTCACCTAATATAGGCAGGTACATATACTGTATACATATAAACAATATCTGTGGATGAATGGAATCATTCTGACTCTCTGCCCCAATCTTTGTCTCCCCTCAGTTTTCCTTCCATCATTAATCAATCATCCATCAAGTGACACACATGGGCACGGGCACACACAGACACACACACACACACAGACACACACAGACACACACAGACACACACAGTGAGAGACCGTGCTAAGAGTTCAGTGAAAGAAACTTAAAATACACTTCCACTGCCTGTCCAAAACATGCACATTCAGTATACCAAAGCATCATGCATTGATTTTCTGCTTCCAAAAAATGTGTGGTCTTCGTCAAAGTAATATTAATATCAGTGACCAAATAATAGTGGCAGAAGCCACAATTTTGTTGTTTTATTGAATGTACTGTGGAAGAGACAGTCTCTTAAAAGCATTTCAACTTCATTGTCCATCCAGGAAAAGAAGTCTGCTTTGCTTTTTTCAGTGCAGCAATTATTACAGTATTACAGTATTTTACAGTACTTGAGATAGGACTAGAATTCCAGCTAGCTAAATTGGACAACTAGCCAGAAGCCAAAAACCCCTGTATTTACTCTATATCATTTGTGTCTACAAATTAAGCCAATTTTTTAAGACATTTTCTCCAATAAAGTACATTATTAACTATGCCAGGTAATTTTTTATCGTGTGGCCCCAATTGACTCTCAAATTATATTTTTACCCGAACTGATTTTATCACCAATTTGAAGTGGCATTGTGATTACATTGCTTGTTTAGACGGTTCCTGTTTTAGTATTACTATCGTTTAATTGTTGTTTTTTTTTAAAAAAGCAAACAAAAACTGATGCTAATGCCACCACAAGGGGGCACAATCCAGTGTCTTCATGTGCCGGTCCCAAGTCCAGGTAAATGCAGAGGGTTGTGTCAGGAAGGGCTTCCGACGTAAAATTTAAGCCAAATCAAACATGCAAATCATAAAATGACTTCCATACCGGATAGGCCGTGGCCCGGATTAACAACGACCGCCACTGGTGCTGTTGACCTACAGGGTGCCAGGGGACTACTGTTGGTCAAAGAGAGAAGAGGAAAGGCAGGAGTGTAGGACTTAGAGTAGGGACTTTGAATGTAGGGACTTTGTCAGGGAAAACTAGAGAGTTGGCTGATATGATGGAGAGAAAAAAAAAGGATACCTTGTGTGTTCAGGAGACCAGGTGGAAAGGTGGCAAGGCCTATAGATTAGGAGCAGGGCTAAAGCTGTTTTATCATGGTGTGGATGGAAAGAGGAATGGAGAAGGAATTATCCTGAAGGAGGATTTTGCTAGGAATGTTCTGGAGGTGAAGAGAGTGTCAGAAAGGGTGATGAGTCTGAAGCTGGAAGTTGAAGGTGTGATGTTGAATGTTGTCAGTGGTTATGCCCCACAGGTAGGATGTGAGTTGGAAGAGAAGGAGAAATTCTGGAGGGAGATGGATGAGGTGATTCAAGGTATCCCTAGTGGTGAGAGAGTGGTGCTTGGGCACACAAGTTGATTACATCTTGTGCAGACGTTTCAACCTGAAAGAGATCAGTGACTCCAAAGTAGTGGCTGGGGAGAGTGTAGCCAGACAGCATAGGATGGTGGTGTGTAGGATGACTCTGGTGGTGAGGAAGATGAAGAGGACAAGAGCAGAGCAGAGGACCAGGTGGTGGAAGTTGAAAAAGGATGAGTGTTGTGTGGCTTTCAGGGAGGAGCTGAAACAGGCTCTGGCAGGTCAGGAGGTTCTTCCAGATGACTGGACAGCTACAGCTAAAGTGATCAAGGAGACAGGTAGGAGGGTACTTGGTGTGTCATCTGGAAAGAGGAAAGCAGATAAGGAGACTTGGTGGTGGAATGAGGAAGTTCAGGAGTGTGTTGAGAGGAAAAGGTTAGCTGAGAAGAAGTGGGACACTGAGAGGACAGAAGAGAACAGACAGGAGTACAGGGGGGTGCAGCGTAAAGTGAAGGTAGAGGTGTCAAAGGCCAAACAAAGGGCGTATGAGGATTTGTATGATAGGTTGGACACTAAGGAGGGACAGGTGGATTTGTACAGGTTT
Organism: Mastacembelus armatus; assembly: GCF_900324485.2. Taxonomy (NCBI): domain Eukaryota; kingdom Metazoa; phylum Chordata; class Actinopteri; order Synbranchiformes; family Mastacembelidae; genus Mastacembelus; species Mastacembelus armatus. The sequence goes on along the minus strand of NC_046647.1, from coordinate 2,870,880 downwards.
GCGAGGCAGAGAGACGGAGATGGGAAGGATGTGCAGCAGGTTAGGGTGATTAAGGACAGGGATGGAAATGTGTTGACAGGTGCCACAAGTGTGATTGAAAGATGGAAGGAATACTTTGAAGAGTTGATGAATGAGGAAAATGTTTGAGAGCACAGAGTAGAAGAGGTGACTGTTGTGGAGCAGGAAGTAGCAAAGATAAGTAAGGAAGGCGTTGAAGAGGATGAAGAGCGGAAAGGCAGTTGGTCCTGACGGCATACCTGTGGAGGTATGGAAGTGTTTATGAGAGGTGGCAGTAGAGTTTTTGACTGGGCTACTTAACAAGATCTTGGAAAGTGAGAGGATGCCTGAGGAATGGAGGAGAAGTGCACTGGTGCCCATTTTTAAGAAGAAGGGGGACGTGCAGAGTTGTGGAAACTACAGAGGAATAAAGCTGATGAGTCACACAATGAAGTTATGGGAAAGAGTAGTGGAGGCTAGGCTGAGGTCAGAAGTGAGCATTTGTGGTTTCATGCCAAGAAAGAGAACCATAGATGCAATATTTGCTTTGAGAATGCTGATGGAGAAGTACAGAGAAGGCCAGAAGGAGCTGCATTGTGTCTTTGTAGATTTGGAAAAAGTGTATGACAGGGTGCCGAGAGAGGAGCTGTGGATTTATATGAGGAAGTCTGGAGTAGCAGAGAAGTATGTTCGAGTGGTGCAGGACATGTATGAGAGCTGTAAGACAGTGGTCAGGTGTGCTGTAGGAGTGACAGAGGGACAGCTCATGTTAGATGTTTTGGAGAAAAAGCCAGGGGAGCCAGATTGAGATGGTTTGGACGTGTTCAGCGGAGGGACAGTGAATACATTGGTAAAAGGATGCTGAGGTTAGAGCTGCCAGGAAGGAGGCCTAGAGGAAGACCAAAGAGGAGGTTCTTGGATGTAGTGAAGGAGGACATGAGGATAGCTGGTGTGGGTGAGGAGGATACAGAGAATAGGGTTAAATGGAGGCGGATGATTCGCTGTGGCGACCCCTGAAGGGAGCAGCCGAAAGGAAAAGAAGAAACAAAAACTGATGTTGCAGAAAGTGGAATTTCCAGAACAGCCATATAAAAATATTTTGAGTTTGCTTACCTTCATTTGTTAAAAAAATGGATTTGTTGTGCTTTATATTTTACTGTGTCAAATGATCAAATTCACAGACATCATTGGATAAGGTTATACCATTCCATCACAGGCAAACCGCATGGTTGTAACAGTTATTTTCATTATCAATAAATCAATTATTTTTTCAGTATATTACATACTCTTCTCCATATTTAACTATACAGTTAAGGTATTCTAGCTTTTTTTACTTGCAGACAAAAACCCAAAAGATGTTGAGGTATATTACACAAAAAGTCAGTATTTATCTCAGCCTTTTTCCCTAAGACCAATTACACATGAAAATAAGAGAACAGCCCCATGTTCCCACTCTGGGAATGTGGAGGCATTTGTCTCTGGACTCCAGGGGTAGTTTAGCTTTGCCCTGTAACCCCCCTCCGCCCTCCACTTGTCAGAAAAAGGGTTGTTAATTTGTTGCGCTTGACCCCGGGCTTTGTGCCTGACGTGTATCTAGTTTGTAAAAAGTGCTTTCATCTGCTTTCTAGATATGTCTGAGCTCAAAAGGTTATGATGCTTTTATATCAGTCAGAGAGGGAGACAATGGCCTAAAGGTGCAAGTGCTGATCCCCGCTGACACACACATGTGTGTGCTCACACTCACACTCTCTCTCTTTTACTCCCAGCCTCCTTGCCCTTGCTCCCTCTAGCCCTTTCATACAAACTGATATGCATGGGCAAACATGCATGCACACAAACATGCACTTTCTCTCTTTCACAAATTCACACTGTTATGCATGAAGACACACACATGCCCAGGACCCTGTTGTCTTATCTCCACCCCCCTGTGGCCCTTTTTGCTTCTGTTTGTGTGTCCTGCATGTAGGGTCACCAGGGCATTCCCCAGCCGGCCTCTTGACTCTGTTCATCCGTCTGGAAAAGATCAGAATCGAATGCAACTGTCCAAACCAGACACCCGCATTATCCTAATGTTGCTGGAGCTGATCCTATGGTCTAAATGATACCTATATAACAACAATAGGTCGCTTTAAGGGGTGTAAAAATACAATTAATAAGTTGACAAGAATCTGTGACTTCTCCTGTTGCCATAAGATAATATTGCTGTAAACTTAAAGTTCTTGTACACTGCCGGTTAGAGGTGGGATTACTGCACCAATTTATCATCACTACATTAACTGTACCAAGCCTGCATGGGAAGTCAATGTTGACTCTCCTTTACTTTACAATGACAGGCAGTACAATTGGATCACGTTATCGGCAAAAACATGGAAACCATCATTGTTGATCCACCATTAATATGTTATACATTATGCACAGCAATTTTATTTGCGTTTGAATCATGTTGCAAATATACAGGAGTACCAGAGGCAAAACCCTATTCTTGTCACCTGCCATCGTTTGGATTTGATCTGGATTCCACAATGACAAAAAAAAAACTGTCAAAGCCCAGCCCTGGTAATGAACTGAGCATCAGTGACTTCAGTTCATGATATATAAAAATAAGGTGTTCTTTCCACTTCAAAATGTTACATAATGTCATATTAACACAACTGACTGCTCAATAATGTAAAACATTCCATCATGAGATTATCTCTTAATTGTGACATTATAAGGGTTGTAATAGCCCACATACCTTATGATTTGATAATGACATGCTGTAAGCACTCATACGTTATTTCATTGTCCAATGCTAACTGCATTAGTGAGATTGCAGTAAAACATAACACTTTTACAATGTTCTCTTAAGATTATCAGACAACCTCCCACATTAAACACTTACATTTAATGGCATTATCAACCCAATACCCAGTGGGGTATTTAGATAAAATGGTTTTACATAATCAGATGCTATGAGCCTTTATGACATAAGCAGGAGTTCTACATGAATCCATTAATGAATGTATTAATTTAGGATTTTTCCCCACTGTATTTTACTTAGCAAAACTGATATTCCTATGGCTATTAATTTTACACTTTTTATTAAGGACATCTACAAGTTATAGCCTAGGTGAACAGCAAACATCGATGTCTGTAATTAAAGGTTGCACATACATTATTTAAAATTGAAAATAACAAACAAAAAACTATAAAAACTATTTCTTTACTTAACAGCTTTTGCATATTTGTCTGTCCTGGAATAGTGATAGCTCCTCTATTACCTTTCCTGAGCTTTACCTTTTTTTCATTAAATTGTTTCTTGGGGGATTTTTCTTATTTGATTTGATAGTCTAAGGACAGAGAATGTCATATATTGTATAGATTTTAAAGAACGTTTATGTCAATTTTGCAATTTTTGATTCCAAGTTATAAAAATAAAATTTGGCTTGACTCTTTTTAGGGATTTCACTGAAGAGGTAATGGAACAAGTTAAAAACTCAAGTTTCAAAAACAAGATTTTTGTGTGACATTTGTATATTCAGAGATTAAGACAACAGAAGACAAAATAAATTTGTATCACATATTTCTGTGAAACCTTTAGTTTTGAAACATACTTGCACAGTTGGTTACTTAATTTATGGCTGTCATGTCTATCATTGGACAGAGTGACTTACAAAGTTAATATATAGGCACTCTTCACTGGTTAATTTGTGAACTTAGCATGCATGAATGACGCCAGCAGGTAATGAGAGGTCTTTATGTGGTGTGTGTGTGTGTTTGTGTATACCTGTATGATACTATGAGGACTGAAATCTGTTTACACTCTCACAGTGAGGACTCCATTACCCAAATCATTACATTTTAAGGTAACGACAACAGCAAAAATGTGTCTGTGCCTGATGTTTCTGTAAAGTAAGTGTGGAGTGTCTGTGAGGTGTGTCTCTCTCCAAGAGAATGTCTGCCTGTAATGCATGTCTGCAGGAAGATATCTGTGTGTGTCAGGAATGTAAGGTGTGTGTGTGTGTGTATGTTTGTAATGAGGGTTTTCAGAGGGAGCTGTGATTATTCTTGCCTCCTGCTGTGCGGGTCCTCTGGCTCTGTGGGCCCCAAGGAAAGCGCCCTGTATTTAGCGTGTGGGAACGCACATTCTGCCCCCTTATCACTGCATTGTTGCAGCCATGCTCTTTTCTTCTCTTTTTTTTAACTAATTGAATTCTTGACTCCTAAGCCACAGGGACGCTTGGGTGAGACCAAAGAGAAAGACATGAATTTCAGGCTTTTTCTTGCAAGTTGAGTGGAGTAGAGCAGTGGGGGTGAAATTGGAGTGTGTGAGGTTGGTTGGTGGTAACGGTGGTAATGGGGGTGCAATCAGAGAGGGCTGTGTCTGGCTGGCTGGGTGGCTGCTGGACTGAGCCTGTACCTTGATTCTAGTGGTCAAAGGTCGTCCTCCCTCAATGGAGGTAAGAAAGTGGCAAATTGGGGACGGTTTATCCAACAATCATGTTCTCCGTTTGGAAACGTTCAAAAGCACTTTTGGCCCCTGCAACATCTTTGTAGTTGTGCTTGAGTTATTCTGCACAAAACAATTCTAAGCCCCTGTGTGTTCTCACCTCTTCTTAGGGTAGCTTCTCTCTTCACTGGCTTCTGCCCAAGCTGCCCCCCTTCTCTTCACTAATGCCCAGTGTAGCATACCTCCCACACCAAACCCCACTGCAGCTCCAAGTCAGAAGACCCACCTACTCTGGCAGGAATCTGGCACAGTACAATATGCAGTCAGTACTGGCTCTTAGCTTCTTGTAATGAGTGACTATCAAAGTCAAATTAACAAGAGAATCGCTGCTTTTTGACTGTAGCAAGGGTTTTTGTGTTTCTTATTTCACAGCACTGCAACATTATTGGCTTCATCTATTTGAAATTGATGGCTTTGTGTATAGAAGATGTCTTTTCAGTTTGGCTCTATATATACTGACATGACTGTTACACAATGAGACACACTACTTGCACTGTACTGCACAGTTTTAGGCACTAAAAATAAACAGGGGAAGGTTAAGTGACATAAATAGTTTTTCATTTATCAGTTAACTTCATACAAAGTGCAGTAAAGGGAACCAAACCTAAATCTAATCAGCAATTTGCAGCACTTCCCTTTGCCCTTAAACCAGCAGCAGTTCTCTTTGGTTTGACCTGCACACAGTTTCTCGTGGTACTTTGCAGCACTTTAGAGAAACTACTGCAGTTCTTCTGTACATTAAAGCTCTTCTAGTGTCTTCCCTCTCTTTGTGTGATTCCGGAGCTCACAGAGCCCCAGATCTGGACTCTGGAATCACATGAAAAGAGGGAAGACCATTTACTGCAAGACTGGTTCATCTTTCCTCTGAAAATAGTTCCTGATAATCTCTAGTAGGTTTCTTTTGGGTCTTGCTGTCCTGCACAAAAGGCTGCATGATGAACCTGGACTTAATCAGACACCTGATGGTGTTGTCTGATAAAAATCTAAAACATCTAAAGCGCATAAAACGTCCTGTCATGAGGTGGCAGTACGTCTCATCCCCTTTTCCCTCAGGTGTCTCTTCGCTCTCCTTCTGTTTCCAATCCTCCAATCACTCATGGAAACTAACCACCAGCTACTGCTCCAGGTCACCCAGTTGACGGAACAGGTGCAGTCCCTTTCTACTCACCTGTTTTCCCCAGTACCATGGCGGAGTCTCAGCCTCAACCCCCCAGTCAAGCTGTCTCGTCACCTCCTCTGGCTCAAAGGGATTCTTATGTCTTGGGCCCCCCGCCCTATAACGGAGATCCAGATAAGTGCCGAAACTTTATTTTTCAATGCACAAATGTTTTCAAAACATGCCCTTTGGCGATTCTGGTGGCCCTCTATGGATGCCGACATTCGGGAGTTCCTATCAGCCTGTACAGTTTACGTCCCAAGGCAAAGCTTCTCATTGGACAACAGCTCTGGCCGGCAGGGCTCCTCCACCCCTTGCCAATACCATCATGGCCCTGGTCCCATATCGCCTTGAACTTCATTACGGGCCTGCCACCATCGCAAGGTAACAGTCATACTTACTATCATTGACCGTTTCTCTAAGGCTGTGCACTTTGTTCCTCTTCCCAAACTACCCACAGCATTGGACACAGCGCGACTACTGATGGAAGACGTCTTCTGGCTTCACGGAATTCCCCAAGACGTGGTCTCCAACAAAGGAACACAATTAATGTCCACGGGTCTGGCGGGCGTTTTGCAAGGGTCTGGGAGCCACGGTGAGCTTGTCCTCTAGATTCAATCCCCAGTCCAGCGGTCAGTGCGAACGGGCAAATCAGGAGCTGGAGGCCATTCTCAGGTGCCTCACCGCCACCAACCCCACCTCCTGGAGCGCTACCCTCCCCTGGGTAGAATATGCCCACAACTCTCAGCTGTGTTCCGCTACCGGCCTGACCCCCTTCGAGGTCCATCTAGGGTACCTGCCTCCCCTCTTACCCTCCCAGGAGCGGGAGGTCGCTGTGCCCTCAGTCCAGCACCTTCTCTGCTACTGCAGACGAGCTTGGGTCCAGACCCGGGTGGCACTCGCTGCACAGCAGCTCAGAATAAGCATCTCATCATCGGGCTCCTGCAAATCCTCTACAGCCAACCTCGACAGGCTAGACCCTAACCTTCCACCCATGTTCTGGATCAGCTGCCAGCTCGGAGTACTTAAGGTTCTTTCGTTCATAGGCCTCCTCGAAGGAATCCTCGCATGGCACGGTCAGTTCCAACAAATACAGTCCGGTTAAATAGGAGCAGTGGTACTCTAATGACCTATGGTAAATTCCACATAATGTCCATTTCCACTGCATTAATTTCATCTGTAAAGCAGAAAATGATGCCACACCACTCTGCTGTTGAATGTTTCCTCCTATCCCACCATCCTTGCCAGCACATGGCAGAGTGTTTAATGACACAATGAGACATACTGTACAATCTCTATAGCTCCACCCACACTGAAGAGGAAGATGACATGAGCTGAGTTCTGGAAAATTGGGCCAGGCAAACCAGAAACAACAGTACACCTGATCTGCTCCAAATGTTGGAGCCCAGTGGACAAAGCAGTTTTAAGTACCACCGCTGAATTCGCACATTATCAATAAAACATAGAGGTGTAAGTACAATATTCAGATCTTATAAAATGATCAGACTCATTAAATTACCAGTCTCATAATGTTATTAACCACAAGTTTAGAAGTTTGACTATTGAAGACAATTGGGAGTTTCGGTAAAGGCTGACTTCCAACATCAGAGCAAAAAACTACAATAATTACTAGCTGGTGCAATATAACAAGGTTTATAACACTAAAGCACCAAATACTGTTCAAGGGAAATAAACACAAGCCTTAGGTATGATACAATTCTTAAGTACATTGATTGTGTGTGTGTGTGTATTGAGGGACAGAAGATAAACATTAAGGTGATGATAATCAAAATGTCACCTGAGCATGCGAATCCTGCTAGAGTCAAAATAATGGCCCACCAGTCTTTCCAAGTCACATTAGAGTTTCAGAGAACAAAGGGAAAAGAGGGAGACAAAATGCCAGCCTCTCAACTAGTCAAGAGAATTTGATAAGAATGTCGGGTATTTACAGATGTTTTCTTTCTATATCCACAGATCGTGACACTCAAATGTGGTATATGTAATGAATTGGCAGGGAGCGAGAGGGAGAGAGTGAGCGAAATAAAGTGTGAGAGAGACAAAGTTTAACATAGGATGTGCTTGCAACAAGTGTCAAGCAAACTAACACGGGAACAAACAAAGTGTTGAGCATTGATATAAACCTCTATAAGAGTTCAGACAAGATGGGACCGTTGTGTGTGGCTGGCCATCTGCCTCCACTGTGTAGGTGTGTATTTTCTATATTTTATTTATATTCATTTCTTTTTAAATTTTTATCAGGACTCACTCGCTAGGTTTCATTGCTACTGGTTTATGATCACCAGAATTGTGGTCTGTCCTCTTCCACTCCACAGTAGCTTTGTTCCCTTGACTTTCTGCATAGCCACAGATGTTTGAGAAGATGTGGAAAGAGGAGGATCACTAGTAAGGCTGGGAAAAATAATCACTTTTTTCAGTGCATTGTCGTTCACTTTTAAGTCATTTTTACACAGATTGCCAAATGAACTGGACTTTTTGATTGTATTTCCCCCCTCAGTGATTTTACCTCCTCCTCATTCCAAGTCTGACCCTGAGCCATTTTATTCCTGGCTATCGTTCTACACGTAGCTTGTTTAGGCTTTGTTTACCCACAATGCCCTACGCTGTAGTCCGCTTCCTGATTTTAGCTCACTTAAATCAAGCCAAGACCTATGTTTTTAGGTGGACCAGAGATTGCTTCTTTGACCCGCACCAGTTTGATTGCGCATTCAGACCTCCCCAAACAAACCTGACTTTCAGAAAAAACAAACTAGAGTTAGATTAAAATGGACGAAACAGGGCTGGTGTGAATGCACCCTAAAACAATTCTGAATTAATGCAGAGAATAAATAAATAAATAAAATAAATAGTGTGCCAATCAGACATGTTTTACCACTACCAGACTACAAACGGCCTACATGCATGCATGCTCGTATGTGTATGTCTATTCACGTATGTCTATTCACTTCCTCTTACAAGCGTGTTTTGCTGTGTGTGGTGTATAGCTCGTCTACGGATTAGCAACAGACTAGCTTTAGTCTAACACAACTAAAAACTAACTAAACGCTCTGAACAATTCATTAACCGCTACATATTCCTATGCTAGTCAAGTAACTTTCTATTTTGTCCAGTATTTCTTGCTATTTATAGAATTAGCGCTCGTTAGCCTACGAGTTAGCTTAGCTAGCTAGTAGCATGGCTTTTCCCTCTTTCTCCTGCTCAGTGTGCCACAGGTTTAGTTCGTCCTCTGCCTCTTTTAGTAATAATGATACTTGTAATAATTGCAAGGTTCTGGTAGCTTTGGATGCAAGGATCACTGAAAAGGTGTGGAGCCACCGAGCTCAGGGTCTGTTAGCTGTCTGACAGCAGCTCCGGAGCAGCCCGGAGAATTAGCCTGGGTGATGGTCCGACGGAAACATACTCCTAAGCAGAAGCCCACAGCTCATCACCTGCCTCTTCATATTTTTAACAGATTTTCCCCACTCAGCGAAACACCCGCTGAGAAACCGACTCTGATAATTGGTGATTCCATAGTCAGAAACATGAAGCTAGAGACTCCAGCGACCATAGTCAAATGCATTCCTGGTGTCAGAGCGGGCGAGTCAAACTTGAAGCTGCTTGCTAATGCTAATCATAAATATGGTAAAATTGTTATTCACGTCGGCAACAATGACACCCGATTACGCCAACTGGAGGTCTCTAAATTAATGTTGAGTCCGTGTGTAACTTTGCCAAAACAATGTCGGACTCCGTAATTTTCTCTGAACCCCTCCCCAATCTGACCAGCGATGACATGTTTAGCTGCATGTCGTCATTCCGTCGCTGGCTGTCTAGGTTGTATCCAGCAAACAATGTGGGCTTCATAGACAACTGGGCCACTTTCTGGGGAAAACCTGGTCTGGTAGCGAGCGATCGCATCCATCCCACTTTGGATGGTGTGGAAATCTGGCTGAGTTTATTGCCCAATGTAAAGTTTGACAATCCAGAATGGCGAACGCAGAGACTCAGTCTAAAATGCCTCTCTGCAGTTTCCTTAGAGCCGTCAACCCTCCAAACCCCGTAGAGACTGTGTCTGCCCCTTAAAGATCTAAATCATATAAATCAGAAGTTAACACAAGAGGAGTTATTCATAAAAACTTAATAAAAATTAAGACCACTCCTCTTATTGAACAGAAAAACAGAACTGTCAAATGTGGATTATTAAATATTAGGTCTCTTTCGTCTAAATCTCTGTTAGTAAATGATTTGATAATTGATCACCAAATTGACTTACTCTGTCTTACTGAAACCTGGTTGCACCAGGATGAATATGTCAGTCTGAATGAATCAACCCCCCAGTCATAAAAATTGTCATGTTCCTCAAAGCACAGGTCGACGTGGAGGAGTAGCTGCAATCTTCCACTCGAACTTATTATTATTAAACGTTCATCCTCAGAACAATTGTAACTCATTTGAGAACTTTGGCATTGAATGCGAACACTCCCTAAAATCCTGTTTTGTCTTCCCATTCTTTAATAACTTTTGAATTTAAGATAATGGATCGTGCAGCATTTGGAAGAAAATTCAACTACAGCAGATGTTTATCTGACAATGCTGTTAATAAATGTTAATACATTTAAGAAAATGATTCCATCTTTATTTACATCTATGCCATGTGCCAACACAGTGGAGGGCAGCTGCCTCAATCCTGCTCCCTACCAAATTGATTATGTTGTTGACTGTAGCCTCACAGCGATCCCAGGCCTGGTATAAAAATTGTATTTCCAGATTTATTACAAAAGATTGTCGGACAAATTTGAATAAAGTCCGACAAACTATATATCAAATTAAAGCATAAAGCCTCACGATTCAAATGGTATAAAGCAATTTAGCTTTTCTAGAAAGGACGTGGCGTTCCACAAATTTAGAGGAATTTTATCTAGCCTGGAAAAACAGTTTATTAACATATAGAAAAGCTCTCCGTAAAGCCAGAACTGCATACTATTCATCACTAATAGAGGAAAATAAGAACAATCCTAGGTTTCTTTTCAGCACTGTAGCCAGGCTGACAAAAAGTCACAGCTCTGTTGAGCCCAGTATTCCCTTAGCTCTCAGCAGTGATGACTTTATGAGTTTCTTTACAAATAAAATCATAACTATTAGAGATAAAATTCATCAGATGCTTCCTATAGCTGCTATAAATGAATCTTCTACTACAGTAGCTCTTGAATCATCTATGAGACTTCAGTTATGTTTAGACTGCTTTTCTCCCATAGATCTCACGGAATTCACGTCAGCAGTTGCTTCATCTAAATCATCTAGATTACTGGAACTCATTACTATCAGGATATCCCAGTAACTCCATAAAAAGCCTCCAGTTAATCCAGAATGCTGCAGCCAGAGTCCTGACAGGAACTAGCAAGAGAGATCATATTTCTCCTATACTAGCTTCTCTTCATTGGCTCCCAGTAAAATCCAGAATAGAATTTAAAACCCTTCTCCTCACATACAAATCCTTTCATGATCAAGCTCCTTCATACCTTAAAGATCTCATAGTACCATATTATCCCAATAGAGCACTTTGCTCTCAGAGTGCAGGTCTACTTAGGGGACTCAGTACTCTGAGAACCACGAGTACTGAGTACTGAGCTCTCAGTCTATGGAAGGTGATGTGGATAGAGCCAATACCTTCAACCAGTATTACATCAGGTTTGACAATGTGGCTACTTTCACCTACACCTCTGCAGCTACTCCTTCCACCTCCACAGCTCCTCACTACACCTCATCCTCTATGGCTGCTCCCTCCACCCCCATCTCTGTGGCTGCTCTCTCCACCATTATTACCTTTGCAGCTCCCCCCTTCATGGCTACCATCTCCACCTGCACTGCCACTCCAGGCTCTATATATATATATATATATATATATATATATATATATAGCCTATATAGCACAATTCATACACAGAGTAATTCAAAGTGCTTTACAGAAATAAAGGACAAGTTAAAAGTGCACAGGCAAAAATCAAAATAAGAAACAGCAAATAATAGAAGATTAACTTGAAATGATATTAAAGGAGAATGAGTGCAGATAAAGCACTTTCAGTTGTCATATGCTGAGTTAAAAAGAAAAGTCTTTAGCTTGGACTTAAACATTGCCAGAGATGAGGATTGTCTAACATCATCAGGAAGACTATTCCAGATTTTAGCTGCATAAAACTGGAATGCTGCTTCTCCATGTTTAGTCCTGACTCTAGGCACAAGCAGAAGGCCTGTTCCTGATGTTCCCAGTGTTCGAGATGGTTCATATGGCATCAACATATCAGAGATGTACTGTGGAGCTGAGCCATGAAGAGACTTACATACAAGAAGTGCTGGTTTAAAGTCTATTCTCTGAGCGTCAGAAAGCCAGTGCAGAGATCTGAGAACAGGAGTAATGTGGTTGTACTTCCTGTTTCTTGTCAGGACCTGAGCAGCAGCATCCTGAATGTACTGCAGCTGCCTTACAACTCATTTTGAGAGCCCAGTGACCAGGCATTACAGTAATCTAGTCTGCTATAGATAAATGCGTGGATGAGTCTTCAAGTCTGGTTTAGACATAATCCCTTTGATTCTGGCAATGTTTTTGAGATGGCAAAATGCTGATGACATTGATTCAATGTGGCTGTTAAAATTTAAGTCTGAGTCCATGATTAACCCTAGATTTCTAACCTGAGTTTTAGATTTTAGAGAAAGGGACTCAATGTGACTGCTGACATTTTCTCTTTGTTTCCATCCATCCATCTTCTGTACCCGCTTTTTCCTGAAAGCCAGGGTCACGGGGATCTGCTGGAGCCTATCCCAGCTCTCTCTCGGGTGAAAGGCAGGGGTTTTCTCTTTGTTTCTGTGGCCCAAAGATGATTACTTCAGTCTTGTAACTGTTTATTTGGAGAAAGCTGTTTTGCATCCACACAGTGATCTTTTCAATGCAATGACAGTGAATTGACTGGTCCATATTCATCTGCAGTGAGTGATATGTAAATCTGAGTGTCATCTGCATAGTTATGGTAGGACACATTGTTCAATGATTCATTAAAAGACCAATGGGCTGAAGTCCACTTTGGTCTCCAAAAATCCATTCCATTGCATACTGAGGGTGGTTGTCTGCGGCAGACTTCGGTCCAGGATTGGGCAGCCTATGGGTGTGGGGGGTGGGTGGACACGGCATTGCATCATGGCAGTTATTTTCTGTTGTCTTTTTTGCTTGTTACCTATCTACTCGCTTACTCTATCCCTGTCCCCTTCTGTCTCCCCACCCCACGTAGTTGGCATCATCAAAATAAACATGAGTTGTTTCAACTTCTCTTAGAAAAGAAACCCTGTTGGCTCAAAACCGCATCCAGATCCTGAATAATGTATGCCAGGCAGCTAGACAGGACAGGTTAAAAAAAGGGATGGGTTGGACCTCTCTTTTCTTTGCTGGATCACAGATTACCTGACAAAAAGGCCACAGTTTTTCAGGCTGGAGAACTGCATCTCTGGTAGAGTTCTAAGCAGCACAGGGGCTGTTTGTTAGACTAGTCACTTAACACATACAGCTAACCCTAACCCCCTGTACAATATAAAAAAGGGCAGAGATAACTTTTCCTCCCAAGGTGACTTAGGTCCTCAGACGTTTGCAGGAAGACGCTGCACATGTTTTACAAAACTATGGTAGCCAGTGTGCTGTTTTATGCTGCAGTCTGCTGGGGAGGCAGCATAAAGCTAGAGGATGCAAGGCAACTGGACACACTGGTACAAAAAGCTGGTTCATTCACTGGAATGAGGTTGGACTCACTGGAGGTGGTAGTGGAGATATGCAGGCAGAAAAAGGTAGAGACCATCCTGGAATACGCTGACCATCACCTTCACAACATCCTGATGGTGCAGAGAAGTAGCTGCAGTGGACGGATAACCTCACTGTGCTGCAGGACTGAACCATACAGGAGATCCTTCATCCCCAATGCTATCAGGCTCTACAACACCTTAGCTAATGGCAGATGACAACTGACTATGGATTACTCTCATTACTGACTTATTATTTAACTACAAGACTACCTGAATTTCCCTTTAGGATGAATACCAATTATCTTATCTTACACCACCAAACAGGAAAAACTCAGAAGAACAAATAGTTATGAGTCAAGGCCAAAAACACATATGCACATTGGTGCTGCTTTTCAATTAAGCAGAGAGCTCCAGGATTTAATAGAAGATGGATGCAGATATTGCCTTTTTCTAATGGACAGATAGGCAAATTATTTGCAATGTTCCACTGAAAACTACTGTGATTAATATGATGATGTTCAGTTCAACAACCTTCATGGCAACATTATTTTACCTGTCTACAATAAGTTTTCTAAATGAATTTTGCCATGGACATTCAGGTTGAAAACAAAACTTTAACCTCAAAGGGAGCTGATGCACTAAATTTTTTCTTTGGCATGGGCTCTTCCCTGTCGCTATTATCTTTGCCATGATAATGCATGTTCATGAGTTCTGACAGGTGTGGTTACAAAATCTTAACTGAAATGGTTTGTGGATTTGTATATAGGTTGATCAAAATATCAAGAACAGTTAATCAGAATCATAGATTATACCTTTAATAGGCAGGAACCAAGTAACAAAAGACACCATCAAACTGCTTTATGGGAAATGTAGCATCCAGTGCTTTCCACAGACAAAAGACTAGAATATCTGTTTGTGCTTTTTAAGTGCACTTGTATCTCTGTCAGGGTCTAATACCCACACTTGCCATGGGTCTGTGAGGAAACTGATACTGTATGAAACTTATAACATTTAAAGAGCACAGTAAATGTGGTTAGTTCTACAGTAAACTGTAATCACTAACTGCTGTCATGATGTCAGGTGAGAATGATGAAAAAGAAATCAATTACTACTGTTTTATTTCAGATCTACAGTAACAAAGTGTTGCAGGGCTTTCATTTGTGGTTATAAAGCACTTGGTTTGGTTTGTTTTTTCCTCTGACTTTCAGCTACAGATGTAGCAATTTAAAGAGTCACACTGTTTTACTGCACTATGTTTAGGGTGCCCTGCTTTGCATCAGGAATGCAGTGGTTTTAATCGTGTGCCAAGCTATATAAAACAAAAAAAATAATCCAATACGCTGCCCCTTTTGCTGCCACCAGGTGTCGCAAAACTGTTTGTAGTTACAGGCACTGCCCCAGATAAAAAATCTGTTACATCAGATTTCATATATTTAGTCATAGATCTATTAAACATGGAGCACAACACCATAAGTTACAAAACTGTACTGTTTGCTAGAATGAAAACATCTTTGTGAGTACTCATTTTAAACCTGATACCACACAGCCGCTATCAACAGAACAGAAACAGTCACATAGACGCATGGCAGCAACACGTGTTGTGCACACCAAATGGTGTGCAACACTAAGACAAGACTGGCCAGAATCTATAAACGTAAATTCTGAAGTTTTTAATCACCATCTCTTTGGCAGAATACAGTGTTGTACAACTTAACACTTTTCAAAAACAAAAAAAAAAGGAAGCAAACAAATGAACAAAAACAGGCAAACACATTTTATCTCCCTGTAAAAGAAAATTTAGGTGTGTGTGAGTTTGGGTATATGTTTGTAAAATGTCTTTTTAGATGCAAAAACACTTGTGCAGCGTTAACAGGACTCTAATGTGTAAGAATGTGGCACTACACATTCCTAAAGAATTAGCATTAAAAAACCATGTGGTGCATGTATACCGCACAATGCCTAGCATTGCTAACCGTCTGGCATAACGTGCTTTACTTTGGTGTAAAATTTAGCTATAATGGAGTTGTGCATATACCTTCCTTACATCTTAGATATTTCATTAATTGTTTTGATGCAGAAAACAGAATAGAAAAAGTTGCGTAGATTGACTAATGGCAGCAGTCTACATATCGCACACATAATTGTGTTACCTCATTAATTACTACTGTTAAATATCCACATCCACACTACACTTTGTTACAGAGAGGAGACAGATGCATAATGGGTAAAAAGAAAAAGCAACAGCCAAGGTAATCGGAATATACACAATACAAATAAAATAAAAATATATATATTGTAATCAGTGTATAAAATAAGTGTGAGTAGTGTATCCAAATTTTTATTACATTGCACATTCACATTTGAGGTAAGATGAATTTCACAGTTTTACAGATGGTGTGTGTGTGTATGAGAGAGAGAAGGGGGTGGGGGTGAGGTGGTGGGGAGGTTACTAAAAACTTAACACTATAGAAAATGTGTTTTTTTTTTTTTTTTTCAAAAAAAGATCCAAATGTTTGTCATCTGAGTCGTGTTTTTACTTTGAGGACAAAGTAAACTAAAAGTCGTTGTCTGGAACATACAAAGTGCTTCTTCACCCGCGTAACGTGCCATCATCCAAACGCAAAAAAAAGTGAGTAAATTCTATGATGAAGTTTGACGTTTCATGTCATTTCTCCGGGGCATGTACATAATTACCTGGCTCACCTCAGATTATTTCCATATGAACAGTGGGCTCAGTGCGAGGCAGGATCACATTATGTATAATGAGGTGAGACGGGAGAAAACGTACCACTCCTTACTTTCATACGGATTAAATAAAAAGTGGTGATTTGTTTTTGACTTGAATCATTTCATTTAAAAGAAGACATTTCAAGCATTTTAGCCATATATTTCTTATTTTTATGAGGCAAGTATTCGCTGAGATTCAGGTTGATTTATTTATGTGTCTGTGAAGAGAGATGACAAAGAAGACAGAGCGCACCCTGTCCGCTTTCTTAATTTTACAAAAGCACAGCATTTTGTTGTTATTATGAGTGTATACAAATAAAACTAGACCCTTTACAGATTCAAATGATATATTGCTCTTATTTGTACGATCAAAACTGACAAAGTAATTTAAGTTTGTTTCGGCATTATCAGAAGATGCCACAAAATGCGCTGCCACATTCGTCGACATCTGAGGGTTAAACCTTTGCCAATTATCTGTTGCAAAAAGATAATAAATTAATCATAATGTGAGACCTGCCTAGCTGAGAGGGAGAGCGGTGTCACTGCTCATATTTTTTCACCATTAACAATGTTCATAGTTCAGCTCCGTGGATCACAGGTTAACTGTTTTTGCTCCGTCTAAGTTACAGATTATAGATTTGCATTAACAATCACAGAAATCCCTTTTCTCTTGCTCCCTTCAACTTCACAGCATAGTCAAGTTTAAAGAACTCATTTTAGAAACACTATAACTTTTAGTTCTAAAAGTTATAGTGTTTCAGTCTGATTTTAATCTTATGTCGGGTTTCACAATCTGTCTGTACTTAAAAGAAATATTTTGTAACTTAATTTGTAAATTAAAAGACGTTTTCTGTTTATTGCCTGACGAATCATCACAATTATAATGTAGTCATTATCCCCCTCTGGGCATGCTGTAATTTGTAGCCTGGGTAGTAATTTGGGCTCTCATGCTTCAAAAAAATTACTAATTTATTATAATTAGTAAACGTTCCTACCACTGATATATATGTGTTTATATGTTTTCACTGTTCACTGTGTAGACATTTACCAACTGCCAGAATATCTGATCCTCCAGCACTAAAGTCAGTTTTCTAACTATAGCTTAAATGTTATTTTCTTAAAGTTTTATTATGTGCAGACTCTCACAATGAAAATTCCTATTTTGAAATGCAGCTTCAAACAGGATTGAACTCCAGTCTCCTGCATGAAAGCGCAGCGCTGATCAGCTCCACCAAATCTTCCCTATCACACTGGGGTGTTACTAAGTAGAATTTCATTTATTCAAAAAATACATTATATGGGAATATTATTGCACAATCAAGTATGTATGTATCTACATTTGCATTGTAGTTGCACAGGGATGTTTTAGGAAAGAGGGTTGGCTGAAAGCTAAAACTTCCAAACTATTACCGTAAAGTAACAAAGATCCACAGAAAATAAACGCAGTTTACAGCAAATCCTGAACTTTCATTACAGTATGGGCTGCAGTATGTATAATGAACGGTTGTGAAAGTAGCAACTTACTGTGGCATGCAGTGGCACCTTTAATGGCTACTAGTGTAGGCTTATGTTTAAACAACAGAGGTAAAAAACGTGGTTCCTAATAGGAACAAACTGAAGAAGTTACTTGAGTTGATGTGCATAGCAGAAGTAGTTTAAATAGGTTTTTCAGTGAGTTGACACCTGGTTTCCAGACCGTTGATCAATGAGAGGTAGTGAGCAGGTTTCCATTATGAGGGGGCAGCAGGCTCAGGCACAGGCTGCTATTTCAGGCAGCAAATTGGAGAATCAATGATCTGGATAATCTGTCTGGTCCTCTTAGATCTGTGGGATGCAATGAGGTTTCAACCATACATACAAGAACACCATGTGTGTGTGCAGATCTAATGGATTTCTTACTTCCACGTGGAACAGTTACAGTTTGACTGAAAAAGATAAATGAATATTTTATCGGCTCCTTACTTATTTAGAGGGATTAAAAAGAGATTGCATTCCATCATGATCTAAAAGTTATCAGATGTTCTGGTTTTACAACTCTGGAATGTTATCACAGTGATCACATTCTTTGTGATAATCATCTATTTGGAAAGCGCATTTGGACATTTAAAACTGTTTTAGTTGCCTAACCCTAGCCATAACAGGGCTTTTTTTTCTTTCTGTTGCTAACCTTAACAGTGTGGGCAAACTGGAATGGAACTATTTTAAGACATTTTTGCAGTGGATGTTAATTTAAATCATAATCTGGGATTTTTCCAGTAGAAAAAAAAAAAAAACCCTGACTACATACGACTTATAAGTGGGCAGGTATGCCAAACTTTTTTTAGGTTTTTTAGGGTCCTGACACTAACACAGGTGCTGCAAAAACTAGTCCCTGTTATATTAAACAAATTCAAAAGCACTTCTACAAAAACATTATAAAGAATGTGTATCTGCTCTCTTATGCCCCTTTTAGTCATATTCTATCATTTCACATTGATTATACTGTTGACACTGTAGTGGGAACCTTTACACTACCAGAAATACTCCATTACAAACTAGAAAAAATACATTTAAAAAAACAAATTAAAATTACATAGAATATAATGAGTATGCAAGCTGAGAGAAGTAAAAGCCATAAAATACAGAATGTAGAAAATGTTTACATGGATTGGTGTTGAATAGTGTAGTGTAGGGCTGGCTATGAAATCCAGACAGGCATCACACAAGTAAACTGATATAGGATATGTATTATGTTGGATTTGCAATTTAATTGCAAATACAGATAAGTGAGGTTTTATAAAAAACAGCTCATTCAGTCAGTATTTTGCAAGAGATGGGTGTTTGTTTATATCTCCATCAATTTCATCAAACAAATTCCTCTTTCTTTAACCCTCAGGGGCCGACGAATGCGCTGGCTTATTTTGTGGCATCTTCTCCTGATAACACCGAAAAGAACTTAAATTACTTTGTCAGTTTTGATTGTACAGATAAGAGCAATATATATACTTTTATTTGTATACACAACAAAATGTTGTGCTTTTGTATAATAAAGAAAGCAGACAGGGTGCACTCTTTGTCTTCTCTGTCACCTCTCTTCACAGACACATAAAACAACCGGAATCTCAGCAAATACTTGCCTCAAAACATAAGAAATATGTGTATAGAAACTGTCTACTTTTAAATAAAACAATTCGAGTCAAAAACAAATAATCTCTTTTTATGTAATCCGTATGAAAGGTGAGCTAGGTAATTATGTACATGCCCCCAAGAAATGGCATAAAACGTCAAGCTTCATAGAATTTACTCACTTTTTCTGCATGTTTGGATGATGGCACACTACATAGGTGAAGAAGCACTCCGGATGGCTCTGGACAACAACCAATAGTTTGCTTTCTCATCAGAGGAAAAACACGACTCAGATGACGGATGTTTGCATTTTGAAGAGCGACTGGACCCAGCAGAGTATATAATTCCTGACGAGTAATTACCTCTCAGCCACATTCCTGACTGAAAGGCTCATTATGCGGGTCTTTGTCTTCTCAGGTAAATCACATGATTATTCATGATCATACACACCTTCCTGCATATGCCATTTCTACAAAAAAGGGCCTAAGAAAAGTCTAATCAGTGTATTGTTTTCTGTGAATCAGTGAACGATGCTTTTCACATCATTTTGAAGCAAACACTCTGGGCTACAAGATCCAGTTCTCAAAAGTCTTGTGAACCAATGTTCTGTGTGTTTTCTCAAAAACACAATCATGTATGAACTTGCTGCTCACATATTATTGTAGGTCAGTTTGTGCTTATTACAGTGTTATCAGACTTTAGCCATTAATATGTTAAAGAAAAACTAAAAAACACAAATGTCAAGCCATGTCAAAACTTGTACAGGGCCCCAAAACACCATTATATCCGAGAGGGTTAAACTCAGCCTAACTTTATCCCTAACCCCAGCCACATAGATTAGCTCTACACTTTGTCACAAGACAGTTCCCACAAAACACACTGAAGTTAGTTTGACAATCTCCATCTGGACACATTTGACCCTGTATAACAGTGGTCACTAACCTTTTGTCAGCCAGGATAACTTTTCATGTCAGACAAAAAGCACAGATCTACCATACCTTTTAGAAGTTTGAAAAATGAAATCCCATACAGATAAATTATGGAAGAATGCTTTATCTTATTATTACCAAACCATTTTTCCATTCAAACAAATGTGACAACTGATGTACAAATATAGAACACAGTATTGAAAACGTATATACAGATATTAATCACTACAGTTTATATTGGTTTTCAACAAAAACTGAAGCATGTCCACAAGGAATGACATACCAAAACATTGAAAGACCAATTAGTCTCTAACTAGAAAGTCAAGTTTTCAGAAATTGTGGGAGTGCCTGCATGAAACTGAATGCGATTGCTTAAAAATATGAAGGCATGACCCATGTTCCCATACCCATTCAGAATGCAAGTTATATGTTTTCAGTATTTTTCTGTGTTTTTCCTCCATCTTGACTGCTAGCCAAACCAGAGACTTCTGGTAAAATTAGGCAGATTGTATGCAGCATAGTGCTGAAAATTTGACTGACACACCATTGAACCAATGGAATATTGGTATTATGGCAAACATATTTGCAACAGTGGTCTGATTGGTGGAACATAGTAAATAATTTTTTACCCTTAAAGATTGACCTGTCAATCATGATCGACAGGTTGGTGACCACTGCTGTATAGAGTGTAACAAGTTGGCTTAAAGTTAGATACTCACCTGCTGGACCATGAGCAGGTGTTGTAATTTACTGTCAGTAGTCTGTGTAAGTAAGAAAATCTGAAGACTGCTGATAATAACAGTTTTACTGAGGGGAAACCATGCTTAATAATGTGACCTATCACAGTCACATTAGTCAACCTCTTTGTGCCTACAGTTAATTCTTGTAAATGATTCTGAGCAAATGCTTACCTCAGCGTGGGGCTAATAGCAACAGACCACACTCTGTCATACATAGAAATTGTTTCTTTGGGGCAGCTGGAAGTCAAAGTCCAGATCTAGAAAAACAAAAATCACCAGTAAACATTTTTTTAATGTATGCATATGTATGCATATAATATGCAAAACATATTATGATATGTACATTGTAGATACTGCTGAAATCTTATGATGAATTGAATCTGAATGGAAATATATTCTTTATGAAGAAAATCCATTTTAAATAACACAAAACCATGCACCAAGCCCATTACATAAATAAATCTGAAATATAGACGTGTTCTGACCCGGACTGTTCGGTCTCTGGATCCACTGATGATGAGTCCATCTTTAGAGTCCAGGCAGTTAACTTCCTGGTTATGTCCGGATAACTCCACTAACATGTCACTTGTCCTGCTGTGGATCAGGATCTTGCCATCACTGACAGACAAAAAGCAGTTAATTTTAGAACTAGTCTGATATATTGATTTTAAACAGTGTTGTGCAAAAGTTTCAGGTACAACAAATACAATATAAAAAAACCGATTAAGTTACACAATTACTTTGAGCTGCCTGCAGAGATTTTCTTGGAGGTCTATCAGCTGAGTTTGCAGGGAAGCTGTACTGACTCACAGGCAAATTCTCTGGTTCCCACGAAAATTCTTTGACATTTCTGAGTATAAATGGTTTTTCAATGCAAAGTAGAATTTGTTTTCCTATGTTAAAGTCCTCAAAGTGTGTTGGGAAATTTTCATTGAAATTTACCTGGACCTCAGCAAGATTCTGAATCAGATTTTTTTAACTGGTTTGCTACAAAAGTTTCTGAAAGCACAGCATATTGAGGTTCAGATCTTTTTCTCTCTCAGAAAGCGCTTCGCGATAGTTTCATATAAATCCCTCTCGTTTGGTCAAGAAGAGATGTTTTTTCCGGAACATCTACAAAGGATTCCCCCTTCCTTACCTATGAAATCTAACACATACAATACATCGTGCATTGTCCAAGTTGTTTGTTGATTCATCCACGTCAAGTAATGAGATTTTAATTATCACAAGTTGATGAATGAAATATTTAGAAAAAAACCTGTTCGTCCTGCTGCAGAGGAATCTAAAAGGAGGTATTTGATTTACTTTTGTTTTTCATTTCATCCATCTCTTATTCTTATTGCCTCTCACTGAAGTCTCAATTTCCCATTACTTTGTTTTGTTTTTTTGGTTTGGTTCTTAGTTCTGTTCTCTGAGAATAAATGTGTTCAAATGACAACATTTCTCCCAGGCAGAATGACCATGAATTTCTCAGCCCTCTCATCCTTAAAAACATTACTTTTTTTTGTACTAGTCAGTTGTGAATATGCAATTTTAGTTAAACATTTACATTTGACTTAAATTAGAGTGCCTACATTTGATGAGGCTGAATGATGGCAAGTATGATGATGTGTCTCTCAAGCATAGTGTGGGTCAGATTGAGTTGAAAGTTCACCCCATGTCTGAATCAAACTCTACTTCTACCTATACTAGAGTTTGTCTTGTCAGGCATTTATTTGTTGCTATTCTTTCCTTCCTGTTAGACAGAGAAACATTTTGAATAAGGTGATAAATGTCTTGAGTAAAATCACTGGTTATCAACCACAGTACCTGCCTCCTCTGTACAAGAAACAAATGGTAAAGACAACAAAATCCATTTAGTTTGAGAGTTTCTTATCCCTAAAATCCAGAGTTTCAGATTCTCCACTCTTGTTCTGTTTTTTAGGGTCCCATTACCCACCAGTAGCCAATTCTAAAATTCCTTTTTTCTTACAAGATTCTACTAAACTCAGTAAACAAGTGATTATCTAAATACTGACCTCTTGATCTTACCAGAATATACATATGATATGCTTTTTTGGAAGGTGTATATAATCTTTATGTACCGTATTTTACGGACTATAAGTCGCACTGTAGTATTAGTCGCTTTTAGCACAAGCTGCCTTGTTGAACAGAAAAAAAACATATAAGTCGCTTCTGTGTGTAAGTTGCATTCCTTATTATACTAACTATAGTTTAAATTAGCCCATGACAAACATTGGCTAGACATAACAATAAGCAGAAGTGCATTATGAAATTCATTCATATGTGTCAAGTAATATTAAACAACTGCACCAACATCAGGGTAGGGGGAGATGAGGCAGCATCTCCTCCTCCTCTCTCAGGCTGTCTGAATGCTGACACTCACTTCAAACTGTGTTTCAGCTGCACACTTTATTACCTGCACTTACCTGCAGTATAGCTCTTTGTTTTGGGTGGCATTTTCACTTCTGTTACACTAGGAGTTTAGTGTGAATGTGGGTTTTTACTTTTTTTGGCAGAACAGCATTATCTTCAATTGAGTCAAGAGTGCCATCTTACACTACTGACTACTTGACAAAATTACTGTAAATATACACATATAGGTCAATTCCCTATATAAGTCGTACTACAAGCTAGAGGAGTAAAAAAAAAAAGTGTGACTTATAGTCCAGAAAATATGGTAGTGTGTTTATGCACGTGTGTGTGTGTGTGTTTATGTCAACTAATTGCCTTTTGAGGACAAATCAAAGTAATTTATTGTGTGAGTGATATTATGCCTTACGTAGCTGTTTCTGCTTCATGCCATCATTTGGTTCAAGTGACATATTATGTTGGTGCTTATTAGTATCTATTGAATCACCAATGTCTGAAGTGGCTGAAAGCCACATAACATGCAAATTAGTAGGCCTTGATTTAAAACTGAAAATCAAACTATTGTTCCCAAGATCAAGGGGGGACCTTTTTTATTTTTATGACACCTTATGGCACTTTTTGAAAAGTTGTAACTGCGAAGCAGATTACCATTTTAATTAAGTAATAGTAAAAAAAATACTGATTCTTATTTCTGTAGGTGTTTTAAAAATAGCATGTATTTCATATGGATAAAATATGTATAGAAATATCTGAAACATGGGCCTCGAAATCGAATTGAATCATGGAATGCCTAATGATTCCAAACCCTAGTGCCAACATAGCTATTTGAATAATTCACTGCATTTCACCCCTCCTTATCAGCAGGATTTTTACCATCACAACCAGTGTGTCCATTTTGCCTTGTCAAAAAAAAAAAAAAAAAGCTACCAAGCAAAAAAATAAATGAAATATAATCAGGCCCACCTTTACCAGCTACAAGTGATGATACAAAATGTAATTTATCAATAATTAAAATAGAAAATTTTAATACAGTACATTATTCTGCATGCTTTTATTACTTTACATATACTTGTACAGTATACGTTTAGACTGTAGTATTGCTACCTATATTCACATGAAAATCTGAGTACTTACCAGATCTTATATTAACTCCAAATAAATTATTGTTTCTGCACATTACTTATCATGAGCCACATTTTCACCAGTAGCAGTATGGAAATATTTAAACTACAAAATGTAATAGTTTAAATCTCTATAGGTTAGGTTGGTATGGATCAATCAAAAACATTCCTTAATGTGATTGTGACAAATGATGCCTCCAACATCATACATAAACTAATGCATGTTGTCTATGCCAAATAAAGTTACAAGGACAACAAAAAGCATAAGCTACCTTCTGCCACTGATCAGGTGTGAATCTGTCAGAACAAAGTGGCACACATCACCGTTGTTGGCTGAGTAGATTTTAAATGGGTTACTCTGGAGCTTCCCAGGGTCTTGACGTAGATAATATGCTTCAATATTAGCAGCCTGAGATAAAAACAGTATCTCTCCATCTCCATCCAGCTGTAACCATGGTAACAGTCTAAAGACAAGGCACATAATTTCAAGGAAATGTAATTTATAAGTGACAGCAAATAAATGCAAATACCATGATAGACTCTAATAACATATGCAGATGTGTCTCAGACAGCTCACAAAAGAACATATAATGTTTGTTACAGGAATATCGAAAATTTGGGAAAATATATTTATTTCCTTCAGAGTTTAAAAGATGCATATCACTTATGTCTGTCAAAATTTGGGCATAAAGATTGGAAGCTGATGGAATGAATCTATAGGACTTGTCCCAATGTAAAGCACAACATATATTTTCTCATTCCGTTTTTTTATGTTTTACACTACATGTTGTCCAGGTAAAATAAAGCCATAGCATTTTGGCCTTCAAACAATGTGTAGGTGGCTCACTTACTTTGTTTTCCATTTGAGAGGAACTGCCTTTTTGCAGATTCCATCACACCAGTTTTGAGCTATCTTCACTCGCTCCTTCAATGGGATGTGAGGATATCTGCAAATAACAGTGATAGTTAAGCATTGCTGTGGCTTTACCATTGTTTAACAGATAAATACACTCAAATTACAAAACAAAAAAACAAAAAACGCAGCTTTTAGTGGAAATATGCTTTTTAAATCAAAGACATGGTCCCAGTAATAAATGTGGACCATGAGATGTGTGGATTATAAGATAAGAAAACTTTTATTTAACCCAACTGTGCTTTAGCTTCAGGTCATGAACTGATGTCCAGGCATTCTCCTTCCTCCCTGAACAAAGTCTAAAGAACTCCAGGCCTTCAGGATTTTCTGCTAGAGAGCAGAATTCATGGTTCCATCAATTATGGCAAGTCATTCAGGTTTTAAAGCTTGCAAAGCAGCCCCAGACCATCACACTACCACCACCATGTTTGATGATGTTCCTTTATGAAATGCGTTAGTTTTGTGCCAGATGTTTCAGGATGCACACCATCCACAAAGTTGAACCTTTGCCTCATCAGTCCACAGAATCTTTGCCCAAAAGTCTTGGAGATAACAAGATATTTTTTGGCAAATCTGAGATGAGCCTCTGTGTTCTTTTTGCTAGGAACTCTCCCTTGGATGACATTCCAGCAGTTGGTAAACCTTTTTAACATCTTTTAATTGACTGTGTTGGTCCTCTGCTAAAGCCTAAAGCAGGCAGTATGTATTTGCTTACAGCCTGTAAGTTATAGATTAAATATACATTACCCAGCAGCTTATGCTCTTAGAAATATAACAACCAAGTCTGTTGTCAAAGCTTTGTCTCAGTTCATTTTAGTGTTTGGTATTCCAAAAGTGATACAAAGTGACCAAGGGACAAACTTTACATCTAACCTGTTTGCAGAAATCCTAAAACAGCTGCAGATCAAGCATGTTACATCTACACCCTATCATCCAGAGAGTCCCCCTGACTCTCTGGATGATAGGGTGTAGATGTATTGAATGCTTCCATCAGACCCTCACATCTCTGTTTTGTGCTTACTGCACTGAGCTTGACCCAGACTTGGAAGAAGGTCTACGCCGGCTAATGCTGGCAGCCAGAGAAGCCACTCAGGCCAGTAAAGGGTTCAGTCCAAATGAACTTGTGTTTGGTCATTCTGTTCGTGGTCCTTTAACTCTGATACAGAATGACTGGAAAAGCTCTCCATCTCCCACTAAACTTATTGACTATGTCAATGGTTTCAAAAGACGACTGTATGAAGCTAATTTAGAAAGGTCTCAAGAAAAAATGAAAATATATATTTGATTGTAAATCTGAGAAACATGCTTTTAGTGTTGGTGACCAAGTGTTAGGCTTGTTGCCTGTAAGCGCTCCCTTTTAGGCCAAGTTCTCGGGTCCCTACTCAGTAATAAAGCAGGTTTCAGATCAGAACTACATGATTTCTACTACTATATGCCATATAGTAGACTTCCAGCGGCACTGTTCCCTGGCTGCCTAGCGGTGTCTCTCGCTTTGCTTTTTGGCATTTTTCACATGGCAAAACTTAATTTAATGTTTTGCTGGAGAATGTTAATCATGGATTATGCAGCATGGAGTTTGATTTGATTGCTGATGACGTTTCTCAACATTTATTTTTCTTGTGGATTGAACTCTGACTACTCTGTTGGCGGCGCTGCCGTAAATAAAATCCAATATAACAGGGAGTTTTTACTATTGTTTCCGAAACTCTGTTTCAACGGAGTGTTCTACAGCAGTGGATATGATCCCGAACTATCTTAAAACAAATGTGACGGGAGTTTAAGCACACACTAAGCGCAAACGTGGATGCAGAGCAGGCCTTCGTCACCGATTGAGACGGCTGAGAGATAAAAATAAACTTTGTTTGCCTACAACTCTTCTTATCAATCTGCAATCTCTGCAAGCAAAAATGAATGAACTATCAGCTAATATTCGCTACCTACACGAGTATTGGAATTCCTGTATCCTGGCAATCACTGAGACGTAGCTGGATAGCAACGTCACCCCCAGTGAGGTGGAACCTGCTGGCTTTGTATCGTTTAGGACCAACAGGGATCCTGACAAAACCGTGAAGACTCATGAAAGTGGAGTATGCCTCCTTGTTCAAGAGGATTGGTGCCGCGCAGTCAAGGTTAGAGAGAGCCTGTGCACTATGGATGTTGAATTGTTATGTCTCCCTTCGACGATATTATTAAACAAGGGAGTTTCTTCAAATTTTTATTATTGCGGTATATCAAATGCTAAGAAAGTCCAAGAGATTGTTTTCAAACTATCTCAGAGACTTGAGTCAATTTCTCCCAATGCTCCCAAGTTTATTATGGGTGATTTTAATAAGTGTAATGCTAAGAAAAGTCTGTGCACATATTATCCATATGGTGATTGTCCCACAAGGAGGAAAAAGACTTTGGACATGTGCTACCGAACTGTTAAAAACACTTATCTCTCGTCACTTCTCCCGTCATTGGGAGCGTCTGATCATAGTGTGGCCTACCTCTGTCCTGTCTACCAGAGGCTAGTCGAAAGGGAAAAGTCTCAGGAAAAGACTGTTAAAGTACGGGACAATGACAATATAACAGCTCTGCAAGGGTTTTTTGAATGTACATATTGGGATATTTTTAGTACAGTTGATATTAATGAATAGGTTGAAACAGTTACTGATGTAGCGAATTTAAATATGTACATGTATTGAACATGAAGGTTTATTATGTCTAGTTTATGAATTATGAATATCATAAACCATCTTAATAATTTGGGGCACCAGAACCTTTAAAGGCAGAGCAACCAGTCAATTAATGAGTAATACAGGATATCATTCTACAATCTGAAAGAGACTTCACTTTGTCATATGTAGTGAGAGCAGGGAGCAGGTGGAGGAAAATCTAGAGAGGTGGAAAGGAGAGGAATGAAGGTTAGCCACAGTAAAACAGAGTATATGTGTGTAAATGAGAGGGACTGAAGTAGAATGGTGAGGTTACAGGGAGTAGAGGTAAAGAAGATGGAGGATTTTAAGTAACTAGGGTCAACAGTCCAGAGCAATGGAGAATGTGGAAAAGAAGTGAAGAGACGTGTGCAAGCAGGTTGGAACGGGTGGAGGAAAGTGTCAGGTGTGATGTGTGAGTGTCGGCAAGAATGAAAGGAAAAGTGTACAAGACAGCGGTGAGACCA
Source organism: Mastacembelus armatus (assembly GCF_900324485.2). Classification (NCBI taxonomy): domain Eukaryota; kingdom Metazoa; phylum Chordata; class Actinopteri; order Synbranchiformes; family Mastacembelidae; genus Mastacembelus; species Mastacembelus armatus. The sequence continues at coordinate 2,842,388 of NC_046647.1, read as the reverse complement.
GCATTGTTGTATGGTTTAGAGGCAGTGCCACTGAGAAAAAGACAGGAGGCAGAGCTGGAGGTAGAAGAGCTGAAGATGTCGAGTGTTGATTGAGATGGTTTGGACGTGTTCAGAGGAGGGACAGTGAATACATTGGTAAAAGGATGCTGAGGTTAAAGATGCCAGGAAGGAGGCCTAGAGGAAGACCAAAGAGGAGGTTCTTGGATGTAGTGAAGGAGGACATGAGGATAGTTGGTGTGGGTGAGGAGGATACAGAGGACAGGGTTGAATGGAGGCGGATGATTCGCTGTGGCGACCCCTGAAGGGAGCAGCCAAAAGGAAAAGAAGAAGTTTGAGTCTCATGTCTAAACACAGTTTAGGAGGAAGCTTTAGTAATTATGAAGACCAACTGAGATTAGTGTGAGACAACCAGCACAGCCACAGGTTACTTGCTTGTCCTCAGATTTACTGAGGCTCAGTCTATTCGTCTGTCGACTGGCCCGACTGCAGTCTGCCGGTGGGAGTAGATGTTCTCCGGAGTGTTGGGCTTCGGGCCTGGGTCGGTTCGTCGCCTTTTCTCACTGTCCTTCTGGCTGCTGAAGGGTCGTCTCATGGAGTTGGTTGATATGAGATGGTCAGCTGGGGGACAGCCACACGCAGGGACAATGTCTTTGTTTCTCCTCTGCTGGGCAGTAAAACAATCTCTAGTTCATGGTTCTCCTGTAGCTCTCTTTTTGAGAGTGTTTCTCCTCAGGGCAAGAGAATCTTGAGAGTCTGGACATCTCATAACTTTCTCTGAATCTGTCTGGAACTCCGTCCATTTCTGTTCTCTTCGGGGTGTTCAGTTCCCCAGAGTTCAGATCTAAGAGTTCTGAATTAAGGGTTCAGGGTGTGTTCTCATGTCTTATTCATTCTTTCAGAGTTCTCTTTCAAGCCTGCTTCAAGTCTGGGTATTATCTGTCTGTACAGTGGGTACGGAAAGTATTCAGACCCCTAAATTTTTCACTCTGTGTCATTGCAGCCATTTGCCAAAATCAAAAAAGTTCATTTTATTTCTCATTAATGTACACTCAGCACCCCATATTGACAGAAAAAAACAGAAATGTAGAAATTTTTGCAAATTTGTTAAAAAAGAAAAACTGAAATATCACATGGTCATAAGTATTCAGACCCTGTGCTCAGTATTGAGTAGAAGCACCCTTTTGAGCTAGTACAGCCATGAGTCTTCTTGGGAATGATGCAACAAGTGTTTCACACCTGGATTTGGGGATCCTCTGCCATTCTTCCTTGCAGATCCTCTCCAGTTCTGTCAGGTTGGATGGTGAACGTTGGTGGACAGCCATTTTCAGGTCTCTCCAGAGATGCTCAATTGGGTTTAGGTCAGGGCTCTGGCTGGACCAGTCAAGAACGGTCACAGAGTTGTTCCGAAGCCACTCCTTTGTTATTTTAGCTGTGTGCTTAGGGTCATTGTCCTGTTGAAAGGTGAACCTTCAGCCCAGTCTGAGGTCCTGAGCACTCTGGAAGAGGTTTTCTTCCAGGATATCTCTGTACTTGGCCACATTCATCTTTCCTTCAGTTGCAACCAGTCGTCCTGTCCCTGCAGCTGAAAAACACCCCCACAACATGATGCTCCCATCACCATGTTTCACTGTAGGGATTGTATTGGGCAGGTGATGAGCAGTGCCTGGTTTTCTCCACACATACCGCTTAGAATTAACACCAAAAAGTTCAATCTTGGTCTCATCAGACCAGAGAATCTTATTTCTCATAGTCTGGGAGTCCTTCATGTGTTTTTTGGCAAACTCTATGCGGGCTTTCATGTGTCTTGCACTGAGGAGAGGCTTCCGTCGGGCCACTCTGCCATAAAACCCCGACTGGTGGAGAGCTGCAGTGATAGTTGACTTTGTGGAACTTTCTCCCATCTCCCTACTGCATCTCTGGAGCTCAGCCACAGTGATCTTTGGGTTCTTCTTTACCTCTCTCACCAAGGCTCTTCTCCCACGATTGCTCAGTTTGGCTGGACGGCCAGGTCTAGGAAGAGTTCTGGTCGTCCCAAACTTTTTCCATTTGAGGATTATGGAGGCCACTGTGCTCTTAGGAACCTTGAGTGCTGCAGAAATTATTTTGTAACCTTGGCCAGATCTGAGCCTTGCCACAATTCTGTCTCTGAGCTCCTTGGGCAGTTCCTTCGACCTCATGATTCTCATTTGCTCTGACATGCACTGTGAGCTGTAAGGTCTTATATAGACAGGTGTGTGCCTTTCCTAATCAAGTCCAATCAGTTTAATTAAACACAACTGGACTCCAATGAAGGAGCAGAACCATCTCAATGAGGATCAGAAGAAATGGACAGCATGTGAGTTAAATATGAGTGTCACTGCAAAGGGTCTGAATACTTATGACCATGTGATATTTCAGTTTTTCTTTTTTAATAAATTTGCAAAAATTTCTACATTTCTGTTTTTTTCTGTCAAGATGGGGTGCTGAGTGTACATTAATGAGAAATAAAATGAACTTTTTTGATTTTGGCAAATGGCTGCAATGACACAAAGAGTGAAAAATTTAAAGGGGTCTGAATACTTTCTGTACCCACTGTATACTGTGTTTTTGTGTCTTGCCACGTTGGGCGGGGGAATCCATCTGGTTCGTCCCATGACTGTGCTTGGCACGATGTGATTGGTCCAGGAAGTTCTCCATTTTTGGCTCAGTACCCTGACTGTGATGGGCAGTCTCACTGATCTGGATTTTGTCATTCCTACTAAGATTTTTAAGGTTAACCCTAATGACAATCTTTGGGTGCCTAAAAACTTAAAGACCCTTATAAATGAGAAAAGACAGGCATATAGAAATCAGAATGAGGTGGCTCTGAGGGACTCACAGAAACAGATTAAAAGACAAATATAAATAGATAAACACACATATAAACAAAAAATAGAGGCATCTTTTACACAAGGTAACTCTCGATACGCTTGGCAAAGGATTAAGAATATGACAAACATACCCCATAAGGGAAGATGCAGACCATCCCCGGTGCTGTAGGGATGTGAGGAGCTGGAGATGGCAAATCAGATTAACTCATATTATTGTCACTTTGATAGCGGAAGTGGTGATGCTACCCGGTGTTTGCGGTATCATCTGACACAAATCCTCTGGTAGGTTTCTCTATTAATGAAACAGAGGTCAGACAGATTTTTAGGAAATGTAATCCCTGTAAAAGTCCAGATAAGATATGTGGAAATGTCTCAAAACATTGTGGTGTTCAGTTACCGCCAGTTTTTAGCTGATATTTTTAGAGCATCCTATTATTCTGGTATCGTTCCTGTCTTATGGAAAACAACCACAATAATTCCAATGGCAAAAGTTTCTAGACCCTCAGGAATAAATTATTTCCGTCCAATAGCACTTACATCACTTGTGATGAAGTGCTTTGAACACTTAGTGAAGAAGTACATTGTATTTCAAACACGGCATCTTACAGATCCAATTGGCTTATTTGCAATTGAAACTGTATTGCACCTGCTGCATTCACATTTAGAAATACCAAAAAAAAAAAAAAAAAAAAAATTGTTTGTGGATTTCTCATCAGCTTTTAACTGTATTTCTCCCAGCATATTAGCTCCCACCTTGGCCAAAGAAGCTAGCAGGATGCTGCTTGGGTAATCAATTTTCTTAGTCTTAGAATACAGCAAGTCAGAATAGGAGGATCTATTTCAGATAATATGATCACTTCGATCGGAGCTCCCCAGGGATGTGTTTTATCTCCATTATTATTTATTTTATATACAAATTCTTACATGAGTTCTTTTAATAACAGACACATTGTAAAGTATGCAGATGATACCGCTTTAGTGAGCCTTTTACACGATGGGGAGGAAGAACATGGGCCTGTTTTAGATTTCTTTTTAAACTGGTGCAAAAATTCAAATCTCTTTTTAAATATCTCCAAAATTAAGGAGATGGTTAGTGATTTTAGACAGAAAGAGCAAAGTGTAACCCACCCTACATTTATTAACAGAGAGCAAATCTAGTTAGTGACAAATTATAAATACCTAGATATAATGTTGGACAATAAACTTAGGTGGGATGCATGGACTGACTGCATAAGCAAAAAGCTATAACAGAGAATGTATTTCTTAAAGAAATTATTGTCTTTTAATGTTGATAACAGAATGTTGCTGTTGTTTTATGGGGTTTTCATCGAAAGCACTATGACATTTTGTGTGATCTGTTGGTATGGTAATTCTTCTGAGGCCCAGAAGAGGTCATTGGGGAAGGTGGTCACAGCAGCAAGTAAATTGTTGGGAACAAAATTAAAGAGCATAGTGAGTATTTATAAAGAAAGAGTGTTACATAAGGCTAACATCATTGTGAATGAGAAGAGGCATCCTTTATCGTATATCTTTGAATTGTTACCATCAGGTCGATGATATTGTGTTCCAGATGCTTAAAAAAAATTGGTTAAAATTATCATTTATTCCACAAGCAATTAAGTTTTTAAGCTCTTCTTCCTCTAGTGGTAGTTGACAGTTTTGACTAGATATCTCAATTAGATTTATCAGCATTAAATTTATTGTTCATATCTACTTATTCATGCATATACATATATTCATAGTGCCAATGCGAATCGTCAAATATATGTATGCTGCAAACATAATTTCCCCACGGGGATGAATAAATACAACTTGAACCTGATCAATTTGTTGAAATCTTACTTTCCACAGCCTGAAGGTTTTGCTCATATAGTTACTGTAAATCAGGGACCATTGCTACATTTCTTCATCTTCCCTGGCCCACTATGAAATAGAAGATGTTGGTGCTCTTTATGACTCCATGTTGCAAGGTCAACTTGAAAATTCTGAGTAACTTAAAAACCTGGATCAGTTGTCATTTGTCAGGTCCATTTGTCTGAGTTAAAGGAAAGAACAGCTAAAAGTTTTAATTCTATCTTTTCCCTTATTGTTTTTAGATTCTCCATCTTGTACAAATTTGATAGAACATGATACTGACGTGGGTGAAGCTGTACCAATTCACCAATGCTTTTATCAGAAAAACAACGGCAGTTGGAGAAGAAAGTCAAATACACGTTGTAAAACAATATAGTTGTCCCATCTAACTCGAGCTGGGCTTCACCCTGCAACAGCACATTGTAAGATGTTGACAAAAGTTGAACCAGATCAAACTTTCCACCACTGTTCTTACGACGCTAGACACAAGACGTTTGCAGCAATATACCCATGTTGTCCCTCTGATGTACTCATTCCTGATCCTATCCATCCTCGTCACTCCCAGAGAGAACCTCAACATCTTCAGCTCTGCTACCTCCAGCTCTGCTTCCTGTCTTTTTCTCAGTGCCACTGTCTCTAAACCATACAACATTGCTGGTCTCACCATTGTCTTGTACACCTTTCCTTTCATTCTTGCTGACACTCTTTTGTCACACACCACACCTGACACTTACCTCCACCCGTTCCAACCTGCTTGCACACATCTCTTCACTTCTTTTCCACATTCTCCATTTCAACTGTTCCTAATTCATACATTATTTTGTTATTTTGTTCCAAATTCTTCCGTAGGCTAAATTATTTTATTTCATTCTGTCAATTTTTGGTCGGCACAAACCACTGTAGACCAAAAACGCCCAACAAGACCTGCAGTCTCATTAGACATTATAAAACAACATTTGTTTCAGACACGGTATTAGCACTAAACTCAAATACATGTCTTACAACCGGCAGAAATTAACACATGATGCTTTGAAAGAATTTGGCAATACAACTCTTATGAGATGGAAACATAACAGAATTGCATTGTGTTTGGTGAGTCATGTTAAACTGCATCTCCAGTAACACAGCTCGTGATGGCTCTGTGACATTGCTCTCTGATGAACTGGCAAAGATCTCAGGTGTTGATACTTAGATGAAGGATGGAATTTCACATAGGAAGAATTTAAAATCCGTCTCCTCACTTAGAAATCCTGTCATGATCAAGCTCATTCATACCTTAAAGACCTCATAGTACCAAATCATCCCAATAGAGCACTTCACTCTCAGAGGGAAGGTCATACTTCTGGTTTCCAGAAGCCCAGTTCTGCTGGAGGTTTCTTCCGTTAAAGGGATTTTTTCCTTCTCCATTGTCACCAAGTTTTTGCTCATAAGGGATTTGTTGGGTTTGTGTTTTTTGTGCCTTGAGATAACTGTATGGTGATTTGACCCTATAGAAATAAATTGGATTGAATTAAGTTGGATCCATGTTAATGAGATTCTTATTATGATGTTTATAAACAACCTGTGTATACTTGACTGAATAATTAACAATAATGAAAATGGAGGAATGTAGTGGAAAATCTATTTTATCAACTTTAGGGAGATTGTTCTTGTTTTTTCATTTCTGTCTAGAATGCCTCGACTCACTTAATTAGTATGTCCCCTGTCAGGGACAAAGACTGGCAGCTTCTGTATCCATCCTAATAATACTGTATAAAGCTCAAAGTGCTCTTTGTTTCTCTGTCACTCTCCAGCAGACTGCTTTAGCACTCTGTCATGATGGTGATTTCTTTGCAAAGACACTATAGAGTAATTATTCATGCTGAGTTTTGTAATATAAGTTTCATCACTTGGAAAAACTGAAATGGGTATGTGTTATTTGATATGATGATATAAGTTACCAATACTCAGACAAATTCCAACTGGTGAATATTCACACTTGTAAGTAACAAGTATTTAATTTTATGAAAATAAAAAAATGAAATGACCCAACAATAACTAATTCATTAGCCCTTGTACACTGTTCAAAAACACTACCCTTATGTTCGGGATGAAAACATCCACTAATAAACTGCTGTAAAAATTCAGGCTGCCAATTGATTAAAATATTTAATCACAATTAATTGCATGATTGTCATGAGTTAACTCATGATTAATCACTCATTTTTATGTTCTGAATGACCCTTAAATTAATACTTTTCTTTTTTTTTTTAAATACTCATGCATATAATCAACATGGTCATGGACAAACATGGATGCTTTATGCAAATGTATGGTTATTATTAGTGAAACCATCTTAAACCTACAGCATAAGGAACATAAACATGTTTCAAAGACAGTACATATGTACATATTCATGTCTATTAAAAACATGGAAAAAAAGAACATAGAAAAAACACAAGTTCCCATTATTTCTCTTTCTTTGGACTGAGCCAGTTGCTCAAACAGACAAGCCTGTTTACATTTTCAGATGACAGGACAGCTCGGTAATTTCTGAACAACATGGCCTGACAGTGAAAACAATCATTCACAAAGTATGGATGTGGCAGCTGTTGCTAAGTATCTGCAGACAAGATGAATTTACCGTTTAGAAGACCCTCCATTTCTGTTTGCTGCTGCTCTCTTTACTGTCTATGGCTTTCTCCTTCTAAGGGCTAGGCCACGGGTCAAACAGGAAATGCGCACTGCGTTAATAATATTAGTGCCATTAAAATGAGTTTGTGTAAATACGTTATTAACGCATTAATTTTGACAGGCCTAGTAAAAATATATCAGATAAAAAAAATGTTCAACTTTTTCTTTCATAAATCTGTTAATAAAATTCAGTACTGATCAAAACTACTAAATGTTAAAAAACCCAGGATTTTAACCCCTTAATGCCAATTTCATGAGTGATGTCACGGATTTGTCACAGACGTTTCTGGCTTTTATATGGAGTTTTATATGGACTATATCTGCATAATATAGTGTGTGTGTATGCGTATGTGTGTGTGTGCGTTCAGTCTTTCCAGCAGGACTTGCAGGATATCACCTTCTGCTCTATGCAAGTGTGTCTACCAGAAAGTGCTGGCTGTCCTAGTCCATAGTTTTTCCCCCAAATCCTGTTTTGTCAGATCATTCTTTAATAACTTTTGAATTTAAAATGATGGATCATGCAGCGTTTGGAAGAAAATTCCACTACAGCAGATGTTTATCCGACAACGCTGTTAATAAATTTAAGAAAATGATTCCATCTTTATTTACATCTATGCCAAGTATAAACATAGTGGAGGGCAGCTGCTTCAATCCCACTCCCTACCAAATTGATCATATTGCTGACAGCGCTGTAACCTCCCTGCGTGAAACGCTTGATTCTGTGGCCCCTCTGAAAAAGAAGTTAGTGAATCAGAGAAGACTAGCCCCATGGTATAATTTACATATTCGTACCTTAAAGCAGGCATCACGAAGGCTGGAAAGGAAGTGGCGTTCCACAAACTTAGAGGAAATTTTTCTAGCCTGGAAAAATAATCTACTAACATATAAAAAAGCTCTCCGTAAAGCCAGAACTGCATACTATTCGTCACTAATAGAGGAAAATAAGAACAATCCCAGGTTTCTTTTCAGCACTGTAGCCAGGCTGACAAAAAGTCACAGCTCTGTTGAGCCCAGTGTTATCTTTGCTCTCAGCAGTGATGAATTTATGAGTTTCTTTACAAATAAAATCACAACTATTAGAGATAAAATTCAGCAGATGCTTCCTATACCTGCAATAAATGAATCTTCTACTACAGTAGCTCTTGAATCATCTGTAGGACCTCAGTCATGTTTAGACTGCTTCTCTCCCATAGATCTCTCTGAATTTACATCAGTAGTTGCTTCATCGAAATTATCAACGTGTCTCTTAGACCCCATCCCGACTAGACTGCTTAAAGACACCCTGCCATTAATGAACTCATCTTTATTAGACTTGGTAAATGTATCTCTAGTATCAGGCTACGTACCACAGGCCTTTAAGACTGCAGTAATCAAACCTTTACTCAAAAAGCCTAGTCTTGATCCAGGAGTCTTGGCTAATTATAGACCAATATCCAACCTGCCATTTATTTCTAAAATCCTAGAAAAGGCTGTTGCTAAGCAGCTATCAGACCACTTACACAGGAATGAACTATTTGAAGATTTTCAATCAGGATTTAGAGCACATCATAGTACAGAAACAGCACTGTTAAAAGTTACCAACGATCTTCTCTTAGCCTCAGATAATGGACTTGTTTCTATACTTGTCCTCCTAGACCTTAGTGCTGCATTCGACACCATTGACCACAACATCTTATTACAGAGACTGGAGCATGTGATTGGTATCAGAGGAACAGCGTTAAAATGGTTCCAATCCTATTTATCGGACAGATTCCAGTTTGTTCATGTCCATGATGAACCTTCCACACGAACAAAAGTTAGTTATGGAGTTCCACAAGGCTCTGTGCTAGGACCGATTCTGTTCACCCTGTACATGCTTCCTCTAGGCTATGTCATTAGGAAGCACTCTATTAATTACCACTGCTATGCAGTTGTATCTATCTATTAAACCTGTTAACACAAACCAGTTAACCAGACTTCAAGTCTGTCTAACTGACATAAAGGCCTGGATGACCAGTAACTTTTTACTTTTAAACTCAGAGAAAACAGAAGTCATTATATTTGGGCCAAAAAATCTCAGAAATAACTTTTCTAAAATTATAGCTACTCTAGATGGCATAACCCTGGCCTCTAGCACTACTGTAAAAAACCTTGGAGTTATTTTTGACCAGGACATGTCCTTTAACTCACACATAAAACAAATCTCTAGAACTGCATTCTTTCACCTGCGCAACATTTCCAAAATTAGGAGCTTCCTGTCTCAAAATGATGCAGAAAAACTAGTCCATGCATTTGTTACCTCAAGGCTAGATTACTGTAACTCATTACAATCTGGATGTCCCAATATCTCCATAAAAAGCCTCCAATTAATCCAGAATGCCACAGCCAGAGTCCTGACAGGAACTAGCAAGAGAGATCATATTTCTCCTATATTGGCTTCTCTTCATTGGCTCCCTGTAAAATATAGAATAGAATTTAAAATCCTTCTTCTCACATACAAATCCCTTCATAATCAAGCTCCTTCATACCTTAAAGACCTCATAGTACCATATTATCCCAATAGACCACTTCGCTCTCAGAGTGCAGGTCTACTTGTGGTTCCCAGAGTTTCCAGAAGCAGACTGGGAGGCAGAGCCTTTAGTTATCAAGCTCCTCTCCTGTGGAACCAGCTCCCAGCCTGGGTTCAGGAGGCAGACACTCTCTATACTTTTAAGGCTAGACTTAAAACCTTCCTCTTTGACAAAGCATATAGTTAGGGCTGGCTTCAGGCAACCCTGAACCATCCCTTAGTTATGCTGCTATAGGCCTAGACTGCCCGAGGACCATCGGTGCACTGAGCTCCCCTACCCTAACCCCCCATATTCCATATTCCACCATTGAATGTCACTAACCTTGTGCTCTCTCTCTCCCCTAGTTTGTGCTCTCTCCCTCTCTCTCTGTTCTCTCTGTACCTTCTGCAGGTGTCCCTGGTCCTGGAGCTGTATATCGCTGATATGCATTTACTGGTCCCACCAACCTGCAGTGTCTATTTGTTGTTTATTGTTGCTGTTCTTTTCTCTCTGCTCTATCCACTCACCCCAACCGGTCGAGGCAGATGGCCGCCCAAACTGAGCCTGGTTCTGCTGGAGGTTTTTTCTTCCGTTAAAGGGAGTTTTTCCTCTCCACTGTCGCCAAGTGCTTGCTCATAAGGGAATTGTTGGGTTTTTAGTTTTAGTTTTTGTAAAGTGCCTTGAGATGATTTGTATTGTGATTTGGCGCTATACAAATAAAATTGAATTGAATTGAATTGTCCTTTTTTTTTTTCCTTTGCACAATGTGCATGTTCCCCTCTTTACTCCTAAGCTGCCGGTGTCTGCCGGTCTCTGGACGCACAGCTGATGAAGACTGCATCCCTCTCACCAGTGCAGCAGCAACTAGCGCACAAGGGAGGTGCGCAACAACATTGATGCAAAGACCGGAGAATTTCCCAGTTCTTCTAGGAAAAGCTATGCTGATATGTCCACCAAATTAAAAATAACATCTCTGGCCACTGATTGGTCCTCCATCTGCAGCTGTAGGTGCCGACAACCTACAGAGATAAAAGCTCTGGTTTATTTTTCCTGATTGTCCCGACCAAGACTACTTTCTTCTCTAGACATTTCTGAGCAAGTGAGTAGGATGTAAAAGTTGTCACAAGTGACAGTGAGGCCCCTGAAGTCCTTCTGTCATCTCCATGACAGAAGGCCCTCCTGGCCCACCTCTGCAGCATCACCAGTTTTTTCCAAGCAAATGTCACACCACCACTGATGACATGTCCAGGGTGTACCCCTGCCTTTCACCCAAAGAGAGCTGAGATAGGCTCCAGCAGATTCCTGTGACCCTAATTATGACTAAGCAGGTATAGATAATAGATGATGGATGGATATCACACCTCTTGGCATGGGATATGACAACATCAGCAGTACACATTTACCACAGGGATCTGATGGGTGCAAGCTAGTCCTCTCTATGACAAGCCGGTCTATGCAGCTTACTGTCAAATCACAGAGCTCTGCGGATTTTATGAAATCTTGAGTGGTGGCATGACATGGTGGTTCGGAAAATCATATGACCATTGCGATCATTCCACAGGCAGCATGTGGACTCTGCTCTAACCTGTAGTCTCCAGCCAAAATCAGTAGCCCAATGTAGGTATGAAGATCTCTGGAGTCCACCCCGGTCCAGTTTCTTTCTCACTGTGCGCCGCCTTCATGGATGCCCATTGTCAGCATCTCTGTTAACAGACTGAATGAAGAGTCCACATTCTGGACCCTCACAATGGCATAATGCGATTGTCTCCATGTTGGTAGGAAACCACACTTTGCCATTTCTCCCAGTCCACCCAGGATCCTCTGAATCCTCCTTGCTTTCAGGGGAAAAAGCTGTTGAGGATGATGAGGGTGCCATAACAAAATCAGGACTCTCCTGAATCAGTGGTGTCACAGGGAGAAGATGATATTTTCTGTATCTTGCTGGAGGGATCAGGCTGCATAATCATTGCCAAAGGTTTGGTACGAGTGAAGCCACCACTTATGGTGCTTACTGCTCTTCTCATCATGAAATGACCAGCAGGATGGCATGTCAGTGTTTAAATCCACTCTTACCTTGTTTTTGTTTGGTGTATACTTCTCCCCATCAAAAGGCAGCAGGTGCATAAATATATTTGCTTTGTTTTTGTTTGCTCAATGTAGAGTCTCAAATTCTCTGAGAGCTGTGGTACATATTCTGATTTTCTCAGACAGCTCATAGTCAACATGTAAAAGTCTCTTTCTCTCTCACGCTCACTCACACATTCACACACTCACACACACTATAATATGCTGATATAGTTCAAATAAAACTCCATATAAAAGCCAGAAACTGGAAAGTTTTCTATGCACAGGCCTGTGTAAAGGGTTAATGGGGCCACTTGGTTGTCAACAGTAAAAATCACAAATTTTACCTCTTCCCAACAGGGGAAACCACCAACCATCAAGAATGCATGATTATATAGTGTCATGGCTGTGCAGTCAAAAAATGTCATTATAATGGCAGTCAATGGGGCAAAAACATTCACAAATAATAAATTATTCAGAAAAAAATTAAATCTGATGTTGCACAAAAAGTAACAATGCATCAAAATCAGTGTTTTTACTAATCTTTGACATATCTAAGACTGATAAAAGGTAAAAATATATCCAGCCCACAATCACTTTTTATATTGAAAATAAGTCATTTTGTGTTTTTTCCACCAAATTCATCACATCACTTATTAAATTGGCATTTAAAGAGTTAAAATCTTGGAATGTTTTCAATCTTGGAACTGAAGTTGATTAACAGATTTATGCAAAAAAGTTGAAAATATTTATCTGATATATTTTTACAGCAGTTTATTTTAGTGGATGTTTTCATTGTGAACATAACAAAAGAGTAGTGAATTTGTCCACAGTGTATTACTGACCTATGGAAAACTTCAAAATCATATTTTCCAAAATGTATGTCAAATTAAGGTTTGTCATCAAAATCATTCCATTTGGTGAAATACAGTGAAAGTTATGGCCAAAGAGAAAAGAGAAAAATTACCCTTGGTGGATGAAAACATCCCAAACAGTACATAAGGGTTAAGATTGTTGCAAATATGTTTTATTTCAAAATCTCCAATCGATAAATCAACTAATTATTTCATTGTTAAAACATTAACAGGGGCCACCCAAGAGGGTTAGTCCGATCTTGTGTCTGTCCCCCCAGGGTGATGTGTTCGCCCCATGGGTTAAAAGTGCATTCCCGTAGCGCCCCCTCGGTGGTTAGAGGTATAATTAGGTTGGGTTCGTATTAAGATATAAAGTATCACAACGTATCACAAAGCACCGACAATTTTTGGGCCAACACAGGCCATACAACTACTGGCGTGCAATAGTGCCCCTGACGCCAACAGAACATAGTCAGACCAACAGGTCAAGTTTCAGGTGTAAGGCCAGTGCTGAAGTGCGTTTATCTCTGTTCTTACCCTGGATGGAATAGCGACAGTCAGTCTATGTACAGCAGCCTGCCTCTATATGTGGCCAGAGAGAAGACTGCCACACAACAGATATGCTAAGATAAAAATACAGTGCACGTTATTTTACCTGTCCGTCCCATCCCGAGTGATTCCGGTGTTTAAACCCTCTTTAGCGATCTTCCTCCACACAGCGTCCCGGTTTACAAAGCGGTAAAAGCTTTTACAAACTTGAGAGAGGCGACTGAGAGATCTGCAGTCTAAATAAGACAGGATATGATAAAAGACGTCATCTGGCAGCTGGAATAACAACATGGTAGCCTAAATCGACAACAGTGCTGTTTCCCCCTCGTACTCCCGGTTCTCGATGTGTGTTGTCCCGCACACGGCACTCATTTGTAAAAACTGAAGTTAACTCAAATAAACTAACGTTATATTCTTTAACAAAACAACAGCACAGGGGAATCAGGAAGCCATTCTACCAATCGACTAACAGCTGATGACCACAACTATACGTCACTGGACGTGATGACGTATGATATTTACGTCGTGGTTTTCACGTTTAATAACATTTTACGGTAAACATACAAAGAGACCTATATAATTCAGCTGTTGGCATTGCTTTTTACTGCACTTGTTTCCCCATAACACAGTTCCTACATTCCACATCCCAATCAAACCTGCACATATAAGCTCTGTTGGCCTGAACTTTAACAAAGACAAAATTTGTTTGGAATATAAAGCATAGCCTATATTATACAAAGACAAATTACTATTTAATCATTCATTGACAATGAAATGTTGGTGAGTCAGTTAGTAAAAAAAAAAAGAGTGGTGTTACGGTCATATTGAGGATTACTTCAAAATGTTGAAGCAGTCATACCAAAAATGTGCTAGATAGCTAGAGCTCCCACTGTTTGTTTTTTTTTAATATTAAGGAATTGTATAGACTAAAATGGTTAGCTCTTGCAGTTCTCATATTCCCTCACACTCACCCAATTGTTTCATGTTGTTTCATTTTTTAACAGATGTCTACAAAGTAATCAGTTCACACAGAGACCATGGAAGTTCTTTAGGCACAGGTAGCTTAGTCTTTTGTTCATCACCACTGGCCTCCACAACAAGACAAACACAACTGGAAAGAGAGCGAGGGCATCACTCCTGCGGCTCTTTGCCTGTCCGTGATGTGCCGTTCAATGTGTGCTACACAGATGTGCTGCGCGCCATGCGCGGGGACGCGGAGAGGGGAAAGGCACGGGAACTCGACAGTCTCAACATTTCCCGACCCGATCTGATATTTTGATTGTTTATTTGTGTGACAGGGAAAGATGTGCGCAAACATAAACACACACGTGCACACATTTATACATACATTCATTTATTTAAAAAAAAAACTCTTTTCTTTCTCTCGAGGAAGAAAAAGGACAGGTGCTCAAGCCCCCTTTGATGTGCACGTGCCTGCTGTGCAGTAACAGACACATCAGGAATACACTGAACTACATCTTTATTACATTTCTTGCAGAAAATAGTTACAGAAATGACTGATATACCTCACTGTATTAGCAAAGAAGTTAAAAGTATCCTATAACATTTTACATTAAACACATTTACATTAATTAGCCTATAAATTATGCTTGTACATTTTGTAATTTAGGGGAACCTTTTTGGCTGTTTTTGCACTGTTTTTACTTTTATTTGGCTTGGATAGTAGTCAGTGAGATGAAAGCTAATATTTCCTGTATGGATCTGTTGCTGATTGTTCTTTGTGAATTCAACATCCATAAATCTGGCTCCATAACCATTGTCTTGTTTATTGTAAGAAACCTGCCTTATGTTATGGTGTGGTTCTTCTGTTTCTAGGTATGGTCTTTAATTTTGGTGTTTGCTTTCTCGCCTAGTTTTAGCTTCAGGTAGCTTTCTGTTGTATTAGGCTCATAGTTTTCACTTGTGTTTAATTAGTCTTTTTGTTTTCATGTATATACCTCCCTCTGTCTTCTGTTCCTGGTCGAAGGATTAAAGTAATGTTTGTTCCTGTGGTGCCTGAGCCAGCCAAGGAGTTAGTTTTGCTTCTACACCGAGTGGTGGAGTAAATGTGTTTTGCCTGTTTAGAGGCCCAGTGTCGGAATTAGTGCTGAGCGTTCTCAGTGGTACCTGAGTCTGTTTTTTCCCAAAATAAACAACAGCGTCCTGCACTTGGGTCCTGCACCTCTGATCCTTTCACCTCCACCCAACATAACAGAATCCTCCAACCAGATATGGACCCAGCGGACAGTGAAGTGAGGAGTTTGTCTCGGGGTTCCTCTGTGCCTTCCGTGACATCCTTCGAGCCTCCACTGACTACGAGGAGTTGCTCGATTTGTGTTCCCGGGTGGAGAAGATTGTTAGGCAGCCTCCTCGGACATCTCCAAGGTGAGAGCGGACTCACTGGTCTATCCCTTCGCCGCCTCCCACACGGTGCTGGAGACGTGCCAGACCTGGCAGCTTCCCTTCTACGAGGCTAGGCAGAGGTGCCTGGTGCAGCTCCAGTCCTTGTGCCCAGCTAGCCTGTCGCCCAAGTCCCCGGCTAGAGTGCCAGTGTTCCCGACTAGCCTATTGTCCAAGTCCGCTAGAGTGCCAGCATTCCTGTTGACAGAGTATCCCGGCTAGAGTGCCTGAACCCCTGGCTAGAGTCCCTGAAGCCCCGGCTAGCCCTCCAAAATTCCCAGTCCTGCTGCTTCGATGCTGGCAACGCCAGAGACAGTTCCAGTCTCCAACACTCCAGCAGCCCAAGCCTCAGCGTGCCGACGAAGACATTCCTCTCCAGCTTCCCGGACCTCAGGGCGTCGATGAGAGCATCCCTGGTGAGGTTCCACCCCTGACTCCTGACCTCAGTATGCAAATGGCGGTGTTTCTCCAGGGATCCATTCTTCTGAGCCAAGTCTAAGTCCAATCAGAGAAATGAATCACAAGATTAATTCAATTCAATTCAATTCAATTCAATTCAATGTAATTCAATTTTATTTGTATAGCGCCAAATCACAATACAAATCATCTCAAGGCACTTTACAAAAACTAAAACTAAAAACCCAACAATTCCCTTATGAGCAAGCACTTGGTGACAGTGGAGAGGAAAAACTCCCTTTAACGGGATTAACATTAAATGCAACAAATCGCCAACAAGCTAGAATTCTTTCCTACCATTTTCCATGAACATGTTCTGATAAAACAACTGCAGTTGCACCATCCATGCTTGTCGCATTTGCTGTTGTCACCCTAGGTCGTCGTCACCTCTAATTTAAAAATAGTGATGATGGCTATTCATAAAGCATTTCTCTGAGCAAAGTTGCAAAACAGCTATGAAACATCTACAGTACCACAAAGATCACAATGTAACGTATGTCAAACATCAAGGGAACATTCCAGAAGTCACTGACGATATATAAACTATGTGGTCCAGTGGCATACAAGAAAACCAAATAGCAATTGTGCCTGCAGAGCAAGATGGAAATTTCATGACACTGAGCTATTTCAATATTTTGTTAAATATCACACACTTTGTGATCATTTTCATGACTTTCATATGATTTGTGTAGGCTTGGCAATTTGACTTGGCTTGATAGGAATGATCTACTCTTACAGTACATCCCATTTAATAGGTTCACCCAGTTACACCAATGTAGCCTAAGTCAACAGTCCTGCAGTAAATTAATTAATTATGCACAGTATATATTTAAACAGTGTTTATCATTTTGGTCAGCAGAGTTTTAATTAGACTGATTATTTTGTCCAGACAATTTAGATCTGAGGTTAAAAGTATGTAAACACCTCTGTATATACAGCACAGTTCAACACCAACACAAGCTGCAGTTTGAGCTTTATTTACCTGATAGACTGGCACCTGAGCATATATTTTTTTGATGAAAATAAGATTCTATAGACATGTATGTGGAACACTCCAATTCCACTCTAATGTAAGGAAATTATGGATACCATAGCACCCATACTATATTTTATATATATTATGTTCATGAGCAGTTAACTGGCTCCAATTATTTCTTTGAGTATTCTATTCTCGGGCATAATAATCTGCAGTACTACACTGTCTCCAAAGACAGGTTCTCTAACTGCTTGATGCCTGACTAATGAATATCTAATCTCTTAAAGATGATTTGTAACCTTAATGCAAATAAAAAATTCATTATTTTCAGTTCTTTGAGATCTCTTCTTTTGCAAGTCATGCTTCACACTGGCAGCAATGAATGGCAAACTCAAAATGTTTGAATGCTTTGCATATATCAAATTTAACCTTCAATCCAAAAAATAGACTTCAGGTTTGCTGTCCTGACTCCCTGTAGCTTTCGCTGATATCATTAACCATGGGGTTCAAATGCTTTTTCCAACCTCAACTGTGAATGTAACTGTATTTAATTTGGAACCCTACAGTGATTTGTGCGTTATATTTATAATGGATGAAGAGCTGATCAAATTCATGAATAAATATCGCATTTGCTGTTGTCACCCTAGGCCTTTAGGGTTCATCTACTTTTTCTTGTGTCTGTAGTTGTAATCTCTGCTGTCTAAAAATGTCAACACCAGGCAGTCCAATCTGTGCAGCTCTTATTAAGGGCCATGTATCCATGTAGCAACCCACAATATGAAAAATGTCAGGTTAGTGCATGTGTCTTGCCTCCCCTTTGTTGTGTTTTGCTTGCTGACTGTACCCTCTGTGATCCATAAAACCACTTCACCAAACTGTCGGCCAAAATTTGATTATGCCAATTTTGGAGGTGCTTAACTGTTTAACATCAGTAGCGTCAACTTGTATTCATTCATATCATGAGAGTCCTCAAGCCTTCAGTTATGAGTGGCATCCCTGCCGCTCTTTGACCACCAAAGTGCAAATGCACATAGTAATTAAAATATGCAGGTCAATTTCCTTTTTTCTTTTTTTAAACATGTCCCCTTGTTGGGAGCTGTGTACTCCAAAACTCTATGTTCCAAACACTTGGCTGTCCAAAAAAATCATTTATGGTTGGCTTTCCAGCTGAACTGTCATGGCTAAAAGGAAATGAAGAGCCTGGGAGGAGGGATATAGGGAATAGAGGGGATGCTTAGGGGTTGTGGTAGGGTGTTTGGGGCCTGTGCAAGGGGGCGAGGTCTTTGCTTTTGATCTTTTTAGGGCAGCAGAAAGGGAGGGAGCTCTGCCTGAGCTGGCAAACACATTTAGCTGATAATTGTTCAGATCAGACTGACAAATGCATGGACAAACAAAAGTTTAGAGCTCCAATTGAAAAAGTCAACAGGACATGTATGAGGCCTGTAAATAAACAATGAAACTGTTGCGCTGGAGCTTCATTTTGATCAGTTCTTTGCAGTTCAATTATCTAGCTTGGTCCAACTGCCAGCTTTGTCAACACTGCTGAATGGGGCCTTTAATAAGCTGCATGTCATTTTTGATTTTAGTAACATATTTGAATCCATCCATCTTACTTGTGTATAGATATATATGAACATCCTTTTGTGTTAGCAGCTCAGTAAAGATACTAACCAGAAATAAGAAGTTTTCTGACATTTTTGAAATAAACTTCCTCTATGAATATTAATTTCAAAAAGACATTTAGAAAATCCATAGTTGTATCCTTCAGATTTATTCTATTTAATTTTCACTTTTTCAGTTCTACTGTCGATAATTCCTTACAATTTAACATGTGAGATGGATCAGAGAAGAACCATATAAGACCAGTGAACAATATCTCTGCATGATCACTTCAATACACTAGGGCTGTGTATTGCTCATTAGTACTAGTGTGAAAGAAGAGAATTTTATTAATTTCACTTGAAAAATAACTGTGTAGCTTATTTAAAATCTTACTGTGTACTGTAATCAATATGTTGTTACAAGGCAACGCTGTAATGAACATATGTGATAATAAACACATTTTATTTTCTTATATTTTGTTATTAATATACACAGTCAAAATTAAACTGAAGTGGATCACAGGCATCCAAGTGGATCATAGGCAAAATGTATTAATATTGATTGCAGACATAAAAACCTAACAGACATGGACCTTAGTGAACATGGGCAAATGAAAAATGGACAAAAGAGAAAATGAAAACAAAGGAAAACAAAAAACAAATTAATTATAAGGAGAGGAAAGTAACCACTGGAATAAACAAAACAAAAATTAGGTTTTTCATATAAGACTATTCAAACCATTGTTTCTAAATTTATGTGGGCTGAGTGTAATTTTTTTATTTTTAGGTTTCATGAATTCAAGTAAAAAATAAAGTGTTCAAGATTAAATTCAAGCTACTCCTATTAGTTGATCTACAAATTAAGAATAATAATAATAGTAGTAATAATGATAAGTCTGCAAATTAAAACAATAAAAACAATAAAGTCTCTCAGATTGGACAGATAAAAAAGTCAAACTGGTACATTTGTGCCACAAAGTAACAAGCAGTGAATGACCTGAGTCAAATCAGTCATCTCCCTTACCTTTACCTTCTGTGCAGTATGTGATCATTTGATTATCTGATATGATTGATTGAAGATTCAGAAAGCATGTATTCTTACAGATGTTTTTCAAATTAAAATGTTTTCATTGTAATACATCTACAGTCACATAGCTCATCCAGTATTTGGGGCTTTTTTTCCCAGTGTGCACCATATAGAAGTCTGTCCCGGGTCAACAGTGGCTGTGTGCTCCCTGGGAAAATCCTCCTCTTACTGAATGCTTTGGAGCGAATACAAGTGGCTGGAGTGCTTTTTGATGAGGGCAGCTTCTGTGTCAGCTTGTGGCATTCATGGCTGCTTAGGGAGGCAGGGTCACGTTCTGTGGTCACCCCTGCTATTCTATAGCCTCCATGGGGGGGTTGAGGCAGGGGTTAAATTGCTCCCTAAGCAAATGAACAAGGTAGCTCTGTTTGTTTATCTGGGGTTAAGGATTATGGTTGCAGCTCAATAAAATGGATGAAAGTGGAGTTACCCCCGTTTTCTGCTCTGGAATTGCTCCACATTTGCATGGTAGCATTGGTGACACAGAAGGTGTGATTTTTCCCACAAACCAGTTTTTCTCTGAGGTTCACTGACTTTACAGACACTGGAGGCAGTGCTAGGGGGGGTACTTCATTCAGTTTTTCACAGTCTACTGGTTCTCCAGTAAAATCTACAAATCCTGGATATGAGAAGCAACTTCTAAATGACATTCTCTCTTTAAAACTTTCTAACCATATTTGTTAAGTATTTTTCTGTTGCTATTGGATTACATAAGACCAACTTTATCATAACGCACTGGATTTAATTGATTGATCTGGTGTCTATGGGAGGTCCTCAGTGGACAAATCCCTCTGCTAATCTGATGTGGAGGGAGTTAATCAGATTTTTGTCAGATATTTTCAAGAGCATTTGATTCAGTACCTTGTGTTAAACAAATGTTTGCAGAAGGATTAATTAGTAAAGAAACATCAATTTTTTTAGCTTTGTCTTTAAGAATGTGTTCACATAGAAATAGTTTCAACCATGTATTTCAGTTGTTTACTTCCATATCTTACATGAATCTCCAACCTGAATGACAATTATGTTGTTTGTCCCTACCCTAGACTGTCACCCACAGGATCCTTCCAGTGGCACACGTACCAGAACTGTGTGGTCATGGTAACAATCATAAACACATAACCTCACTGAATCACAATTCAGTGAAGTTTAGGAGTAAGAACAACTTGGTGTGTGTCATGTGGTCTACAAAGGTGTGACCGTCAGCTGTTTAAAAATTGTTTCTGTTCCTACTGTTGGGACACTCCTGTCTCCTAGCAATAATGACAGCTGCAGTTGGACAATAGTACTGGAAAAAAATAGATACTGGATTAGATTAAATTACACTTTATTGAAATACAGGTGCCACACCAGCAAGCAAAAAAAACAAACAAAACCAAACAATAAAAAGATGTAGTATGATGTCAGCGTCAGATAGTTTCAGTCTCTAGCCAAACCCAAAAACACAGATGAACAATGGCAAATTCAGTGACAGCCCTGGACTGCAGGGATAAAGGACCTACAGTAGTACTATTTCACACACCATGGGTATAGCAGCCCAGTGATGAAGACACCACCAAGAGCACCCAAAGTCTCCATACTGCTTTGCTAGTCTGTACATCCATAACAGCTGAAAACCATCCTGAACGCTGTTCATCCATCCTCATTCCTGAGGAGAGTCAGGAATGAGTTCATTCATACATGTGTGTCCTGGTAAACTCTCATCAGGGTGTCAGAGGGGCAGGGGCAAAAAAAAAATCCAAAGGGTACCAGAAATATTTAGTGGGTGTCACATTTCTGCATAAACATCTGGGGTCAACGAACGCACCAGCATGTTTTGTGGCATCTGCTCCTGATAACTTTTGCCTCAGAGGAAGAACGTGACTGAGATGACGAACGTTTGCATATTGAAGAGCGACTGGACCCAGCGGAGGATATAATTCCTGATGAGTAATTCACTCTCAGCCACATTCCTGACTGAAAGGCTCATTATGCAGGTCTTTGTCTTCTCAGGTGAATCACATGATTATTCATGATCAGGCACGCCTTCTTGCATGTGCCCTTTCTACAAAAAGGGCCTTAGAAAAGTCTAATCAGTGTATTGTTTTCTGTGAATGAGTGAACAAGATGATTTTCACATCATTTTGAAGCAAAAACTCTAGGCTACAAGATCCAGTTCTCAAAAGTCTTGTGAACAAGTCTTGTGAACAGCATTAAAATGGTTCCAATCCTATTTATCGGACAGATTCCATTTTGTTAATGTCTATGATGAACCTTCCACGCACACAAAAGTTAGTTATGGAGTTCCACACGGTTCTGTGCTAGGACCTATTCTGTTCACCTTGTACATGCTTCCTTTAGGCAATGTTATTAGGAAGCACTCTAATAATTACCTCTGCTATGCAGATGACACTCAGCTGTATCTATCTATGAAACCTGATAACACAAACCAGTAACCAGGATAACCAGTAACTTTCTACTTTTAAACTCAGAGAAAACAGAAGTTATTGTAGTTGGGCCTAAAATCCTCAGAAACAGCTATGGCATAGCCCTGGCCTCCAGTACTACTGTGAAAAACCTTGGGGTTAAGTTTGACCAGGATATGCCCTTTAACCTTCCTCTTGTGTTAGGGTCGGCACTGACCCGTTTTAGGTTTTAAATGCATAAAAGAAACACATACATTTGTTTATTGCATCAAGGCTTTTTGACTTTGTCAGGAACCTCTATTTCACTAAATTATAAAGTGGTCTGGTTGAAATAATGACTTTTGTGTTATGTTCGTTTTCGACCCAGTTATAAAAGTAAGATTATAGATAATTGTTTTTAGTGTATTTTGCAGCTGATTTAAGACAAGGGTCAAAACGGACCCATTAACATAAGAGGTGGTAACAGAAAGAAAACACAGGAGGAGGTTAATTCACACATAAAACAAATCTCTAGAACTGCCTTCTTTCACTTCAAAATATTGCAAAAATTATGAACATCCTGTCTCAAATGATGCTAAAAAGCTAGTTCATGCATTTGTTACTTCAAGGCTGATTTACTGTAACTCATTACCATCAGGTTGTCCCAGTAACGCCATAAAAAGGCTCCAGTTAATCCAGAATGCCGCAGCCAGAGTCCTGACAGGAACTAGCAAGAGAGATCATATTTCTCCTATATTAGCTTCTCTTCATTGGCTTCCAGTAAAATACAGAATAGAATTTAAAATCCTTCTTCTCACATACAATGAGCAGCACTTGGTGACAGTGGAGAGGAAAAACTCCCTTTAATAGAAGAAAAAACCTCCAGCAGAACCATGCTCAGTTTGGGTGGCCATCTGCCTCGACCGGTTGGGGTGAGTGGATAGAGGAGAGAGAAAAGAACAGCAACAATAAACAACATGTAGACACTGCAGGTTGGTGGGGCCAGTAACTGCACATCTGCAATATACAGCTCCAGGACCAGGGACACCAGCAGAAGGTACAGAGAGAACAGAGAGAGAGGGAGAGAGCACAAACTAGGGGGGAGAGAGTCATAACCCCTCTTGCTTGGGAAGTAAAATGTGCCAAATATACCTCCCCTGGCTACCTCCTCCTAATCCTTAAGTCCTTCTTTCTAGTATGATGTGTTTCTTGGAGAAAAATAATTTTAGATTGCATGTCTTTTAACCTCCCCATTACGTGCCTATTTTTTTTTAGTTTTAGCAACCCTCTACAGTTCCAAGAGATCATCTTAATTTCTAAAACATTGGTCATAGCTGTTTATGACACATGGTTTTCTCATGTTTAAATACGGAAACAAACAAAACATTACAATTAACACTGATACTTCTAACTGCATCACCTTCTGAACATAAACCTCTGAGCCTGAAGACCAGATTTCCCCCACCCTACTACATACTCCAGTAGTGCTAGAGACCATTCCACATTTAATGAGGAATGATGGGATAGTGTTGTCTAGAGCTTATAAGCACCCCCTCTATTGTTTACCTGAAAGAAAAAATATAGTTTTTGCCAAGAAAGTGACCACAATAGGTAGATGTTGCAGTCTCTCAGACCTGTCACTTAACTAGTGAACGGTGTCTTTTATCCCTGTGTAACATCAAACATTTAATTACTTTACTCCATACCGTTATTTACTCTATTTTTGCCTCCTCTCGGATTTGCAAAATGAGAACCTCTGCCTCATCTGATTTGCCAAAAGTCATCGTTTTCTCCGTGTAGGTCACCAAAGTTGGTCTTCCATCATTGCACTAGCATTGGCTTTAGCTTCTTCAATTCATTAGGTTGGCCTGAATTCAATCCTAGGACTTACCATGACCCTTGCCCGATTTACTTGGCACAGATCACATGACCTGTTGTGTGTGAAAGTTTTTGTGTACAATCTTGGATCCTAAATGAATTTTATTTAGGTTACACTAAATGTGAGTTTCCAGCAATCCAGCCGGCATCTCCAGAGTCTGTGCCAGAGACCGGTTGCCTCCTCTCGGATTTGCAAAATGAGAACCTCTGCCTCATCTGATTTGACTGCAGTTAAGACTGCAGTAATCAAACCTTTACTCAAAAAGCCTAGTCTTGATCCAGGAGTCTTGGCTAATTATAGACCAATATCCAACCTGCCATTTATTTCTAAAATCCTGGAAAAAGCTGTTGCTAAGCAGCTATCAGACAACTTACACAGGAATGAACTATTTGAAGATTTTCAATCAGGATTTAGAGCACATCATAGTATAGAAACAGCACTGTTGAAAGTTACCAATGATCTTCTCTTAGCCTCAGATAATGGACTTGTTTCAATACTTGTCCTCCTAGACCTTAGTGCAGCATTCGACACCATTGACCACAACATCTTATTACAGAGACTGGAGCATGTGATTGGTATCAGAGGAACAGCGTTAAAGTGGTTCCAATCCTATTTATCGGACAGATTCCAGTTTGTTCATGTCCATGATGAACCTTCCACACGAACAAAAGTTAGTTATGGAGTTCCACAAGGCTCCGTGCTAGGACAGATTCTGTTCACCCTGTACATGCTTCCTTTAGGATATGTCATTAGGAAGCACTCTATTAATTACCACTGCTATGCAGATGACACTCAGTTATATCTATCTATTAAACCTGTTAACACAAACCAGTTAACCAGACTTCAAGCCTGTCTAACTGACATAAAGGCCTGGATGACCAGTAACTTTTTACTTTTAAACTCGGAGAAAACAGAAGTCATTATATTTGGGCCAAAAAAATCTCAGAAATAACTTTTCTCAAATAATAGCTACTCTAGATGGCATAGCCCTGGCCTCTAGCACTACTGTAAAAAACCTTGGAGTTATTTTTGACCAGGACATGTCCTTTAACTCACACATAAAACAAATCTCTAGAACTGCATTCTTTCACCTGCGCAACATTTCCAAAATTAGGAACATCCTGTCTCAAAATGATGCAGAAAAACTAGTCCATGCATTTGTTACCTCAAGGCTAGATTACTGTAACTCATTACTATCTGGATGTCCCAATATCTCCATAAAAAGCCTCCAATTAATCCAGAATGCCGCAGCCAGAGTCCTGACAGGAACTAGCAGGAGAGATCATATTTCTCCTATTTTGGCTTCTCTTCATTGGCTCCCTGTAAAATATAGAATAGAATTTAAAATCCTTCTTCTCACATACAAATCCCTTCATAATCAAGCTCCTTCATACCTTAAAGACCTCATAGTACCATATTATCCCAATCGACCACTTCGCTCTCAGAGTGCAGGTCTAATTGTGGTTCCTAGAGTTTCCAAAAGCAGAATGGGAGGCAGAGCCTTTAGTTATCAAGCTCCTCTCCTATGGAACCAGCTCCTAGCCTGGGTTCAGGAGGCAGACACTCTCTATACTTTTAAGGCTAGACTTAAAACCTTCCTCTTTGACAAAGCGTATAGTTAGGGCTGGGTTCAGGCAACCCTGAACCATCCCTTAGTTATGCTGCTATAGGCCTAGACTGCCCGAGGACCATCGGTGCACTGAGCTCCCCTACCCTAACCCCCCCCCTTTCCCTTCCCCTCCCCTCTCTTCTCTCCTCCCACCTCATGTATATTCCACCATTGAATCTTACTAACCTTGTGTTCTCTCTCTCCCCCAGTTTGTGCTCTCTCCCTCTCTCTCTATTCTCTCTGTACCTTCTGCAGGTGTCCCTGGTCCTTGAGCTGTATATCGCTGATGTGCAGTTACTGGTCCCACCAACCTGCAGTGTCTATTTGTTGTTTATTGTTGCTGTTCTTTTCTCTCTGCTCTATCCACTTACCCCAACCGGTCGAGGCAGATGGCCGCCCAAACTGAGCCCGGTTCTGCTGGAGGTTTTTTTCTTCCGTTAAAGGGAGTTTTTTCCTCTCCACTGTCGCCAAGTGCTTGCTCATAAGGGAATTGTTGGGTTTTTAGTTTTAGTTTTTGTAAAGTGCCTTGAGATGATTTGTATTGTGATTTGGCGCTATACAAATAAAATTGAATTGAATTGAATTGAATTAGATTCCAGATTCTGTGTCAGAGTCT
Source organism: Mastacembelus armatus (assembly GCF_900324485.2). Classification (NCBI taxonomy): domain Eukaryota; kingdom Metazoa; phylum Chordata; class Actinopteri; order Synbranchiformes; family Mastacembelidae; genus Mastacembelus; species Mastacembelus armatus. The sequence continues at coordinate 2,816,015 of NC_046647.1, read as the reverse complement.
CCAGTATCCATACCAGAATCTCCAGTGTTCGCATCAGTCTTCAGCCAGCCTGTCAGAGCCTCCAGCTAGCCTACCAGAGCCTCCAGCTAACCTGCCAGAATCACTAGTCCCTCAGCCAGAGTTTTCAGTCTCGCAGCCTCAATGCCAGCGACACCACCGCCAGGAAAGGCAACATCATCTCCAGTCTCCCATTCAGAGTCTCTGAGCCAGCTCCGCCCAAGTCCTAAGCTCCTGGGCTACTACGTACTGTTGGCTGCGTCCCCGTTGAGGCTTCCCCCCGGTTAACAGGGCCCCAGTGTGCCAATGAAGTATTGCTGATGCTACTGCATCACCAGTACTTCCCAGTGGGTCAGCGCTCCATGCTGCCGCCACCACACCTCCAGTTCCACGTCTTTCCAGTAGGTCAGCATTCCATACTGATATCATCAGTTCTGAGTTCTCCCAGTGGGTCTGCGGTCTGTGCTGATGCTGCTGCATCCTCGGTTCCGAGCCTTCCCAGTGGGTCAGTTGTCCATGCTGACACCGCTGCAGCACCAGTTCCGAGTCTTCACAGTGGGTCAGCTAGGATTGCTGATGCCACTGCACCCTCGGATTCTGGTCCTTCCAGTGGGCTGGCTGACAACACCGGTGCCACTATTCCTAGTCTCCCCAGTGGGTTGGCTGAGACTTCAAACACCACTGTTCCGAGTCTTGAGTCGCCACACTGTCCTGCGACCCTCACTGTTCCTGTCTTCTTTGTTCCCTGTACTCTGTTCTAATGTCAACATTCCTGGACACCCCTGTGCATACTCCAGTTGAGTGTTTAAACTTACATGTTGAATAAAGGTCTTTGTCTGCATTTTGTGTCCGAGCAACTCAATACACACTGCTGTACATGACAGAATCAACTCAGAGGTAACATACAGTCCAACAACTCAAATATGGACAGTTTCAATACAGTAACAAAGGTAAATATTTGATAAATCAACTGCAACATATAAAAGAAAATGCTATCATATCTGAGTCTACACGTGAAATTGTACATAACCCAACAGCCATTAATAACATATTTAAAGCATTTTACAGTAAACTAACTACATTGTTTCATTTAACTACTAACTACTACTAACTACTATGCTCCAAAGTACAAGCTCACATCTTAGATGTCAAACATCTCAGATGTCAAAATTTGTCAGAAGTGCAAACACTTCTGACAAATTTTATCACCACTATTTTTCAGGGAAACTACAAAAACGAAATCCATTTCCATAATTCTGACGCACATACAGCCATCATGACACTCCTTCTAAAACCCAATAAAGATCCAACCCACCCCTGCAGTTAATGCCCCCTTATGAGTAAATCCCTTATGAGCAACCAATATGAATCCATCCCTGTATCATTAGATGCAAAAAAGCACTTAAAAAATAAATGACACATTTCTATTTAGCACACAGGTTTGATTTTGGAGAGCCTTTCATCCATTGGATAAAAACACTGTACACTTCACCCAGGGCTGTATATTTCAATATTTACCCCAGGCTGTCAGAGCTCTTTAACCTCAATTACACCTGTCTGTTAAAAAAGACAGAAGATGATTTCAAATGCTGGCCTAACCTCCTCTCTCATTGGCTGAATTACTACAGTCAAAATGAAAACTCTACCACACATGAACTATCTGTTCTCAGTGCTTCCCAAAGCACATACAAATAATGGTTTATTCACTTGACTCATGAAAATTGAAATCCTAACAAAATATGCTATACTATGACATCACAGTGTAGTATTTGATAAAAAAAATTTGGGGATTCTCTTAATTAGGCTGGGGTGTTTTAACCCCTTGCAGACTATTGTTGCGAATACACCTCAAACTGTCAAAATTTTTATTCTTAGATTTGGTTGTAAGAAACAAGATCAAGGCCATGGAGCCTGTGTCATGCTGTGACATCATGTAACCCCGCTGATTCACCAACTGGGTGCAGAGTGTGTCTTCCCTGGGAAACATTTGAATTGTTCCTTAATTTTCTGGGAACAAATGAAAGGGTAGCCTGGTAGTTTGAAGACAGGTTATGTCCACCCCTGTTAAAGGAGGGTTTTTCCACTTGTACATAGATGAGCCCGCTATTAGATCCTAATGACCCTCATCCGAGTTCAATCCTTTTGTTCATCTAACAAGCCTATTCAGGCCAGGTGTGAAGTGCAACCAACTCAGGGGCGTGGGTCTTGCGACTCTCACCTGATTCACATAGCTCACTTAATGAGCCTATGGGAATAGGGGTGGACTGAAACCAACCTGGGAGATATATTGGAGATTCCAGTCCAGATTTTTTCTTAGACTGATGAATCGGCCTGGATGGGCGTTTCGACTTAAAAACTGAAAGTCCAGTTTCACAAAGACCTTCACTGCTACCCAGGATACATACATGCTGTCTCTATTTTTGCACTTGATGATGATGATGGTTTCATCCCACAGAACACAGCTGGGAAAGACGCAGTGGGAAATGCATCTTTAACAGTCCTTTGGAAAACACAGTCAGTTTAACTTTTAGCACAACATACTACATGGAATGACTGCAATGTATTTTTATTGCATTAATTTGTAAGCAATGTTTATATATGTTTATATATAGATTGTTTTGTGCAGATAAGTAGAAATTAACCAGGTACATGTCTGTGTTCCTACCATACCAGAATAAGGAAAAGATTCTCTGTTTTGCGTTTAAGTAACTTAAATGCAGTGTATAACTATATGTAGTTTTCTTCTAGCCCTGCCTCAGCACTTGCCACTGTTTTCTTTTTGTTTGCTCCATCTTATTTTGTCTAAAGACCTGGGTTTGCCTCTTTATACTGCCTCCATGAGTTTCTATATTTGTCTTGACGCTGCTTTAAAAGTGTTGTAGTTAAAAATGACACACAGACTCTGATCAAATTGCTGCTGCATATAGAAGTCCACCACCAGCTCTATTTGCTTCCCTGTGTTGATCTGGAGGTGGTTCCACAGACAATGGGCCACAAAGTCCTAGATCAGTTCTCTGTACTCCGGTCATCCTTGTCTGAGGCTAACGATCGCAGCGTCATTAGAGAACTTTTGCAGGAAATAGTTCAGTGAGCTGTACATGAAGTCTGCAGTACACAGGGTGAAGATCAATGTTGCCAAAACTGTGTCCTGCAGGGTCCCTGCACTACAATCTACTATGTTGGACACACAGTCCTGTACCTTTACATAATATGGTCAATTGGTGAGGTAGTCCAAAATCCAGTTTGATAAGTGGAGGTCTACACCTGTGCTTCAGCTTGTCCATTAGAAGCCTCGGCTGTATGGTGCTGAAGGCAGTGGAGAAATCAAAGAGCATGATCTTCACATTGATCCCAGGTTTTTCCATTTGAGAAGGGGCTCTGTGTAGGAGGTAAATAACAGTGTAATCCACATCGATGCCTGGCTGGTAGGCAAATTGAAGTGGATCCATAGATGAGCTCACCAGAGTGCTTTGAGTGCTATGTCTTTGGTAACCGTATATGATATCAGCCTCATATCTGTGTGTTCAGTGCAGAGCTTGAATCAGCATATGCTTAGTTTACAGGGAGCAGAGGCCATCAGATTGCCTAGCTCTGTCCAGAATTACATAAAATGAGATTATTTGTTTTCAACTTAAATTGTTTTATTTAAGACAAGACATTTCAAGCTTTCTATGCATATATTTCTCATGTTTTTGAGGCAAGTATTCGCTGAGATTCACGTTGTTTTATTTATGTCTGTGAAGAGAGGTGACAGAGACAGAGAAGACAGAGAGCGCACCCTGTCTGCTTTCTTTATTTTACAAAAGCAAAGCATTTGTTGTTATTATGAGGGTATACAAACAAAAGTACACCCTTTACAGATTCGAATGATATATTGCTCTTATCTGTACAATCAAAATTGACAGAGTAATTTAAGTTCTTTTCAGCATTTCGGTGAGAAAATGCCACAAAACCCACCGACGTGTTTGTTGACCCCAGGGTTAAAATACAATAAACAGATAAAGGCACCCAGTCAATAACATATAACATAAATAACAGATCAACAGTTCCTATTAAAAGGTTTAATGGCTGTAGGGACAAAGGATCTCCTCAACCTCTCAGTTCTGAAGTGCAGTGAGATGAGCCTCCCACTGCAGCTCCATGGACTCACCCACCCCTCCAGCACACTACCCCCCTGCCCTTCCTTGTCCCTCACACCAACCCAGGTGAGGAGTGAACTGAGGAGGATCAAGGCTAGGAAGGCTGCTGGACCAGATGGCATCAGCTCCAGGCTCCTTAAATCCTGTGCAGATGAACTGTGTGGAGTTATGGAGCATGTCTTCAACCTGAGCCTCAAGCTGAGGATGGTACCACAGCTCTGGAAGACTTCCTGTGTGGTACCAGTGCCCAAGACACTGCATGCTAAAGACCTCAACAGCTTCAGGCCGGTGGCTCTCACGTCCCATCTGATGAAGACACTGGAGAGACTGGTCCTGGGCCACCTCCGCTCTGTGGTGAGCTCAGCGATGGACCCGCTGCAGTTCGCCTACCGACCCGGCATCAGAGTGGAGGACGCCATCATCTTCCTGCTTCACCGTACTCTGGCACACCTGGAGAAGCCCGGCAGTGCTGTGAGAATTCTGTTCTTTGACTTCTGCAGCGCATTCAACACCAAACAGCCGTTGCTTTTAAGGGACACACTGGAGAAGGCTGGCGTGGACTTTGACCTGGCGGAGTGGATCCTGGACTACCTCACAAACCAACCGCAGTTTGTGTGTGCCCGGGACAGTGTGTCCGACATCCTGACCTGCAGTGTGGGGGCCCCCCAGGGGACCGTCCTGGCCCCCTTCCTCTTCACCCTCTACACTGCAAACTTCAGACACAACACGGACGGCTGTGTTCTGCAGAAGTTCTCTGACGACTCTGCGATTGTCGGGCTCATCACGGATGACGATGACGCGGAGTACAGAGGACTGACGCAGGACTTTGTGGACTGGTGTCAGCAGAACCACCTCCTCATTAACGCCAGGAAGACCATGTAGATGGTCGTGGATTTCCGCAGACGTTGGTCTACTCTCCCCTCTCCCCCTAGCTATGACTCTGTGGTGGCATCAGCCATCCTGTACGGTATGTTCTGCTGGAGCAGCAGCATTACGGAGAGGGAAAGGAAGAAGCTGGACAAGGTCATCAAGAAGTCCAGCTCTGTCCTAGGCTGTCATCTGGACTCAGTGAGGGAGGTGGGGGACAGACGGGTCCTGGCTAAGCTGACATCTATGCTCGACCATGAGTCTCACCCCCTGCAGGATGTCCTGTCTGCCCTGGAGAGCAGCTTCAGTGATAGACTGGTGAATCAGTGAATCAGTGAAGGAGGTCTTTCCTTCCTGCTGCTGTCAGACTCTACAATGATCATTGCTAACTGTACATTTGTCATCCATCTACTGTAATCATGTACAATGGTGTAGTATAATGTAAATCACATCAGTGCAATATACTGTAGTCACTTTACATGGTATTTATTTATATATCCAGTGATGTCCATATACTGCACATACCAATAGGCACATATTGTACATACTTATAGTCTTGTAGATTCATAGTTCTATTCCACTTTTTAAATATTTTTAATTTCCTATTTATCTCACATCTTGCTACTTCTGGCTCTCTGCTGTGTACTGTACTTACTGTTGCAACAATGCAATTTCCCCATTGTGTGACAAATAAAGGTTTTCTTATTCTTATTCTTATTATGAGCCTCCCACTGCAGCTGCTACTCTGTTTAGTCAGTATGTCGTGGAGGGGGTATTTATTATTGTTCATTATAGCAAGCAGCTTCCTCTACATCTGCTGCTGCACCACAGTTCTGAGAGGGTCCAGCCCCCTGCCAAACACAAAACTGGCCTCTTTCACCTTTTTGTCCAGGCACCTACAGTTCCTGTCTGTAATGCCACTCCCCCAACAGACAACAGCATAGAACAGTGTACTTGCCATGACAGTGTAGTAGAACATCCACAACATGTCACAGCAGACATTGTACGAACCGAGCCATCTCAAGAAGAAGAGGTGGCTCTGCCCTTTTCTGTACACTGCATCCACATTGGCAGACCACTCCAGTTTTTTGTCCAGTACCATCCCCAGGTACTAGAAGGTCTGCACAGTCTCTATCTCCTGTCCATCAATGCAGACCAACTGGTATGGTGCTTTTGATCTCCTAAAATCCACCACCAGCTCCTTAGTCTTGGTGGTGTTCAGGAGAAGACAGTTCTTTTTGCTCCAGTCAGGAAAGGCCTCCACTAGGTCCCTGTACTCCCCCTTCTGCCCACCACGCACACATGCCACAACCGCCATATCATAAATTCAATTCAATTTTATTTGTATAGCGCCAAATCACAATACAAATCATCTCAAGGCACTTTACAAAAACTAAAACTAAAAACCCAACAATTCCCTTATGAGCAAGCACTTGGCGACAGTGGAGAGGAAAAAACTCCCTTTAACGGAAGAAAAAAACCTCCAGCAGAACCGGGCTCAGTTTGGGCGGCCATCTGCCTCGACCGGTTGGGGTCAGTGGATAGAGCAGAGAGAAAAGAACAGCAACAATAAACAACAAATAGACACTGCAAGTTGGTGGGGCCAGTAACTGCACATCAGCGATAAACAGCTCCAGGACCAGGGACACCTGCAGAAGGTACAGAGAGAGAGAGAGAGAGAGGGAGGGAGAGAGCACAAACTAGGGTAGAGAGAGAGCACAAGGTTAGTAACATTCAATGGTGGAATATACATGAGGTGGGAGAGAAGGGGGGGGGGGGGGGGTAGGGTAGGGGAGCTCAGTGCACCGATGGTCCTCGGGCAGTCTAGGCCTATAGCAGCATAACTAACTAAGGGATGGTTCAGGGTTGCCTGAAGCCAGCCCTAACTATATGCTTTGTCAAAGAGGAAGGTTTTAAGTCTAGCCTTAAAAGTACAGAGAGTGTCTGCCTCCTGAACCCAGGCTGAGAGCTGGTTCCACAGGAGAGGAGCTTGATAGCTAAAGGCTCTGCCTCCCATTCTGCTTTTGAGAACTCTGGGAACCACAAGTAGGCCTGCACTCTGAGAGCGAAGTGGTCTATTGGGATAATATGGTACTATGAGGTCTTTAAGGTATGAAGGAGCTTGATTATGAAGGGATTTGTATGTGAGAAGAAGGATTTTAAATTCTATTCTATATTTTACAGGGAGCCAATGAAGAGAAGCCAATATAGGAGAAATATGATCTCTCTTGCTAGTTCCTGTCAGGACTCTGGCTGCGGCATTCTGGATTAATTGGAGGCTTTTTATTAAGATATTAGGACATCCAGATAGTAATGAGTTACAGTAATCTAGCCTTGAGGAAACAAATGCATGGACTAGTTTTTCTGCATCATTTTGAGACAGGATGTTCCTAATTTTGGAAATGTTGCGCAGGTGAAAGAATGCAGTTCTAGAAATTTGTTTTATGTGTGAGTTAAAGGACATGTCCTGGTCAAAAATAACTAAGGGAGCTAAGGGAACACTGGGCTCAACGGAGCTGTGACTTTTTGTCAGCCTGGCTACAGTGCTGAAAAGAAACCTGGGATTGTTCTTATTTTCCTCTATTAGTGATGAATAGTATGCAGTTCTGGCTTTACGGAGAGCTTTTTTATATGTTAGTAGACTAGGAAGGCTAGAAAAATTTCCTCTAAGGTTGTGGAACGCCACTTCCTTTCCAGCCTTCGTGATGCCTGCTTTAAGGTACGAACATGTAAATTATACCATGGGGCTAGTCTTCTCTGAATCACTAACTTCTTTTTCAGAGGGGCTACAGAATCAAGCGTTTCACGCAGTGAGGTTACAGCGCTGTCAACAACATGATCAATTTGGTAGGGAGTAGGATTAAGGCAGCTGCCCTCCACTATGTTTATACTTGGCATAGATGCAAATAGAGATGGAATCATTTTCTTAAATTTATTAACAGCGTTGTCGGATAAACATCTGCTGTAGTGGAATTTTCTTCCAGACGCTGCATGATCCATCATTTTAAATTCGAAAGTTATTAAAGAATGATCTGACAAAACAGGATTTGGGGGAAAAATTATTAGATGTTCAATTTCGATGCCATAGGTCAGAACAAGATCAAGGGTGTGATTAAAACAGTGGGTGGGTTTATTAACGTTTTGAATGAAACCAATTGAATCTAATATAGAATTAAATGCAATGCTGAGGCTGTTATTTTCAACATCTACATGAATGTTAAAATCTCCCACTATAATGACTTTATCTGATCTAAGCACTAAATCAGACAGGAAGTCAGGGAATTCAGTTAAAAACTCTGAGTAAGGAACAGGTGGATGGTACAAAATGACAAGTAGAACTGGTTTTTGTGTTTTCCAGTTTGTATGTGAGAGACTAAGAGTGAGGCTCTCAAATGAGTTATAACTGTTCTGAGGATGAAAGTTTAATAATAAGTTTGACTGGAAGATTGCAGCTACTCCTCCACCTCGACCTGTACTTCGAGGAACATGATAATTTTTATGACTGAGGGGGGTTGATTCATTCAGACTGACATATTCATCCTGCTGTAACCAGGTTTCAGTAAGATAAAGTAGGTCAATTTGGTGATCAGTTATCAAATCATTTACTAACAGAGATTTAGAAGAAAGGGACCTAATATTTAATAATCCACATTTGACAGTTCTGTTTTTCTGTTCAATAAGAGGAGTGGTCTTAATTTTTATTAAGTTTTTATGAATAACTCCTCTTCTGTTAACTTCTGATTTATTTGATTTATATGTTCGAGGGGCAGACACAGTCTCTATGTGGTTTGAAGGGGGCGGCGGCTCTAAGGAAACTGCAGAGAAGCGTTTTAGACTGAGTCTCTGCATCCCGGTCCCCACCCTGGATTGTCAGGCTTTAGGTCGGCTAAGAAACTCGGCCAAATTCCTAGAGATGAGAGCTGCACCATTCAAAGTGGGATGGATGCCGTCTCTCGCTATCAGACCGGGTTTTCCCCAGAAAGTGGCCCAATTGTCTATGAAGCCCACATCGTAAGAATACTTCTGAATGTGGCAAGGTCTTCATAATGTAGGATGTCAAAGCCACAGGTCTATAGTCATTTGGCTCCACCAGCCGCCCTGTTTTGGGCACCAGTATTAGACAGGAAGTCTTTCATAGGGACAGGACTTTTTCCAACTTTTTTTTTTATTATAGAGCCTCTGAGGAGGGACAGCAAATTGTCCTGCACAGTCCGTTCCTAAGTCTCCTGAGATCAGCTCAAACCTCTTCCATTGTTAGAGACAGGAGGAGTTGTTCAGATTGTAGCGGAGGGTGGTGGAGGGAGCAGCTGTAGAGGTGGAGATGGAGGTAGCAGTCATAGAGGATGAGGTGTAGTAAGAAGCTGCAGAGGTGGAGGTGGAGGAAGCAGCCTCGGAGGTGGAGATTGGGGAAGCAGCCTCATAGGTGGAGTTTGGGGGAGTAACTGCAGAGGTGGAGGTAGAGGGAGTATTTGCCACGTTGGAGACAGAGGGAGTAGCCTCAGAGGTAATAATGGTAGCCTCAGAGGTAATAATGGTGGAGGGAGAGCAACCGCTGGAGTGGTGGTGGAGGGAGTAGCTGTAGATATGTAGGTGGAAGTAGCCACATTGTCAAACTTGATGTAGTACTTGTTGAAGGTATTGGCTCTATCCACATCACCATCCAGAGAGAGTTCTTCGGTTTGTAGCCAGTGATGGTCCTTACCCCTCTCCATACCTCCCTGGTATTATTGTTCTCCAGCTGTTTTTCCAACTTTTTCTTATACTCCACCTTAGCTCGCCTCAGTGTGTTTTTGAGCTCTTGTTGTATACTCCTCAGCGTTTCCTTATCCCTGTCCTGGAAAGCCCTCTTATTCTGATTCAGGAGGTCTTTAATGTCACTGGTGATCCATGGTTTATTGTTACGATAGCAGTGTACTTTCCTAACTGGGAGTATTGTGTCTCTATGTCTCTCACGTACTCTTATGGATCTTAGCTGTTTCATCCTGGATAGTGGCCCTGACACTCACTAGTCCTTGGCCTCCTTCCTTCCACTTAGTGTACAGTCTCAGGATGGTGAATTTTGGGTGAAACCCTCCGTGCATTGTGAGGAGTATCCTTGTCTTGATGTCAGTGGACTCTAGCGCCTCCTTTGGCTAGGTTATTATACCAGCAGGTATAAATACCCAGGTGTTCATAGCCCAGACCTTGTTCTTCCCATTTAGCTGACTTCTCAGGACCCGCCTTACTCTTTGTATGTATTTGGCATTTGCTGCTCTCCTTTTCGCCTCTTCATTGTTCACCTTTGCATATGGGATTTCAAGGTACTTGTAGCTGTCCTTGCTGTAGATTCTGGTGGTGTGGATCAGTGAATCATTAATATCAGTGGATGTCATTCATGTAGAGGGGGTGGCTGATAGTTGCTCCATTTTTTAGATGGTATCCTTAACCACTGTTCGTGATGATTTCACTGAGTCATAGGGTTTCTTGTAGTCAATCAGGCAGTGCACAGGTTGGTGTGTCTGGTCTTGCAGTCTCGGGTGACTGCTTTATCTACCAGTAGCTGGTGCTTAGCTCCTCTGGTGTTCCTACCAATTCCTCTCGGGGCCCCGCTCATGTATTGATCCTTGTGTCTACTCATGTTATCTGTTATGATACCCAAAAGGAGTTTCCATGTTTTGCAGTGGCAGGTTATTGGGTAGTGCTTAAATGGGACTGCTCACTTCTGGGGGTCCTTCAGTATTAGAACTGTCCTGCACTTCAGTTAACCATTCAGGATGGGTCCCACGCACTAACAGCTAGGCCATTTTGCAGCTAGGCATTCATGGAGTGAGGTTAGCTGAGCTTAACCAGTAGGTGTGGACCATGTTTGGGCCTGGTGCTGTTCTCAGTGATGCGGTGTTGTCAATCCAGGAGAGGTACTCTGTGATATGCACATCCAGGAACTTGGTGCTGCTCACTCTCTTAATCTGACAACGCTGTTAATAAATTTAAGAAAAGGATTCCATCTTTATTTACATCTATACCATGTACCAACACAGTGGAGGGCAGCTGCCTCAATCCTACTCCCTGCTAAGTTGATTATGTTGTTGACAGTGCTGTAGCCTCACTGTATGAAACTCTTGATACTGTGGACCCTCTGAAAAAGAAGTTAGTGAATCAGAGGAGATTAGCCCCATGGTGTAATTTACATATTCGTACCTTAAAGCAGGCATCACGAAGGCTGGAAAGGAAGTGCTGTTCCACAAATTTAGAAGAATTTTATGTAACCTGGAAAAACAGTCTATTAACATATTAAAAAAAAACTCTCCGTGAAGCCAGAACTGCATACTATTCATCACTAATAGAGGAAAAATAAGAACAATCCCAGGTTTCTTTTCAGCACTGTACCAGGCTGACAAAAGGTCACAGGTAGGTTGAACCCAGTGTTCCCTTAGCTCTCAACAGTGATGACTTTATGAGTTTCTTTACAAATAAAATCACAACTATTAGAGACAAGATTCATCAGATGCTTCCTATACCTGCCATAAATTAATCTTCTACTACAGTAGCTTTTGAATCATCTGTGAGACCTCAGTTATGTTTACACTGCTTCGCTCCTATAGATCTCTCTGAATTTACATCAGTAGTTGCTTCATCAAAATCATCAACGTGTCTCTTAGACCCCATCCCAACTAGACTGCTTAAAGACACTCAGCCATTAACTGACTCATTTTTATTAGACTTGGTAAATGTATCTCAGGCTACGTAACACAGGCCTTTAAGACTGCAGTAATCAAACCCTTACTCAAAAAGCCTAGTCTTGATCCAGGAGTCTTGGCTAATTATAGACCAATATCCAACCTGCCATTTATTTCTAAAATCCTTGAAAAAGCTGTTGCTAAGCAGCTATCAGACCACTTACACAGGAGCATGTGATTGATATCAGAGGAACAGTGTTAAAATGGTTCCAATCTTATTTATCGGACAAATTCAGGTTTGTTCATGTTCATGATTAACCTTCCACAAGCACAGAAGTTAGTTATGGAGTTCCACAAGGTTCTGTGCTAGGACAAATTTTGTTCACCCTGTACATGTTTCCTTTAGGCAATGTTATTAGGAAGCACTCTATTAATTACCCCTGCTCAAATGACAAATACAGCTGTATTTATCTATGAAACCTGTTAACACAAACAAGTTAACAAGACTTCAAGCCTGTCTAACTGACATAAAGGCCTGGTTGACCAGTAACTTTCTACATTTAAACTCAGAGAAAACAGAAGTTATTGTATTTGGGCCTAAAAACCTCAGAAATAGCTTTTCTAACAATATAGCTACTTTAGATGGCATAGCCCTGGCCTCCAGCACTACTGTGAAAAACATTATTTTTGACTAGGACATGTCCTTTAATTCACACATAAAACAAATCTCTAGAACTGGCTTCTTTCACTTGTGGAACATTGCAAAAATTAAGAACATCCTGTCTCAAAATGATGCAGAAAAACTAGTCCATGCATTTATTACCTCAAGGCTAGATTACTGTAACTCACTACTATCTGGATGTCCCAGTAACTCCATAAAACTCCTCCAGTTAATCCAGAATGCTGCAGCCAGTCCTGACAGGAACTAGCAAGAGAGATCATATTTCTCCTATATTAGCTTCTCTTCAGAATAGAATTTAAAATCCTTCTTCTCACATACAAATCCCTTCATGATCAAGCTCCTTCATACCTTAAAGACCTCATAGTACCATATTATCCCAATAGAGCACTTCGCTCTCAGAATGCAGGTCTACTTGTGGTTCCCAGAGTTTCCAAAAGTTGAATGGGAGGCAGAGCCTTTAGTTATCAAGGGGGTTACTGTGGAACCAGCTCCCAGCCTGGGTTCAGGAGGCAGACACTCCCTGTACTTTTAAGGCTAGACTTAAAACCTTCCTTTTTGACAAAGCATATAGTTAGGGCTGGCTTCAGGTAAAACTGAATCATCCCTTAGTTATGCTGCTATAAGCCTAGACTGCCCGAGAACCAACAGAGAACTGACCTCCCCTACCCTACATTAATCCTCCCCTCCCCTATCCTCCTCTCCTAACCCCCGACATGTATATTCCACCACTGAATGTCATTGTGTGCGTGTCGATATTCCTCATATTCCTGATGTTTGATGTAGTACTTTGCACATACACTATTCCCCCAGAGCACGAAATAAGTCATTTGTGCACACAAAAGTACAGTACAGGTCCCCTAGGGTAACACACTAAAACACTATGTATTGATGCATAAAGGATAAGGCAGGTCAGTGCACTTGTGTATGTGTTGTCAGGGCTTCATAAATTTGTCCAAAGCTACCATGTACCAAACAAAGGTTTAATTTCAGTATTATAATGTACATTTTTACACATTTTAAATAAATATTCCATCTTTAAAATAATTTTACACATCTTCAAATAAAAATATATTTATATATGTATAAAACAGACATTCAGGGGCCAAAAACAACACAATTAGGTGTGGGGTAGTGGCTGACTTCAAAGCATTATGTATACATTGACATTTAAGTCAGAATAGGGAACCTATTATGAAATGTAGCTGCCACATTGTTCCTTCAGACACCATTAAAGCTCTCTTTGCTTGAACTGTGTGAGAAAGAATCAGATTGATCCCAGTAGGGATCAACTTTATTGACCCTGGTACTCTCTGATGCAGTGTGTGACAGTTTGTGTCTCTCAATGCAGTGTTCCCTGGCAGTGTGGTCAGTCAGGGCTCTTAAGCCTCCTTGAGCAGCAGGTGAGAGTCCAAAAAACAACTCTACTCTTCAAAATGACATAAAAACTAAGTGGACTCTACTAAGATATCCTTTCTTTTTTTTTACATAGGTCAATACTAAAAGTACAAAAATAGACTTCTCATGTTTTTGTCTATGTACAACTTTTTTGTTTTTACTTTAAGAAAAATATAAAATAAACTACATATTAGGATATAGTAATGCACAGTATAAAACTGTCTCTTAAGGTTGTGTAGACCAGAGGAGTGTGTTAGCTGCTGGTCATTCAGTCAGTTTGCCAGTTTCTTCTTTTTCCCTTATCTCCTTTTGTGTTCCTTCTCCCCCTCAGCGTTCTGACGAGTATCGTGTGCGTTTAGTCCTTTGACTGAAGGGGTAGTGGATGAAGTCAAAAGGTCGGTGGTGGCTTGGGTGATTGGGCTGCTGCCCCTTCGGCAGCCTCTTCATGAAATGAACCTCGCGCTGATGCTGGCGTGTCTGCGAGCCTTTTCGAGGCCGTCCACGGCGAGTGAAAGCCATGTACCACCCCTCGTAGCGCGCATTCCTCAGAGCTGTATAGTTATTCTCCAGAACAATCTCAGTGAAGATACAGTCACGGCTTTGTCCATTTTTCTACCAAAACAAACACCAAGAAAAACAGTTAGTGGAAATGTGAAGATTACTCTATAAAAATTTAAAATATCCAATATCCAAATATCCAATGTATAAAAGCTTTACTCTGCAGTCTATCCCCCTGAACACATATACAGCCCTCCCCACATACATGCAGCATATGCTACAGTCATTACAGATCAGAGAGAGGGGGATGACAGTAATCCATCCCCCTTCAGCAAACATCCAGCAGCCCTTGTGGGTCAGTAGGTGCAGGATAGATCCTCCTGCCATAAAGCCTTAATCAGCCCCCAAGTGTCACTTTCACTTCTGGTTGTATCTCCTGTTGTATTTGTCTTAAATTTAACCTCCCAGGTCTGCTGAATTGAATTAGCAATCGATCCTTAAATACATTTTTCCTGTTTATTGTTGTTTTCAAGTGAGGCGCTATTTTTGTATATCAAGGTTGTTGACAGTGCAGCTCAGAGATGAGGTGGCAAATACATAGGTGATGACCCCAGACTGGTGATATCATGAACATTTCCTTTGATGATGAAATGTACACTATGGTCAGCAAAAAAAGTAGTAATTGAACATGGAAACCTGATTTACTGCAACAAGCTATTTTTTGTACAAAAAATATTTGTTAAAATAGTCATAATACTGTACACTAAAGTGCACATATACATACTAAAGACACACACTATGTTCATTGTTTATCTGTTCAACACACACACATGCAAACACACATGGGGCCAAGGCAGGCTGTGACTGGACCGGTAGTTCAGGGCAGATGGTGTACGAAGCAGGGTGCTGGGTGGGTGTGTACGTGTGTGGAGGGCGGAGGCCACAGCAGAGATTGTGGCAGGTCTGTTTATTAGCCATCACAGTAAGAGACAGGCACTGAGATAGGCCCCTGTACACAGCAACAAATGCAAGTCAGAGGCACATAATGAAACCTTAACCTGGAACCTTATAGTGCAACACTTCAATTTAAAGGCTATAATGCAAAAATCCTGTATATAACATAACATTAGCTTCTATTTTCAAAACCCTATATTAGCTGTCTGTTCTTCTTAAGTCATGACAATGATGAAAACACCCACCTTAAAGATTAAATTAGTGCAACATGCTTAGAATATTGCATATTTGAAAATATGGTCAGCAAGTTGGCTTTATTCTTTAATATTATTACTATCAACATCCTATAGAGAACCAAAGCAACAATATGTTTGTGTTGCTCTCTGTACTTTCTGGCTTCCCTGCTCAGTCTGTGGTTTCCACTTGCAAAGCTATTGCTTCCCAGTGAAGATGTAAGTCTTTAAAAACTCCTCACATATATTATTTCAAGATAGTTTTGTTTTGTCGCTATCAACAAGAGAAAATAAAAAGAATACATTTGTTGGTTCTATATTTAGTTAGGCACATTTGGCAAGTGGAATAAACTGAAGCAGAGTTTGACTATATTTGTTGGGTCTATAAATTTTTGATTGTGGTTTGTTTGTTTTTGGTTTGATTTTAAACAAAATCAATTTGTTGAAAGTAGGAAAATATAGAATATGATTAGCCTTGTTTAAAAGCATCATGAACACATGCAATCTATCTATTTTTGGAACTATTTATCATTATATTTTACATATGTCATGTATTCATGTGCTGATAGACATCCTTTTTTATAATCCAGTGCATAAAGTGTGAGCATTGGTGACAATTTGAACTTAGCAAGCTTTTTCCTTTGCTTTGGCTGGTTGAAACCAAATTTTCTCCTCACCTTGCCAATGAGCTTCCCTCTCTTGTTCATGCAGATGTAGAAGCCCGTCTCAGCTCCCTTAATGCGCACTCGGCTTCCAAATGTGTCAGTTTCCACTATGAGTTTAGCTAAAGAAAGCAAACAAAAAGCATGCTGTTAATGACAGCTGAACCTAGGAAATTTGGAAAATTATTATTTCAGAAAGAAATGTCGTATTTAATGTTGTGTTTAGTGTTCTGAAAATAGTCTCCAAACATTGACTGAATTAATGACTTAACAGTGCATATGCATGTTTCAATGGATATAAAAACATTGACAACGCACACAAAAAATGCTTAGCTTTGTTTCCAAGCATGCAAACTATCTCTCCTCAAATGCAGACACACACACACTAAAATCTGCGGGGCCATTCCTGGGGATTCATGCAAACTAAAATTCTTGCAAAATCATGAAACCATGTGTCTTGTGTCTTTGAATGATAAAGGGGCAATTTTGTAATATTTTTGACAAGCCATTAGGTTGCTGTGGTCACTGACCCATCTCCACCCACTCATTGACTAATCACTACACAACTGAGTACTTTTTGACACCAAGAGTTATATCCCGCAAAACCAAAAGACAGCAAGATACCAAACAGTCAATTATGAACTGATGTTTAGGTAGGTAGGCTGATGTCCATTGTAGAAATGTGGTTAATCTAAATATAACAAAGACTGCATGCCAGAGTGCCTGCAAAGCAAAATTAGACCTGTTTGCTCTGATACTGGACGTAGTGGAGTTGAAATTGGAGGTGAGGGGAGAGAGGGAGCTATACAGGAAATGTTCAGGAGGCAGCAGTGAGATGACTTCTAATGGCTCTTCCAGACCTTCAGGATCTCTGGAGGATACCTTCAGCAACATCTAAAATCCACTGAACAGTTTCTCTGAGCTTTCAAGTCTCTTCAGTTCAGACTGGGATCACAGCTCAAAGAATAACTTCCTCCACTAGTCAGCTGATTGGTTAGGAGGTAAAGAGTTCAAGAAAATGTTGCTGACAAGATTTCACTTTTCTCTGGAAATGTCAGAATTTTAAAAGGAAAGGGAGAATAAAAGTCTATAAATAGCTAAATGTATTGGATTTCATTCATACTATGACAAGTTCTGTCATTGTAAGTGCTGATTTACACTTTTCTTTGAAAGAAAAAATAATCAAAATAATAATACTGATAATAATAATATTTAATCATAATTTAAATATTTGACTGTTTTATAGTTTTTATCCTGACTTTAACTTCTAACTATTTTCGTTGTTTTAAATTGTAGGGTATTGGAATGTCGCGCCATGTTGGTAAAAAAAATAAAAATAAAAATAAAACTTAAAAGTAGAAATTAAATAGTAAAATTAATCTGCGTATAAAGGTGATAGAATCATAACCCACTGTAAAAATGAATTTAAAAAAATTCGAGTGGGTACAGTTTTATTGCTTTGTAATTTTCAACACAAACGTGTAATTATTTGAAAACTAAATCTACTAAAACGAATGAAAAAGCAATGACCCATTTTTTCAATGCTGTTACTGCGTTGGGGCGTGTTTCTTTTTATTAATATACAAGGCTTCTCTTACCGTGGACATCACCGTCCTCGGCCATGGCGTTGATCTTTTTGTTGGGCAAGACCTGGACGTGCTTGCCACTGGTCCGGCTGTACAGCTGGTAGATCCGGATCAGCCTGCGGCTCACGCGGTCCGTCACTTTGCTTTGTTCGCTTACATGCTGCGTGAAATTAGGCGGGGACTGATTGGTTACCTGTCAGAAATTAGATGTCATCACAGTCATCAGTATATATTTAGCTTTTATTTATTAGTTTTTGTATTAAATTTATTTATTCATTCATTAAATGCGCGTAAAGAGCGAAGCCAATTGTGCGTCTTCGAGAGATGACTGAAGCATTTAAACACAGGGGAAAAGATATTCAGCCTGTTGGTGTTTTTTCCGAGTGACAAGTGTAACAAGTTCCAGGAGAACTGCTGCCAAATGAAATTAACAGCTTCCAAAACGCACGGTGTGATTACAGGTTGTGCTTGTCAGAAAATGTGCGCTATAACTCAAAAACAATATGCGGGAGGACTGCTGCACTTCCTCTTCATGATGTGAACACAACATATCTATTTCTTTACTCTACATTCGAATTTTTATTTCTCCTCCTCATTCTTTTTGTACCGCTGTGTTGGAATGACGACTGCTGACCGAAACGTTGGCCCTGGCTTACTTTGAACCCCACGACATTTTTCACAAGACTCGCAAGCATTTCCATCCTGCCTCGATGCCCCGTCTGTGCTCGCGCCTCCTGTGCCAGGGCCGGCATGTTCATCAGCAACCTGCCAGCAGGCCGCGCGCCCCGCTGCCTGGCGCACTGTGGGAGCTATCCGATATTCTTGTATCACATAATGTGATGATCCCTCACCTTTCCTCGTTGCTCTGTTACTGCGCTGTTCATTAGGCGACACGATTTGCCTTCCACACGTTTAAGAGATTTTTGAAGCTAATCCTTATCTTTTGCCTAAATAAATAGCATCATTATAAAACATTTATATGAAATGAAATGAAAGTAGAGTCGTACCTGAGCATAGTAGCAAAATGCAAATAAGTGAAGAAACCTGTAAAAAAAAAAGAAGAGCAAGATGAATTTATTCACTTCAAAGTGGTATGTTGCGGTGCAAAGAGTAAATGAAAGGTGGAAATCACTTACAGATAACTGAGTCTGGATGGGATGGGGCGCATGTTGGATGGACGTGAGAAGCTTTTCCAGTAAATTCTGACACGGTCCTTTCAGAGCTGCAAAGTCCAGCTGATATAGTTGAAAATCAAACAAGGTATTTCACCGAAAGCTTTCACCTAAATCCACAAAACGCTCAGAGGCGAAGACAGAGAAGCTCCTGAGCGCAGAGCGGACACATTCTTCAAATGAATGAGCTTCTGCTTCGCTGAAATAGCGAAAAGCAGAAATTAAAAATAATAATTTATAACTAAAATAATGCCTGTCTGCTTCTGGCAGAGGGCTTCACAAAGTCTAAGTGCACTTGCCGAAGCGAAGCTATGCGGTGAAGAAAGCTCTGCAGGGTTTTTTCTATAAATTGTACAAGAGTTTTTGTAAGCCGTTAGACAATTCCTCCTGCGTTGCAACGCATGCGGCTCTTCTCTGGCCTTCAGATGTGTGTGTGTGTGTGATCCCGCTGTAGAGGAGATTCGGGCTTCCTCCGGTTCTTCAGTGTTCTTGTAGCTCGATGCTGCTGCTCCGCTCGGCTGTGGCAGGACTACAAGCAGGACGCTCCTTCTCTCCTCTCCTCCACTGTTCCCGAGTCAAGCTCACACACCCCCGGTTAAAATGGTAGGCTGATTTGCTAAGAACAGGCCCCCTTTTTTCTGCAGAACAAAAGCGGACACCTCCAGCCCTACTCTCCCCTCCCTCCCCCCTTTGACTTAAAATCTCTTTACCTGAGGAGCCTTCAACACTTTGTAGGGGGAGAAAGAGGCGAGGATGAACCGGGGCGTGCGCGTACTCTCACCACAACTCTGGAAAAAACACTAAAGTAGAAAATGACGACCGCGTCTAATTATTATGGTTCTTCTTCTGAGTGCATCAGGTGTTTGTGACGAATGCCAGGCAGTAACCTGGTGACCCCAAAAACCCTCCTGCTCATCCCACCCCTTCACTCAAGTCCAGTTTTGGGATGCGCTTAGTGAAGCTGGAACTGCTCAGCTTTGTGTATTGAGCGAAGTGTGAGACATATTAAAAGGATTACAGGCGATTAGCGTTTTAGCGAGTAGCCCTGCCTTCATTTGATAGAGAGCGACCTCTTCTCGCCTTAATGCACATACTTTACCAAACAGGCTTTTAAGACTTATTCTTGGATTCAGCAGACGTAATATGCTGCATAAGCTTCTGGAAAACAAAACTGCTAACACCGACGGTAAAACATGAATTCATTAAAGCGACCGAGGCAGCAGTGTGGACAAATATCGCATATTCACACTTGCTCAGCCTGTTTAATGACATTAAATAGGTCCATTCTGACACAAGATATTAATTACCTGCAAGCAGTGCCCTTTGTTACAGAATAACCATTGAACGCCACCATTATTGTTTAGACTTTATTGATTGATTTGCCCATTAATTAGATTGCCCAGTATCTAGCACAAGGACACTCAGCAAAGTCTGATTAATAGAGATAGCCTTATTTAAGGTCTCATTAAATTATTTTGAAAGGGTTGAGAACATCACACTATAACTAATGTCAAAGGAGGCCATTCTGCAGCTAAGTTGTCTTTGTTACTTTCGGCTTTGGCTTCATGGACAAAAGAACAATGAATAACCCACATTCATACTGGCTATGACACATCTTGACAAGATATAGTACAGCCTCACCATAACCCAGCTGTTAAAGTGATTCCTAAAACAGCCCCAGCCTGCCAACCACCAAAGATGGTTTCATTGTCAACCTGTTAAGTGTCAAGGTTAAGCCACCAGTGGGCGCTCCAGAGATAATAACCCTAAACCTAACACAGGTATTCACCACTACTGTCCTTGATGGTGTAACATGGCAGTGATAAAGGCCAAGTGGACCTTAGACAGGAGCTCTCCTCAGTCTTCATCACACTGGACTTCATCTGTTCCACTGACATCTGCTCCGCTGACAGGCTTCATGTTGTCATTTGGTTTGTTGTTTGTTTCCTTCCCTCCCTCCCATTAGCATCCCCTGCTCAGTGGGTGTATGTGAGAGTCTGCGTGTCAGAGAGTGAGGATACAAGTTAAAACATGTAACCCTCATCTAAGACATGAAGTGACCCAGTGTGAGTAAAATTATATGCATGAGAGTATTTGTGTTGGACTAAACACTCTATTAACAGTTTGTGTCTCTGATGAGCAGCAGGTAGTTGCCACTCTGTACCCTGGCTTGAGGCCTGGTTGCCCTCCCCTTAACCCCAGGAAACCTGCATCCATCAGCATCCCTGTAGGGGGCTAATGCCCTTCCCCCTGCACTACTACTCGCCTTCTTTCTTCCTTGTTCCTTCACAGCTCTATCATTGTGTACCAATAAAAATCATATTTTACTCTGAAAATAAAATATTTGTTAATATTTATCAATGTTTATGTTAAAACAATTAGCATTTCTCTTTCCTCTACAATTAGCAAATGTCTGTATAAATATTTTGAATTTCACGGGACACAAAAACCTAAAATATATTCTATATACTTAAACTGCAGCATGCCCAAAGGAGTAAAAGCACATTCAACAATCGGAACATGACTGCATACTTTAAAATGTCTGCCTCCTTTCCAATAAAAAAAGAAGTAAATGAAATTTAGTTTGAAAAGTTATATTTTTGAGAATCTAGAAACAACATTTCTTTCCTGTCTCTCTAATTCTGGAAAATCCATAGGATGCAAGAAATTCTGTTTTCATTGAAGCCATGTCTTTAGTAGAGGTTAGTTGCAATAAAATTAGTTTTTGCTGAGCTTTCACATTTCTCTTCTATCAAATATAATCTTACTTCCCCCTCTAATTCATCTTTCTTCACTTCACTAGTGAATATTGAGGAAGAGGTAGAAAACCAGGAAGTCCAATGTGAACAAGGTACCTAGTGCAGAAGACTCACTGCCAAACCAACACAAATACTTTGGTGGCACACCTCTTCCTTGCCAGTGATTAAATGCCACCAAACCACCCCAGAGACCCCGAAAGAAGCAGGTCGCCCAGCCTGCTCCGCAGGGACCAGGCAGTATTCAATAACTTTGTGACACATGCAATCTGACTTTGTAACAACTTTGTTGTTCCACCTTTGTCGACTTTCTCAAGCCCCAATCAACAGGTGTGTGTGCCTTCAACTGTTTCTCCATTGGATGTGAGAAAGATACAGCAGCATAGAGAAAGTTGAGTAATTTATTGATGAGCAGGGCTTTATTTAACTGGTTAGCATGCTGCCAGTAAAATAAACTGCTTTCAGCATTTATGCGCACAAGATGGTTACAGCTCTTCTTCATGCAGTCAAAGCCGATACATTAAATTCAATTTCAATTTGTATAGCGCCAATTTCAATTTCAATTCAGTTTTATTTGTATAGCGCCAAATCACAATATAATCAACTCAAGGCACTTTACAAAAAACCAAAAAACCCGACAAATCCCTGAGCAAGCACTTGGTGACAGTGGAGAGGAAAAACTCCCTTTAACAGAAGAAACCTCCAGCAGTGGTGGGCCCAGTAACTGCATATCAGCAATATACAGCCCCAGGACCAGGGACACCTGCAAAAGGTACAGAGAGAGAGAGAACAGAAAAAGAGGGAGAGAGCACAAACTAGGGGAGAGAGAGAGCACAAAGTTAGTGCTCCAAATCACAATAGAATTATCATGACTCTTGTGGACTTCCTGGTCTGTGACTTGTATTTTTGTTATTTCTCCTTCCTGATTCTGTGTGGTTTTCTTTTCAGCTTTATCCTCCCCGTAACTTTGATCATATGTCCCTGTCAAGGCCATATAGTGGGGCAGTGGTTAGCTCTGTAAAATTTTTCAGTGTGTCCTTCCTGTGTCTGTGTGGGTTTTCACCAGGCACTCCCATCATTGTCCAAAGACATGCAGATTGGGGTTAATCTAAATGATGTGTGGAATTGGCATGTTCTTCTCAGGTCTGTGTGGGTTTTCCTCAGGTATTCTGTCTTCATGCCACATATCTATTCACTTGCAGGTTAGGTTGATTGGTGACTTAAAACTTCCCATAGGTGTAAATGTTTGTGTCTGTATGTTAGCCCTGTACTGAACTGGTGACGTGTTCAGAGTGTACCCCGCTTCTCACTCAGTGTCAGCTAGGACTTATTCCAGCTCCCAGATGACATTCTGCATAATAAGCAGAATGGTTAAAGGATGGAGGATTGTTAATGTTGGGTTAGGGTTGTGCACAATAAAGTCTTAAGGTTTTTCTCCTTATATGGGCATTAAAGCATAATTCAGGGCATAGTTGCAGTAATGGCATTATGTTTTTTAGTAATGAGTCATGAATTACAGTTTAGAATTCAATAATAGAGGAACTTTATGACATTAACCCTTCACAATTTTGATATGTAGGGATTAGCTTGGACAGTGTCCTACTGGGAGTTTAATAGTAGCCACATATTATATTGTGAGGGAAACAGGACCTAATAAATGTGACTTGAAGCATTTCTTGTAAACAAGAACTACACTTTTGAAACAAAAGGAGTCATAAACATTTTTTCTGCTGTTTAGCTTAATTAAAAAGGTGGCTAAAGCTAAGCTAGCTGTTACTTTGTTAGGACACTTAAAACACAATCCTAACATTATAAAAATACCCATTTGAAGTCTCACATCTCAACGGTATTTTCCTCTTCTTTCAAATGTAAAGTTTTATCTCGACATAAAGCACTTATATATAAGAGATAGTGTATATATATATATATATATATATATATACACTATCTCTTATATATATAGGAGGCATATATATATATATATATATATATATATATATATATATATATATATATATATATATATATATATAAAATTTCCTCAATCTCGGGTCCTCTACCAGAGGCCTGGGAGTTTGATATATATATATATATATATATATATATATATATATATATATATATATATATATATATAAACATCCATCCATCCGTTATCTATACCTGCTAATTCCAGGGTCACAGGGATCTGCTGGAGCCTATCCCAACTCTCTTTGGGTGAAAGGCAGGGGTACACCCTGCACAGGTCACCAGTCCATCCATCACAGGGCCACATAGAGACAAGCAACCTCACACACTCACACTCACTCCTATGGGCAATTTAGAGTCACCAATGAACCTGACATACATTTTTTTGGACTGTGAGAGAAAACCAGAGTACCTGAAGAAAACCCATGCAAGAATATATATATATATATATATATATATATATATATATATATATATATATATATATATATATATATATATATATATATATATATATATATATATATATATATATATATGTGTGTGTGTATATATAATATGTGTGTGTGTGTGTATGTATATGTATATAGGCAGGTTAGGGTTAAATTAAATGAGTGAGAGACAGAAAGGAAGGAAGAGATCAGGCAGAAAACAGGAGGGGATATAAATTGAAAAAGCAGAGAGTAGTACGGAGTCTTGCAGGAATTCATTCGAAGAGGTAAAGAAAAGGGGCTGGTGGAAAAGGGAGACAGTGCATCATGCAAAGAGCAGTGGTGTTTCTTCTGTCCCTCTCTTCAAAGGGACCCTGGCGCCAATGACTTTACCACATGCTGCTCTCGGGGTTAGAGCTAAGTACAGTACTGTGTAGTACCTGCAGAAGTGGAGCTGCAGGAAATGTTGCTTATGATGGCCTGGACAGGGATTAACAGGTAGGTTTGTTATGACACCCCAGGTAAAGCTGAAGACACACCAATAGGCCGCCTGCTCTGGTCGACTGATGCAATTTAGCTTAAATTTTTGTTTACAATTAACTATTATCATTAGTGTACATTTTAGTTGTTTTTCATTTAACATTTCATTTTCTTCTATATACATCACATGACGTACAGCCACATGCAGATGAATCTGTGGAAACAGTCTCTAAGTCTCAAGCCTCTGATTGGGTGCATACCACAACAACATGACAGCTAAGCACATTCGCTTGTTTTGTATGTTATCACACCATTCAGTGGCCTTTTGTGAATTTTGTGTCTCTGAAGCCATTCTGTGGTAGATTTACTTTGATGTTTAGGGTTATTGTCCTGCTCCATCACCCAGCTTCTTCTGAGCTTCAGCTTGTGGGCAACCAGCCTGACATTATTCTGTAGGATACCTTGATAAACTTGTGAATTCCCCGTCCCCTACACAGCGTCAAGCAGTCCACTTACTTTTCTGCATGAAAACATGAAAAAACATGAATTTGTGTTGCTTGTTGCTATTTTTGACTTCTGTGAAAATCAGATCATGTTTTGTGACCAATTTATGCAAAAAAAAAAAAGGAACTTTTTTGCAACTACTAATCATTGTCTTAACCCACTAAAACCATTCAGGTAAGTTTAGGCAGTAAATTAGCTTTAGGGCACTAAAACTACTTGGTTAGGTGTAGGAAAAGATAATTTCTTGGATTACAATGGTCTTAAACACAATAAACTTGAACATCACTCTCCTTTGGGAAAATAATGTTTATTGACATACCCATCCTTCTTCTAACAGAGATTTTCTCCTGTCACTGAAGTCACTTACAACCCATAGATATACATCTATTGATGATGACATCCTGGTCTTTAAAGGAATGTTTGCTGAACACCAGCATTTCAAATAACTTTTAAAGTCAAAGGGAACACTGAATTTAATCTATTACAGGCTAAAATGTAGTTTTAGTGTAGTATAATTAAAGAAGAGTAATAAAGCCAGTGACATTTGCAACCATATGTACTGTACATAGCGTATTTACACCTGCGCCAAATTGATCAAGGTAGTGAACTGAACAACACTGTTTATATATGAATTCAACTTATCATTTGTAAAAGGAATGTGTTATTTTGGGCAGCATGGTAGCTGAGTGGTTAGCACTGTTGCCTCACAGCAAGAAGGTCATGGGTTCGCAACCTGGCCTTTCTGTGTGGAGTTTGCATGTTCTCCCTGTGCTTGCGTGGGTTTTCTCCAGGTACTCTGGTTTCCTCCCACAGTCCAAAAACATGCATGTCAGGTTGATTGGTAAATCTAAATTGCCCGTAGGAGTGAGTGTGAGTGTGTGAGGTTGTCTGTCTTTGTGTGTCTCTATGTGGCCCTGTGATGGACCGGTGACCTGTCCAGGGTGTACCCCCTGCCTTTCACCCGAGAGAGAGCTGGGATAGGCTCCAGCAGATCCCTGTGACCCTGGCTTTCAGGAAAAAGCGGGTATAGAAGATGGATGGATGTGTTATTTTGAAATTTTCAAACATACACTGTCCCTTTTATGTATTGAGATGAGATGTTTTAGCCTAATTGCATCCATCCATCTTCTTTCGCTTATCTGGGATTGGGTCGCGGTGGTAGTAGCCTAAGCAGGGATGCCCAGACTTCCTGTTCCCTGGACACTTCCTTCAGCTCTTCCAGGGGGACACCAAGGTGTTCCCAGGCCAGCCGAGTGACATAGTCCCTCCAGCATGTCCTGTGTCTTCCCCGGGTCTCCTCCTGGAGGGACATGCCTCCCCAGAGAAGTGCCCAGGAGGCATCCGGTACAGATGTCCGAACCACCTCGGTTGGCTTCTCTCAATGTGGAGGAGCAGCAGCTCTCCTCCAAGATCTTGTCCTTTCAGGCAATGACCCAAAGCTCATGACCATAGGTGAGAGTAGGAACAGGAACACTTCACACATAACAGACCGGTACATCAACTGCATTGCTGCTGCCGATACACTGATCCATCTGTCAATCTCACGTTCTGTCCTTCTCTCACTCATGAACAAGACCCCAAGATACTTAAACTCCTCCACCTGAGGCAGGGTCTCTCCCCAGACCTGGAGATGGAAAGCCACCTTTTTTCAGTTGAGAACCATGGCCATGACTTGGAGGTGCTGATTCTCATCCCAGCTGCTTTACATTCGGTTGCAAACCGCCCCAGTGCGCATTGAAGGTCCTGGTTTGATGGAGCCAACAGGACATCATCTGGTAAAAAAAAAAAAAAAGATGAAATCCTGTGGTCCTCAAACTGGACTCCCTCCAGCCCCTGGCTGCACCTAGAAATTCTGTCCATAATCATGTCAATAATGAACAGAACCGGTGACAAGTCTGACATGCACTGGGAACAGGTCTGACTTACTGCCAGCAATGCAAACCAAGCTCCTGCTCCATTTGTACAGAGACCAAATAGCCCTTAACACAGGGCCCAGTACTCCATACTCCTGGAGCACCTCCCACAGGATGTCACAATGCCTTCTCCAAGTCCACAAAACATGTGAACTGGTTGGACAGAGGGTTTGGCCAAACATTCTCCTTCCAAACTCTCTTCACCCGAGTGTTCAAGACATACGGCTGAATGTTAGATGACACGACCACAAAGTCAATCATCAACCTCTGGCCTAGGGTGTCCTGGTGCCATGTGCACTGGTGGACACCCTTATGTTTGAACATGGTGTTCATTATGGACAAGCTGTGACTTGAGTCCAACAACAGACCACCACTCGGGTTCAAATCGGGAAGGCCATTCCTCCCAATCACACCCCTCCAGGTTTCAGTGTCGCTGCCCACGTGAGTGTTGAAGTCCCCCAGCAAAATGATGGCGTTCCTAGTTGCAGCACCTTTCAGCACCCCTCTCAGAGACTCCAAAAAAGCTGGGTACTCTGCACTGCTGTTCGGCCCATAGGCTGAAACAACAGTGAGAGACCTGTTCCCGAGCCGAGCTGGCTGAGCTGGGGCGCTATAAGCAAGTCCACACCAGCCTGCCACCTCTCACTGCGGGCAACTCCAGAGTAGAAGAGAGTCCAATCCCTCTCAAGGAGTTGGGTTCCAGAGCCCAGGCTGTGCATGGAGGTGAGCCTGACTATCTCTAGTCAGCACCGCTCAATCCCCCCTCCAGTGAAGTGACATTCCACGTCCCTAGAGCCAGTTTCAGCGTCCAAGGATCTGGTCGTCGAGGCCCCCGCCTTCGACTACTGCCTGATCCACAAAGCACTAGCTCCTTATGAATCCTCCTGTGGAAAACATTTAAATATGTAGTGTACTTTTTCACACAAGCTGTATTAAGTGTTGCTCATAAGTTAATGTATGTTCCATCCATCCATCCATTTTCTATACCCGCTTTTTCCTGAATCAGGGTCACGGGGATCTGCTGGAGCCTATCCCAGCTCTCTCTCAGGTGGAAGGCAGGGGTACATCCTGGACAGGTCACCCTTCCATCGCAGGGCCACATATAAACACACACGGACAGACAACCACACACACTCACACTCACTCCTACGGGCAATTTAGAGTCACCAATCAATCTAACATGCATGTTTTTGGACTGTTGGAGGAAACCAGAGTACCTGGAGAAAACCCACACAAGCACAGGGAGAACATGCAAACTCCACACAGAAAGGCCGGGTGCTTTGTATGTTATTTAACATAAATGAAATAAATAAAATAATGCATGATGATAAGGGAATGGCCTGGGTCAGTATCCTTCAGAGCTTTGACCTTTGAGCACTGCATGATGGTGTGTCCACACAAAAATAAGGTTACTTTTGGTGCTAAATCTGACTGTTACACTATAGACATTATTATAGCATTTTCTATCATTTCTCTCACCTTTCATGCCCTATTTGGTTTCCAGTTTGTATTTAGTCAGAACCAGAGCCATGGTTAAATGCGATGGTGGGAAGTGTGAAAGGTTTGCTAGATGCGAAAGCAATAGTTTAGAGGGGAAAGACAAGGCTGTCAGTTGGATGCATTATCTTTGTTCTGTTGTGCTGGTGGGCATATCACTCCTGGGTGATGATAGTGGAGGTCTCTTATATCTGAAAAAGGCTGATTACCCAATGAATCACAAAGCAAAGAGCCTCCCTGTCCAACTAGACAGACTGACAGCGCATTCACTTTCGCACCTTCTCATCATTCTCTTCTTTTCAGCATTAGAGTACTCAAACTGAATGGAAGTGTGGTTTATACACTAAACTATACAGTTTGAAAGATTCATAGATATTATATATAGATAGATATAAATTCTGAAGACACTGAAACTCTAAACAATCTCTGCTTTATGTACAGTTATATTAATCTGTTTGATTTAATGCCAAATATGACGACTTACTTTCAGCAGCAATTTTTTTCATGTACCAAATTTTGATTAAAATAGCAATATCTCTGCCAAGGAACTATAGTAGGATTATAGTAAGAGAAAGATGATAATTCTGGAAAATAAACTACTTTTAAGTTCCAATTAAAATTTGGCCTCTAAAACACATCCATTCTCCACCTCAACTTTCACACCTAACAAATAAGTTTTACTAGGCCATCACAGCATGAACTAAATGATTAATTGCATTTTATACCTACTAAACATTATTGTGCTAGATTGTGATCATGTACATGATAACAGAAACAGGCAACTGAAAGCACCACTGCGCTGAAGTCCAGCCTCTGGAGAGGATACTAGTATGCATATACACACCCTGGACCTGTCATACTGGACTCACAAAGACAAAACTGATAATAGTCATCATGCTGAAATAGTAGGCAAAGAGATTTAGGAAATAGGGTAATGAGAGTTAAGCATGTGGCATTGAATTGTCTGACCTCACAGAAAGTGTACTAACAAACTCTGTGTTGGATGCTCAGAGAAAATTGATTTTTTATTGTACATGGGATATCGTCCAGTCATTACCATCCATTTCAGATATAACTCAGCTAATCAACTCTAAAATCTTTTGGAAAACATGGCAAACTCTGTATTTGCTGCACATGTAATTACAAAAGGAATCAGTCCTCTAATCTTGGTTTAAATGGAACAATGTATAACAGGTGTCCTTTACAGTGATGGGTCACTTGTAAGACCTTAAAACACATTCAACTCAAAACTCAAAACTCTGATTAAGCACCCCCACACCATCACACCTCCTCCTCCACACATCACAGTGGGAACCACACATTTGCACAATAGTTGTAACACTAATAGGGCTATTGACTCTACGCACCCTTCCTCTGCGCAACACAACTGATGGTCTAAAGCACATTAAGAAGGCAAGAAATGTCAAATCAACTCTTGCCAAAGCACACCTGTTAATTGAAAACCATTTCATGTGACTACTATTTCAATCTGTTAAGAGAATGCCAAGAGTGTGCCCAGGTGTCATTAAAGGTAAATGCAGCTACTTTGGACAATCTAAATTATAAAACATATTCTGGGTTGTTTAACACTTATTTTGTTTACTACATACTACAATATTTATTCCAACGGCACTGATAAAGCATTCATGACCATTTAAATTTGTTTGTTGAAGCAGCAAAGTAGCAATATTCCTCAACCCATCATGATAGTTTTTGGAAAAGTTTGAGGTAAACTAAAATAGAAGTAAATGGCTTGGATAGGGGTTTGTAAACTAATTGTTTGAGTTATTTTCCTCTGTGTGTTTGTGATGGGGTTGGGGGTGGGTGGGTGTACAAATTGAAACATTTGATGTGAGACAAGCTGGCTCTCTGACAGGAGCTGTCACTGGAATGGCAGGGGGGTCCTTATCAATCAGTCCACTTAGCTGCCAATCAAATCCCCTCACCACAGTTACCGGGACCCTGTTATCTACAAAGCCATTAGTTCTCTTATTCCCTCTCTCCCACAATTTGGAACTTAAATCCACGTGGTCCAAGTGGTCTGCTGTAATTCACTGTGGATAATTGTTTATGAAATTGTCTGAATAACAAATATGTCTTATTGTTGAGAAATAAATATTATTTTCAAATATGATATATAAACTAGGTTAATTGTCAGTATGCAGCTATAGCTATCGGACAGGGCTGCCATGTGCCATGATGAACAATCAAATGATTACTAGTAATATCTACACTTACATTTTCTACATTGAACTAAAGATACTTATTGACATCACCGATGTTCAAAGCGTACATTTATTTAGCTACAGTATTAATTTAACATATTGTAATGACTATATATTTTTTATGTGTGTGCCTCAAATTTCTTGTACGGATTTTCAGAGTCTGAGCTGTTAATTGGTGAGTGTCAGACTGAAACTGTTGAGCATTTTATACTATTTTATTGCTGCTGGTTACATAACCAGATGCTGCACAAAGAATGCTAAGTCATTTTAACTATTTAGTGAATATGTACGCACAATATTAGGAAAGAGTTCACCTTTTAGGAGATGACGGAAATAATTTTTCATCTCATATATTTCCATGTTATGACATTAAAAGCCCTTTTTATAGAGATGCAGCAAAGTGCAGTTGTGTCAATCCTTTTTGTGGCTTTTTTTACTTACATTAATCTGAAAAAGACTGCCACCCCATATTCATCCATTTCCCACTTCTTCCAGGATCCTGGTACTTGAGTCATAATGCTTATTGTGACATCTGATGTGGCATAGTCTAAAAAACATACCAAGAATGCTCTCTTTGCCAACGGCACCTTACCCCCAGGTCCGTTTCATTCTGTCTATCAATAGAAAAAGGCAGACTTGACTTAGCAAACTGTTACCTGTTGTTGCACCCACACTTTTTACACAGATGTATGTGACAGAAAAGTTGGGAAAAAACTCCCACCTCAGTTGGGGTGTGAAAAAGGGACTATTGGCATCAATCAAAGTCAGGTTTCCCACTGTGTTTTTAGAGGGGTCCAGAGGAGTTGCTTTGATTGGCTATTACTAAGGCCCACCCCATCTTCAGCTGCATAATGCATTCCTCCCACTAATAATGAATCAACCTGTTCACAATGTTGTGCCTGGTGGTCACCAAAATGCCAAAAAATTCTTGGATACATATATACCTTCTCTTTGTAGGCAGCTGTGGCTCAGACATACAGTGGGTTGTCTATGGGCAGAAATATGTTTCAGCAGAAAATATATTTGAAACATTTATGGCTTTAAGTGATCTCAACTAGAATAATAGCACCTAAAACTAAATCTGAATAGTACAATTTGAAATTGAATTTGTTAAACTGAATTCCAATAAAATTGAAATTGAATCTCATATCATGAAATTTAATTAATTTGCTTAATTTGTATTGGATCCACACAGAAAATTCAACTCTCTATGAACTTTTATGTTCAGTTCTCACAAATTCAGCTCTTGCAATTCAATTTCAGTTCAGTAAAAAGTCACTGACATACTGGTCATGCAGTATGAGCAATTGTGTGACAATTCACAGACCTCCTTCTTAAACAAACATACTTTTAAAGGCAACCAAGACATGCAGAGGGAGTTAAAGGGATGACATACCACTACAACATGTTCAGAGATCAAAAGCTGGATCCACAGATTTGTATAAATGTATAAAATATAATAATAATATAAGAAGAAGATATATTTATACAATTGGTAGCATAGTTGAGATTGTTTGACCTGATTAATATGGTGCAGTTTAATATTACGCCCTTAAATGAACTATCAACTAACTGTCAGTTGTTTGATGCCCAGTTTCTCTAGTCCACATGTGTGGACTGGGTAAAACATGGCACCCCCGGTTGCTTTCAGTCACTCTTTCATGTGTGTGATTTTTATGGGTGAATGGACAAATGGTGTGAAGTACTTTGAGTGCACAGGACTGTGTAAAAAAAGCACTGTATAAATCAGTCTACCATTCTCTTGGAGTTTAGACATGAGGTTGTCTCTGCAAACAATCCCAGGAAAATAAATTAATGTTTATTATTGACAAGTCCAAGGATTTAATACCACCATCAGCTGCCGGTGGTTAGCACATTTGGATTGTGTATTTCTGCTTTCTGTGATTTTTCTTTACATTGCTGGTGGTTCCTCTGGTGAAACAATTCTTGACTAGATGCACTGACACTAGATTTCTAGTCAGACTCATGATTTGCAGGCTACTTTATTTAATACTGAATAATATTTATCCATTATTCTTTAAAATATGAAACCTAACATTAGTATATGAATGTAGTAGCTTCTTTCTATAGAAAGTGTTGTGACGCTTTGCCTTTCAAAAACAATCACAACAGTTGCTGATGCTTTTTCTTTTGACACGTGTGCAAATGACCACACTCTATGACTTCAGTTCAGCAAATTTATTTTTCCACACACGTGTAGTTCAAACTAATTTCTAAATCAATATGCAGAACGGAAAAAATTTCTGTTTGCCATCGCTCATATTCTTGTCCATGACCTCAAACTAATAATACCAACATCCCTTATCCCATTGTCAAATACCACTGTCTAAAACTGTTTGTTCCTTCCATCAGCACACCTGAATCCACTCCACCCATTGATTATATAGCCTTCTGGCCTTTGGCTACATGGCAACACAGATCCCCCTAATGATGAGAGCATCACTAATACAGTATTAAAAATAAAACAATAAAAATGATTCCAACAGTAAGCATTCAAAAGCATGAATGCATGGGCTGCAGTGTAAAGTACTTTTTTTTTACACACATTTTTAATTTCTAAAAGTCTGATTGAAAATGTTAAAAGTAGACATATCACAAAATGCAACAAAAGTGCAATGGAAACAGACTGAAGGAATGCTAACCCTGATACAGCATGTGTCTTAACATGACTCACATGTCTCTTCTGATTAATGAAACATTAGATGTGTGTGGAGCGATGATGAGACTGTAAGCTTCCATCCATCCATTATCTATACCCGCTTTTTCCTAACCAGGGTCACAGGGATCAGCTGGAGCCTATCCCAGCTCTCTTTGGGTGAAAGGCAGGGGTACACCCTGGACAGGTCACCAGTCCATCACAGGGCCACATAGAGACAAACAACCTCACACACTCACACTCACTCCTATGGGCAATTTAGAGTCACCAATCAACCTGACATACATGTTTTTGGACTGTGGAAGGAAACCAGAGTACCTGGAGAAAACCCTGTAAGCTTCCTCATATGAAACAAATATTTACAGTATTTACATCATGTTTTCCACATGGATTTCTATGATATGAGATTTGACTAGAGATGATTGTATTGTGATTTGGCACTATACAAATAAATTGAATTGAATTGAATGAACAGAGTGGATGGAAACAACACTTGAGTCTTATATTTTTGATGATACCTCAGGAAAGTTAATTAAGTTAATTAAGTTAAGTTAAAATTTGGTTACAAATCTTTTAAAAATATGCTTCTGTTCTGAACCAAACATTAACTGCATCCATAAAATGGATGATGGAAGGAAGGACAAATGGGTATACAAATAGGGTCTCCTGTTTATCTTTCCTCTTTGCTCTCATTCTTCTCTACTACCACACACACACACACACACACACACACACTCCACTACTGGCACAATGAGAGAAAGGCAACCTGTGGCCTTTAACAGTAGAAGAATGAATATGTAAAGAAGAGCTCATAAATAGAGAGCTGAAAGACCCCCAGCTGAGGCTGCTTAGGGCAAGCCTCCAGCCAGACACACACACCCACACACATGTGTGTTTTCATTCTTTGTGGGGACTTTACATTCACTCACATTCATTTTTGGAGACTTACCCTAACCTTAACCATAACCATTACTTGCCTAACCCTTACCCTTACTGTACGTTTAAGCTAAACACCAAGTTCGCATCATAAAATTCAGTTATTTACATGGTGCCAACAAGTTTCCCACTAGGAAGGCCAAGTCCCCATGATGTCAGTGTGTAAACAGTTTTTAGTTTCCACAATGTGAGTAATACCAGGTACACACACACACACACACACACACACACGCACAAACACTCATTGGGCCTTTCAGGAAAAGAAAAGCAGCACTCAATCAAGGGTCTGTAAGGGAAATAGTTGTTCACAGATCAATCACCTGCAGGATGAGACCAACAGAAGAACAATCCATCTATTGCTAAAGCTGTATGCTAATGAGAGGAGTCACTGCATCACCGCTAAGATATACATATGCACACACAAACATACTTGTTATTATAATGCAATCCGTAAACTCATACCCTAATCTTAAACATTACAACTAAATGTCTAACCTCAATCCTTACCCTAACCTAACTAACCATAACCCTCAAACAGGAGTTTGAAAAAGCAAGGACCAGACAAAATTCCGTCACTTTAAATGTCCTCACTCCGATAGAATTATACAAAAATGGTTATCAAAAAAATAGAAGTAAAAGTACATACACAGACATGCACATCAAAAGACATGGACATTTAAAATGTGTGATTACAAACAAAATTTGCAGAAAGACAGCAGAAAGGTCTGTAGAGAACTTAAGAAAAGTTCTTAAGAAAATGTAATGGCACTGTTTAACTGGTTTTGTGCATACCACGGATGGCAACACTACACTTCAAATATCAGTAAATGTTGACTGGAGTCAGGTCTTAGCAACCTTGAAGTCCAAACAGTGAAACAAGAATGGGGGAAATTGTTGATTTGCATGTAGCTGGAAAGGATTACAGAGTAATCTCAAACGGTTTAGATATTCATCAGATCACTGTTGGACATTTTGTGTAAATGGAGATGATTTTGGTACTGTGGCTACTTTTCTTAGAAGTGGGCGCCCAGCATAGATCCCTTCAAAGGCACAATGTGGGACGCTCAATGAGGTAACTAGAACCATAGAGAAACAGCTAAAGGCTTGATGCTGGTAAAGATCTCTGTTCATGAGTCAATCATGTGCAAAACACTGAACAGGCATGGTCTCCATAGCAGGACATGATGGAGGAGCCATCACCTTCACACTTTACTGGGAAAATGTCTTTTGGACAAATGAAAACATGGTACAATTATTCATGAAGAACACACAGCACTACATACGGCATAAAAAGAGCACTGCATACCAACATGAAAACATTATCCCACCAGTGAAATATGGTGGATGAAGCATCATGATTTGGGGCTGCTGTGCTGCCTCTGCATATGGACTGCAGGACGTTGTGTGGGGGACGATGAATAAAAAGCTGGGTGATGCAGCAGGACAATAACCCTAAACATCAAAGTAAATCTACCACAAAATGCCTTCTGGAGCGGCCCAGTCAGGGACCAGACTTCAACCCAATAGAAATGGTGTGGAATGACCTTAAAAGAGGTGTTCACTGCAGATATCCTAAGAATATGGCTGAACTGAAGCAATTCTGTATAGAAGAATGGTCCAAAAAAGTTTGTACAGGTCTAATCTTTAGCTACAAGAAGTGCCTGTTTGAGGCTATTGCTGTCAAAGGTAGCATCTCATGACACTCTGGCTTTCTCCCACAGACTGAAGACATGCAGGTTAGGTTTATTAGTTACTTTAAATTTTAGTAGGTGTGATTGTGAATGTGAATCATTGTCTGTCCCTATGTCACAGCCATGTTATAGACTGGTGATCAGTCCAGGGTGTGCCCTGCACCTTGATAGCTGGGATTGGCTCCAGCCCCCTAGCATCTCTCTACAGCATAATCAGTACAGTCATTAATGTAACAACTGTGAGGTTTACTGTGCGTTCACACAAACAGATTCAAAAGGCTAAGCCAGCGAGAGCTGCCATCGTTTAGGAATGAGGTCTGGTTTTGCTGCCCTGTGGCCCCCACAGAACTAGGCAGAATTAAAAAGCATTCAGCTACTCTGCAGGGGAATGTTGAAGAATGCTCATATTTATGCAAATGTCCTCTGACTCACAATAGAGTGATAGCCAGGTGAGAGCATTTATCATCTCATGTCCTACGGAAATGCAGGCATAAATCT
Source organism: Mastacembelus armatus (assembly GCF_900324485.2). Classification (NCBI taxonomy): domain Eukaryota; kingdom Metazoa; phylum Chordata; class Actinopteri; order Synbranchiformes; family Mastacembelidae; genus Mastacembelus; species Mastacembelus armatus. The sequence continues at coordinate 2,779,598 of NC_046647.1, read as the reverse complement.
GTGTTTACTATTCCACTCCTCACATGAAGACATTTTAAGGAATTTTAAACAAAATGGAAGAAAAACACCTATTTTCAAAGCTCTCCCTGCCCACTTCCAACAGATGACTATTTAATCACTTACTGGCACATAAAAATGAACATTGTGTCTAAACAATAGTCCGATCAGAGGCATTGTAAATTACATGCTCAACACAACACATCTATCAACACATTTGAAGTCCTCAACAAGGAGCGTGAGAGGGAGCGGACAACCAACTTAGCGTACATTGTTGAAATAACTGATGTTGATTTGTTTGTGTGGATGCATATGTGTGTGGCCATATGTTTGTGTAGTACAGCCACTCTCTGCTGAATGTCTCTGGTCTGTGGCACCTCATAAGCCACTGTGGATTGTCATTCTTCTCTGTCCAGTTTGACTCCACCCTCTGTTTTCCTCCTCTGTTTCTCAAACTTATTCCACATCTCCTGCCTTCCATCTGACCTCCTTGTTCTCTCCTCAATTATCTATCAAGTCATTCCATATCAAAATGAATACAATTAATTCAAATATCTGTTACACAGATTATGAAATATAAGATACTATTGAAAGCAGTTGCATCAAAACCCTCACATTGCACTTTTCTGTAGAAACATCAAATTGGACTACATTGCCACTTAACAGTGGTACAGTAAATCACCAATAGATTGTAGAATAGTTTCATGTAAAAAAAACTAATAAGATTATGTACCAGGAGAAATTAAAAGAGAACCTCTTTGACATCTGTGTGATGCATTTGCTATTGTTTTATGCATGTAAATTAAATGGAAACGTATTTGTGGTTATTGGCCAGAAAATAATTAATTAATTGACAGGGGCTCTTTGAATTAATTTGGGAAAAGGGCAGACCATCATCCTGAGTGCCTTGTGAAAAGTAAGCTGAACTCTATGTGTCAATTCAATGAAGGGCCCCTTTATTACATTATAAATATAATACAACAGAAAAGTTACCTGGAGGTTTACATGTGGTATCTCACAAGTGTTGGGGTCAAAAGAAACATGTTACAAATTATCCTGAATTTTGAAACTATTGCAACAATAGCAACATGAAAAATGAAGATCCTCCCCCAGAGGATTTTTCTCTCCCTCATTGTTGCATTCATACTCCTGCTGTCCTTCACTTCCTACTCATCCTTCCAGCTCCCATTATTGTGGCCTGCTAGCCAATCCTGATGCTGTAATCATCATAGCTGTGGTGGCTGGCTCATTATACCAGGGTTGTGCTGTGATTTGGACAAATTGCAATGAGATGTCTTTGCTTCTCTAAGAGTGACAAACACTGGTTAGGACATATACAGCTGGATCAGGAATAAAGAATCAGGACTAGAAATGGAAGGAAAATACTCACTATAGGGAAGATGGAGAAGGTGAATGCTTTTTAAACTTCTGTTCCTATGGTTATGGTAGAGCAGACATAAGTCATGCAAATATGGCAAGCTTTCAACACAAATTAATGTGACAGCAGTGTACAGTTTTTAATGAAATGAGAATTAGAATAAAAATGAAGAGAGCGTTTACTTTTCTTTATATATATATATTATGTAATTTTATTTTCAATTTGCTCTAGTAGCTTACAATGAAACCACTTGTGCTAAAACCAATTTGAAGGAGATTAGTTTCTGCCTGCATCAGCATTAATAAACATACCAAACAGTTTTGTTTATTGCCTACAAGACTTGCAAGTCGTTGACTGAGACTTCATAGCAGCTGTGAATACACAAGGTGTCTGCAGGTGCATATTGATGCAACCAGTCTGCCTGAGAATAATCCATAGTTCAAGGATTTCTGTTTTAAATTATAAATCAGATTGAGTGCTTCTCTTATTCTGTGTTGTCTACTCTGTGTGTTGGCTCTGTTGGCTTGGCTCATCCTTTTGTCTTCCCTCACAACTTCCCTCACCATTTGCTTCACAAAATAATTAGCCAGGACTTGTAAAAACAACCCTATAATGTGGGTTCAAAAAATATTCCTTCCTATCAACAATGATAAATGTGTCTGAAGTTACTGGCAGATCTGATATGCTGAATACTGTGACCTAGTGTTTGCTTTCCTCATCTGTTGTTACACATTTTTTTACATGTTACATTGTTCAATAGAATGTTATCCAGAATGCAACACAAGAGTTGGGTTATGGTTATATAGCTGGTTAAGGCTAATTACAGACTCCAGGGCTAAAAGCTGACCTAGGTCAACATCACAGATCAGAGCTGTATCTTCCGGACCAGGTCTATGCTGTGGCTACTGAAATCATAGGTTACAGATGGTCAGTTTGTGCTGGGCTCAAAGTGGATTGAGGTCTACTGAGCAAAGCTGGACACACCTCTGACTACAGCTCTTCAGCCAAGCACAACCAGAGCTAGACGTTACCTGGCTGTCCTCTCAAACACAATAAATATTACTGTTAAGCATCAATAAATGCTAAGAGTTCATGGTTGACTCCTGTAAACCTGAAGTTTTTGTTGAACTTTGTTATTTAAAGATTGCCTTAACTTGGTACTCAAATGACTGGTTTCAGGAGTTTCACTGTCAAGCAGTGCTGTAGAAAATTGATTTGGTACACCCACTTCTCATCAAATTCAGTGGACTACATCTATTTCAGTGCTTTCCAATTTCCCAGACTGACCTGAAACTTGGATCTGAACATGTCTTTGCAGGACTGGCCTCAGCCTGTTAACTGGTAATGTTTAATTATCAACAGTTTTGGGCTTTTAGGAAACATGGCAAGTAGTAGCTGCTAAAAAAAGGAAATATTAAATCAACATTACGATTTTTGTTCTATTATAAGGTGAACTACACAATATATATTTGAGTATGGTTATTTCATGGCTGGATTTTGAGTAATTTGTGTTATTATAAAATGCCTTTTGACCTTTTTTTATTCCAAGAACAGCAGTTTCTCATTTTGACTTTAGAGAGAAGAAGAAGAAGAATGACAGCTTGAAACATTCAAACTCAGGTTTAGATGAACTGCAATAGTCTATCATGTGATCATAATCCATTAATTCAAAAGTAATAAAACAAAAATCACTACCAAACAAAGTGATGTTGGAACACTGAACTACCTCAGGTAAGCACCACTTTTGAGGTGTTTTGTAGAGTGTGCTGTTGAATTCATTCCAACTATTCAGAAGCCTGAGCACCTAAACACCAAAGCACAAATAAAATTTAGACCATTTTGGACAATTGTCTGAAATATGCACTGTAGTAACCTAAACACTATTGACACCTAATCAAATGACTATTCCTCTCTCCAAAACCCAATGAAATGATGGTATTTTACATCTTGGTTCAAGTAACAACTCAACCCATCATACTAGCATCTGGAGAAGCTGCTATTGTTGTGTTTCTTATATTAGTGACCGTAAAGTCCCTTCATAGGGCCCAATAGATCCACTGAAAAATCCCAGGAACCAAACACAGGGGCCACAACAGGGTTGTATTGTTATTCGTAGAGACAGACACTGAGGTCTCTCTTTTAAAAGCTGTTGGGGGATCTACCATTACAGGTAGTTGTGAACTGTCACAACTTGTTGAGATGATGGTCTAGTACACAATGAAATGCTGCAGGGTACAGTGGTTTGAAATAGGTTTCAAGGTAAACTCCCTCTGCACAATAAAAGGGCCTAGGCCTGTCAAGGAAATAGACACTGATGGCCTCCTTGCGTATTAAGCTGTGTATTGGTGAGTTGTTGTTTTCAGCCTTTTGAGAGTCGTAAATGAACAGAGTAATAACATGTCTGTGCCATGTTTGTCAGTGAAAGGAAAGTGAATGGAGGAGGGCCAGGGTGATGTTGTTGTGACCCTGCAAAGCAATAAAGTTGTGAATAAAAAGAGGAAGCAGCACAGAGGCCCAGCCCACATTGGGTCTGGACAGACTCACAGTCTGAATGAATTTTAAAGAGTGATTATGCTGTATATTTCCTACTTTCACAACAATTGACTGTGAATACATCACCACTGTCATCTACTGGCAGTTTCTGCCAAGTGCAGAGATATTAATTCAATTATGCATTATTTTGAAGGATGTAGTTGTGTAGCTGTTAAGCATGAAACAAAGAGGTCCATATAAAGTATCCACAGAAAAAACAAAAGACAAAACAAGCACAACAACAAACAACAATAAAAATAATAACAATGAAAGTCATTAATAAGGAAGGCAATCAATCATATTAACAGAAAGAGTATTTTGTTGATGTTCTAGCCATCATATCTGTTAAAAAAAACTTAATTATCACCCCAAGGCCCTAATTATTTAACTCTGTGTAAAAATGTATACTAAATGTAGGTGTGAGAAGGAATGCAAATAGCATTCCTGACTGAGCTCCAGTTCAAGCCTTGTGTGAGCCACTAGTGTCAGAAGCCTTTATTACAACATTGATTCTGGTCACAAATAACAATTACCTATTATAATTTAATGCTTTTATGTGTCTTGTAGTTTTTGTTTCTCTATATTATGCTTTATTTGTTGACAATTCCATATTCTCACTCTTAAGCCTTTGCATATGAATTTGGTTAGGATACTACTGAATGGTTAGTCATTAACCTTAGCCTAACATTTCCACTTTGACTTACACACACACACATATACACCATTCACATCAAAGCCAACCGGTGGAAATACGAATGAAAGGCTACAGTCAACATGTGACTTACTTGAATAATGAGGTAGAATAAACATGTGAGCAGTGGAGCACTCAGCAGAAACCAGCTCAGCTCCAAAAACTGCTCAGATGCTTATTGGCTGACCACATTAGCATACTAGAAACTGTGGCCATGTCTGTAGCCCTGGGGCAAGGTAGTAGTAATTAACATTTAAAATAGGTCCAGTGGTCATTGATTTATTTATTAGATTCTTTTTGATTTGGTACATTTAACTATTTAAATTATGTCTTGCTTACTGGTGTCTCCACCAATACAAAACTATGTTATGAAGCCATGCTCTGTTCAAACCCACAGAATTGTACACGTTATGGTGGAACTTTGCAAAGAAATGTGGCAATTGATAAATAAAATACATATAAATGTGAAAGGTCAGTAGGTTTTGTCATTGTGTTTAATATTTCTGTTAAAAATAAGAAGCCAAGTGATGACATTGCTAACCCCCCTAAAGGACTTTTGATCAACTAAGGCTGCCTCCAGAACAAACAAATTTCCTGTGTGAAAAACACAGCCCTCTCATTCATTTCAATGGAATCAGTCAATGTATGCAGTGTGGGGCCCAACACAAGAGGGCTTTGCATAAACAACACAAAAAGTTGAACCAGACCAATCACTTATGCAAGCACAAAGTCTGGGTAGAATACTGTAATCGTACTCAACATTTTGAAATGTATTTTACTGTGGAAGCTTTAAGGACCATGAGGGCAAAGCACCAATTTCTATGAATTCACTAATACATTTTCACATCATTATTACAATACTGACAGGGTGTTACATTTATTAAGACTCTGGTTGGATTCATATTAGTTTTAGATATGTTATATCTTCTAAGACTTTTGCTGAATATCCATGTTTTCATCCATACAAGATGACGTATTTCACAATTGTTTCAGCAGATGCTATATTTTTATCTCTCTCTCACACAGCCTGTAATTTTGTCCTTTCCTCCTTTTGCTCCTTCAGTCTTAGTTAAAGATAAAAAATAAACTTAATACTCTAGCAGGTTCACGTCATGTGTTAACAGTTCTGTTGATTAAAATTTAAGGAAATGTTTTGTGTAATTTGTTTGTAAAATGGACCATTGGAAACAAATAGTCCACTGGAAGTGTTTGTTAAGCAGCTTGATCGTTAGCAGTCAGATTTGTTTTTTTGTTTAGGTTAACCATTACTTAATTTTGAGAATGTCCTCGCTCCTTTCGGAGTCTCTTTCAGTAAACCTCCAGACAGAGGGCTGGAATGAGGGCACAAAACAGAGGGAATCCCTGCACAGTAGTATCTGCTGATTTAATGAAAGGAAAATATTGCAGATTCTCCAAATCATTACAAATAAGAAATTGCAAGAAATTGCATTGGTGCATGAATTAATAAAAGTTGACTGACTTTTAACTGCATCTTCTCTGGCTGATACCCCAGAGAATTCTCAGTCTGTATGCCCATGTATTTACTTGTGCAGGGCCACAGAGTTGTCTGTGTGGCAGCATGGTGCTAAAGCATAAAGAATAGGTCAACCCAGTTGTGGCTCACCCTGTTCCAAAACACTTTAAGGCTGTAATAAGGAAGTGCCACATTCATCAGCTATCCGATAGAGCATTTACACACCTGACAGCGACAGCCCTGAGAAACAGTGGACAGTGGAGACACATGTAATAAGCAACTGCAAAACAGTAACATGAGAAGTGATTTGTGTATGAGCCAAACCATATTATTAGAAAATAAAGGTGGAAATCAAGCAAAGAGGAGATTTCCTTGTTTTAAAGATGAAAGACAGTCTGTGCTATGCTAATTGCATCACTATACATTAACTGTGCTTGAGACAGGGAGCATTTTTTACTATAATACATTAAACTATGCATCACATTTAGATCATGTCTATTTCTAGTAATACACTACATTTAATTGATCTTAATCAATTTTGGCCCTCTTTTGATACTGAGCCATCTTTCACCAGCTATCACTAAGTACAAGGAAATTTGGGCTTTTAGGAAAACACCTGTTCAGACAAAGAGCGCTGTAGCAAAAAAGTGTACAGGGATATAGTAATTGTCTCATCCAAATCAAAACAAAGCAGAACAGGAGAAAATTTAAAAGGTGAGTTTATATGCACTAAAGCACAGAATAGGTATTCACAAAGAGCTGCAGCAGATGTAAAATATTCAAGTTTATGTCCTTGCTTTCCATTTGTACTAAGTTGATGATTTCTAAGGAACACAGCTTTTTCAAAAATGTCTTGGAATGCATAAAGCAGCTAGCTCACACTATAGAGTAAATAAGGAACCAGGTGTTTTTACAGTTAACAATAATGTCTGCATGTGTGCTTATTAGAAGGGATCTTTCTGTCACATCCAACTCTCCTTTTGTCCCTGTTGTCTTTTCATGCTGCAGCACCCTCTGCTGTCAGACAGCTGGTTTGCAAAAGGTGAATAAACAAATCCATCCAGCCAAGCCATTTATTGCCACTCAGAGAGAACAGCTAGCAATGATTAATGCAGATGCTAATATTTGTCTGCCAAATATTCCTACAGCAACCACACATACCATAACAATGCTGAGACTAGGTAATGGTAACAGGTAAAGTTGAGCAGGGGCCTGTTTCAGAAAGTGGGTTTAGTGAAAACCCAGAGTCAAGCCAATTACTGCAGTAACTTTTTTATAAAGCTGAGTTGTTTCTGAGCCTTGGCATTCAGATTGAAGTAGAGGCAGAAGACATGGTGTGCCCTGCCTTTGTTGAGGAACCCATTGATACAGAAGTACAATTGTTTGGCTGAATTCTGCATTGAGAGAGGGTAAACAAACCTCGTCTAGACATCTTTTCCTTTCCTGAAGACTATCTTTATGAGAAATATTGTTTTTCTGCCAGTTCACTTTATTATCTTCATGATATCTCATATGACTTCTTGTGGACACGCTGTAAAATCAGAACAAATTCTTTCAGTAGCTCTTCGTTATTTTGCAAGTGGACATTTCCTTTATAACATTGATGATTCAGAACATATTTCAAAGACAACTACATGTCCACACAGAAAGGTCCCTGCTGGGTTACAAACCCAGGACCTTCTTGTTGTGAGGCAACACTTCTAACCACTAATCCATCATGCTGCCACCATAGCCACCATAGTTTAACGTTTTAATATAAGTATAGAGATACATAGATAATGGAGCATAGAGAGGTGTATGTTAGTAAACTACTCATGGGCAAATCTGTGTCTTAGTGCACACTCACGAAAAATTTGTGAGTCATGCACAGATCCAGGTCACTTTGTTTCCATGTTCATTATCACGTGATGCATCACATATGACCTTAAACACACAGAACAAAAAATCTGCATTAGCTGTGATGGAATTATCTTTCATAATGAATGTTAAAGGCCACTATTTACCTGTATATTAATGCTGTGGAAGGACGTCCTATTGACATAATCACCTTCATTTACAGAGGGGGCCACAACAGGGACATGAGTCCCATCTACGCAGCTGATCCCGCCTGGAAACCCTAAAATATACAATTGATTTGTGCATAAAGTGTCAAAGCTACAGGCTGAATGTGCCAACTGTTGCTTGTAGTGATTCCTGCAATTCTGTAGGATTCCTCTTTGATAAGACACATGGGTCTGTGATTGGGGAAGACCACAAAGCTGAACAGTAGACGTTTGAGTGCAAGGGTCACATTTATGACTGCAACACACAGTTGCTTTTGAAATGTGTTCTGCATCATGATGTTAGAAAGGAAATGTCCACTTGCAAAAAATGAAGAGCTACTGAAAGAATTTGTTCTGATTTTAGAGCTTGTCCACAAGAAGTCATATGGATATCGCTTATGAAGATAGTCTTCAGGAAAAGGAAAGTCCAGACGGGGTTTGATTATGACAGAGAATTCTGCAAAACAAAATGGCACGCCATGTCTTCTACCTCTACTTCAGTCTGAATTCAGTATGTTATGGCAGTAACTGACTCAGAGTCAATCTGAACCCGCTTTGTGAAACCGAAAGCCCTGAGTATCCCTCATCTCAGGGTTAACAAACTCTGGGTTTTCACTAAACCTGCTTTCTGAAACAGGCATCTATAAACAATGTGTTTTGCTAAATACATGAAGTTCAAAACACATTTTTATGCTTTATTCTTTTTGAAAGGAAGTTACTTATAACATTTGTGGTTGAAGATGATGCAAGAAGAACTACAGGGAGCTGAACGTTCATGGCAATGATCCAGCAACCAGACATGCGACAAAGGTGGATATAAATATACAAAGAAAACTAATGAAACACAGGTCAACACAATCAAGGAACTCTGGAGTATAAAGCAGGGACACGTAAAACAGGCCAAAACAGGAAATAACTACAAAATAAAAGTCCAACACTAGAAACTCAGGGCACACATACTAAATGTTAGATATTTGCCAGGCTGCCAGAATTTCAGATTTTTGCAAATAAAGGTACTGTGCAATTTCCACCACAAAAAGATGCTTTTGTAAAATGGAGGGGGCCAGCACTATTAGTACTGTTGACTCACAGCAAGAAGGTTTATGGTTCAAATCCTACAATCCAGAGTCACAAGTGGATTGCCAATTTAAAACAGTGCTGACATAGAGAGATGAACACTTACCTAATGGGAACTTCAGAATCACCAAAACCTAATCCCAACCTGAACTGAGAAGAAGCCAGAACAGCCCCATGCACAAACAAGGAGAACATGCAAACTCCACACAGAAAGGCCTCAGGGTCAGACAAGATTTGAACACTTAACCTGCTTGCTGGGAGGTGACAGTGGTAACCACCACATTGCCACAAAAAGCACAACCTGATATAACAAGATAACTAGCAGAAGACCTATTCTGCATTGCTGATTAGCAATGTCTGTGAAGATCCAGATGAGGGAATTCTGGTCATGGCTGCTTAATAATGATACCATAGGGTGACTCTGAAGGCGACCCTGGTGACGCTGTTTCCTGATAAGTGAATTCACTTTCTGTTGCAAGCGTGTTGTGCTTTATGTGCTGTATAGTGCATCTACGGATTAGCAACAGACTAGCTTTAGTCTAACACAGCCGCATGTCGTCGTTCTGTCGCCAGCTGTCTAGGCTGTGTCCAGGAAATGATGTGGGCTTCATAGACACTTTCCCTACTTTCTGGGGAAATTTTGATGTGATAGGGCTAAAGTTTGACCATCCAGAGTAGGGACAGGGACGCAGAGACTCAGTCTTAAACGCATCTGCAGTTTCCTTAGAACCATCACCATCTCCCCCACCCCATAGAGACCGTGTCTGCTCCTCAAACATCTAAATCATATAAATCTGAAGTTAACACAAGAGGAGTTGTTCATAAAAACCTCTTTCATCTAAATATGTCAGTCTGAATGAATCAACCCCCCTCAGTCATAAAAATTATCATGTTCCTCGAAGCACAGGTCGAGGTGGAAGAGTAGCTACAATCTTCCACTCAAACTTATTATTAAACTTTCATCCTAACTCATTTGAGAGCCTCACTCTTAGTCTCTCACATCCAAACTGGAAAACACAAAAACCAGTTCTACTTGTCATTGTGTACCGTCCACCTGTCCCTTACTCAGAGTTTTTAACTGAATTCCCTGACTTTCTATCTGATTTAGTGCTTAGATCAGATAAAGTTATTATAGTGGGAGATTTTAACATTCATGTAGATGTTGAAAATAACAGCCTCAGCATTGCATTTAATTCTATATTACATTCAATTGGTTTCATTCAAAATGTTAATAAACCCACCCACTGTTTCAATCACACCCTTGATCTTGTTCTGACCTATGGCATCGAAATTGAACATCTAATAGTTTTTCCCCCAAATCCTGTTTTGTCAGATCATTCTTTAATAACTTTTGAATTTAAAATGATGGATCATGCAGCGTTTGGAAGAAAATTCCACTACAGCAGATGTTTATCCAACAACGCTGTTAATAAATTTAAGAAAATGATTCCATCTTTATTTACATCTATGCCAAGTATAAACATAGTGGAGGGCAGCTGCTTCAATCCCACTTCCTACCAAATTGATCATATTGCTGACAGCGCTGTAACCTCACTGCGTGAAACGCTTGATTCTGTAGCCCCTCTGAAAAAGAAGTTAGTGAATCAGAGGATATTAGCTCCAAGGTGCAGTTCACATATTGGTATCTTAAAGCAGCATCACAAAAGCTGGAAAGGAAGTGGTGTTCCACAAAGTTAGAGGAAATTTTTCTAGCCTGGAAAAACAGTCTATTAACATATAAAAAAGCTCTCCGTAAAGCCAGAACTGCATACTATTCATCACTAATAGAGGAAAATAAGAATAATCCCAGGTTTCATTTCAGCACTGTAGCCAGGCTGACAAAAAGTCACAGCTCTGTTGAGCCCAGTGTTTATGTTTTATGAATGTCCAGTTGAATGTACAGCTGTGATCTATTTGTTCAGTCAGAATATGGTTGCTTATGTGCAACAGGTGAAGGCAACATGTGCTTACTTTTGAAAGTAAAAGTAGTCAGTAGTCAGTCCAATCCATCTTGTTTCGTGAACTGCTATTGGCTAAAGTACTGTACAACCTGATGGCAGTGGGGTTGAAGTATTTCTTGTATCATTCCATCTGTTTTTGTATGATAATTAATTCTTTGAAAAGATGTAGTAACGTGAACAGCATGTGTGATATTGTAATTGACTTTCTCCCTTTTCAGCATGTAACAAAGGCTGTTTGAGAAAACTAAATCTGTAAATGAAGTAATGCAGATAAGCTACAAGTGAAATTGCAGAATTGAACAGACAGTGTGTTTTAATTTTGTCAAATTACTTCCTAGAGGCCAATTTTCCAGGTTCATCTAGTTTGCCTTTTATAATTAAGGTCAATCAACAGAGAATATATAAGCTGGTTTAAACTCTTAGCAGTTACCAGTTTGGCTGCTCTGTCTGTTACGTCACGTTCAGTCAGCTTACCAGCCTTCTCATTGTCAAGTCAAGTTATCATGTATGATCTCAGTTACGTCTTTGGATTACTCTTTAGCCTATTGTCTGGATACCTTTGCCTAGTTGGACTAGTTTTGACCTCTCTGTCTGTTTTGGATATTGGACTGCCTGTACCTCTCTTGATACCATCGCCTCGATATTTTGTCTGGCTTTGCATCTGAGTCCACCTGTCTATGACATCCATCACAGCTATTACTGACATTTAGGTCACTTCAGCTCTTAACCTGGCATTTTTAGGATGTTACATTGAAAGAAAACAAAATTTCTTGAAATAAAGTGGTGTTTTTTTTAAAGTACACACTTTAGCAAGTTGTAAAGATTTTTTCCCTACCTCACTGTTTGTAGCTATTCCATGGATCTGAAACTGCAAGATGTCATTTGGGAGATTCGTCAAGTAGGTGACACAGAGAACTTTGTTCAGAATCTTAGAAATGTCATCAGGGAATCAAGAAAAGACAAAAAAGATTTTTGACTTGTCTTATGGAGAGAATGACATACACAACATGCGTCAGGGTAAAAATTACAGAAAGCATATCCTCTGCATATGCCCCATTTTTGCAGATGCTGGACATGCTCCATAAGGACTCCATTGTTTATGGTGAAGCTAAGATATCACAGCTGCTAAAGCAAGCCGGGACAGTAAATGGTCTTATACTTGTATAGCACTTTTCTACATTCAAGTGTACTCAAAGCACTTTTACACTATTTGTCCATTCACCCACTCCCTCACACATTCATACACTGATGGAACAGCCACTGGGGACAACTTGGGGTTCCGTGTCTTGCCCAAGGACACTTCGACCTGTGGACCAGGGAAGCCAAGAACTGAACCACCAACTCTTTGGTTAATGGTCGACCTGCTCTCCTGAGCCATAGCCACCCGGAAAGGGAGAATGACATTTGGTCCTATGTGTTCTAAGGTATTTTTTGCCCAATGTGAGAATGCTATACACTCCTGTGCAGTGAACAGGCTTTTCTGTGACTACAGCCTGACTACAACGTGCACAGTGTTGGTACAAGGAACAAAACACAATGCATTAACCATGAATCATTCTTGAAGCCGACAACATTGAATAGTTATTAAAATACGGCCATGGATGGGGAATGTCTTGCTTTTCCAAATCTGCTGCATCGTCATTCAGTCCTGCAGCTCAGTGAGGTGAGTCGTCCTGCTTCTCTGCTGCTTTTGCATCAGTTTGTCCAGTTGCTTTGCATCCTTCTGCTTTATGCTGCCTCCCCAGAAAACTGTAGGATAAAAGACCTAAGCTGCCTTAGGAGGAAAAGTTGCCTCTGCCCTTTTTTTATATTGTACTGTACTATTGTTCAGTGTCCAGTGACCAATTCAACTTATTGTCCAGGTGCATGCCTAGATATTTGTAGGCACTACTTTAATGTCTGCACCACAGATGTTGACAGGATAAGGAGGGGGCTTAGACCTTCAAAAATCCACTATCATCTCCTTGGTTTTAGAAGTGTTCAGAAGCAGGTAGTTTCTGTGACTCCAGTCACTGAAGAAGTTTATCAGACCTCTGTACTTCTCTTCCTGTCTATTCCTGATACATGAAACAATCACAGTATCATCAGAATACTTCTGAAGGTGGCAACACTCAGAACTGTATGTGAAGTCTGCTGTGTATAGTGTGTACAGGAATGGAGCCAAAACAGTCCCATCTGGAGCCCCTTTGCTGCTCAAAACTCTACCAGAGATGCAGCTTCCAGCCTGACAAACTGTGGCCTTTCTGTCAGGTTACCTGTGATCCAGGAAAAAAAGGAGGAATCACCCCTATCCTTTTGAGCTTGTCTCTGAGAATAACTGGGTGGATGGTATTGAATGCACAGCTCTGTTGAGCCCAGTGTTCCCTTAGCTCTCAGCAGTGATGACTTTATGAGTTTCTTTGCAAATAAAATCACAACTATTAGAGATAAAATTCAGCAGATGCTTCCTATACCTGCAATAAATGAATCTTCTACTACAGTAGCTCTTGAATCATCTGTAGGACCTCAGTTATGTTTAGACTGCTTCTCTCCCATAGATCTCTCTGAATTTACATCAGTAGTTGCTTCATCAAAATCATCAATGTGTCTCTTAGACCCCATCCCGACTAGACTGCTTAAAGACACCCTGCCATTAATGAACTCATCTTTATTAGACTTGGTAAATTTATCTCTAGTATCAGGCTACGTACCACAGGCCTTTAAGACTGCAGTAATCAAACCCTTACTCGAAAAGCCTAGTCTTGATCCAGGAGTCTTGGCTAATTATAGAGCAATATCCAACCTGCTATTTATTTCTATAATCCTAGAAAAAGCTGTTGCTAAGCAGCTATCACACCACTTACACAGGAATGAACTATTTGAAGATTTTCAATCAGGATTTAGAGCACATCATAGTACAGAAACAGCACTGTTAAAAGTTACCAACGATCTTCTCTTTGCCTCAGATAATGGACTGGTTTCTATACTTGTCCTCCTAGACCTTAGTGCTGCATTCAACACCATTGACCACAACATCTTATTACAGAGACTGGAGCATGTGACTGGTATCAGAGGAACAGCGTTAAAATGGTTCCAATCCTATTTATCAGACAGATTCCAGTTTGTTCATGTCCATGATGAACCTTCCACACGAACAAAAGTTAGTTATAGAGTTCCACAAGGCTCTGTGCTAGGACCGATTCTGTTCACCCTGTACATGCTTCCTTTAGGATATGTCATTAGGAAGCACTCTATTAATTACCACTGCTATGCAGATGACACTCAGTTATATCTATCTATTAAACCTGTTAACACAAACCAGTTAACCAGACTTCAAGCCTGTCTAACTGACATAAAGGCCTGGATGACCAGTAACTTTTTACTTTTAAACTCAGCGAAAACAGAAGTCATTATATTTGGGCCAAAAAATCTCAGAAATAACTTTTCTAAAATTATAGCTACTCTAGATGGCATAACCCTGGCCTCTAGCACTACTGTAAAAAACCTTGGAGTTATTTTTGACCAAGACATGTCCTTTAACTCACACATAAAACAAATCTCTAGAACTGCATTCTTTCACCTGTGCAACATTTCCAAAATTAGGAACATCCTGTCTCAAAATGATGCAGAAAAACTAGTCCATGCATTTGTTACCTCAAGGCTAGATTACTGTAACTCATTACTATCTGGATGTCCCAGTATTTCCATAAAAAGTCTCCAATTAATCCAGAATGCCGCAGCCAGAGTCCTGACAGGAACTAGCAAGAGAGATCATATTTCTCTTATATTGGCTTCTCTTCATTGGCTCCCTGTAAAATATAGAATAGAATTTAAAATCTTTCTTCTCACATACAAATCCCTTCATGATCAAGCTCCTTCATACCTTAAAGACCTCATAGTACCATATTATCCCAATAGACCACTTCGTTCTCAGAGTGCAGGTCTACTTGTGGTTCCCAGAGTTTCCAAAAGCAGACTGGGAGGCAGAGCCTTTAGTTATCAAGCTCCTCTCCTGTGGAACCAGCTCCCAGCCTGGGTTCAGGAGGCAGACACTCTCTGTACTTTTAAGGCTAGACTTAAAACCTTCCTCTTTGACAAAGCATATAGTTAGGGCTGGCTTCAGGCAACCCTGAACCATCCCTTAGTTATGCTGCTATAGGCCTAGACTGCCCGAGGACCATCAGTGCACTGAGCTCCCCTACCCCCAACCAGTCGAAGCAGATGGCCGCCCAAACTGAGCCCGATTCTGCTGGAGGTTTTTTCTTCTGTTAAAGGGAGTTTTTCCTCTCCACTGTCACCAAGTGCTTGCTCATAAGGGAATTGTTGGGTTTTTAGTTTTAGTAAAGTGCCTTGAGATTGAAGTGAAGTGAAGTGAAGTGAAGTGAACTTGAAAAATCAAAGAACATAATCCTCATATAACTTGCAGGCTCATCCAGATGAAAACATGGTTAAGCATATAGAGAACAGCATCATCCACACCAAAATGTTTTCTGTAAGCAAACTGCAGGGGATCTATTGCATATCTAACCTTGAGTCTTGGTAGGCACAGAATCATCCTCTCCTGGACCTGTAGTCATTTATTTCAGCTGGACACTTTATTTTTAACACTATATACAAAGGGTTAAAAAAGTCTAATTTTAAAGGTTAAATTTCCGTCATATATGCATACTGAACACTATTAATTTCCCACAAAGTGATGTATCACTTAGTTAATTCTAAATCCAAAGAATTTATTGCTTATAGATTTGTGTCATCATGCACTGAACTTATAACTATAGATACCCCATCTCGGAAACCGCAATCTCCAATTATGTCGTTATAAATGTATACTAATGACAAGCTGTGGTTTAAAATACTGAATGTCACTGTTCTTAAAGATAAATCTCTTTTTTAATCCATATGGATGGATAGCTTTTATTTTTGTAGTTTTGTCAACCAGGTGAAGCAATTAGAATAATTATTTACAACCACCCAAACAGGTTGTTGTAAATTGCCATCACAATTTAGAGAGAGGCAGAAACAGTGGAAACAGTTGCTAAAGCAGTTGCCACTATTTTAAGATAATCAGAGTAATCAAGATAATCAAGTTCAAAATTAGTCATTGTGCAGAACATGAGTGCATATTACTGATGAAACTGATACCCAGAACTACAAAAACACAAGCAGTGTTCTAAGAGATTGGAATTTTTCTTTGGTAATTCTTACACTCTTGAAATCTTGCTTCAATACTTTATTAAAGTATAACAGTATCACAACTCATCCAATCATATCATGCAGTTCAGTTATAATAACATTGTACTCATAAGTAGCTGAGACCTGGGAACTTGGTGACATTGATACAATACAGCTGCACAAGGATGCAAACCAACAGTTTATCCATATTATGTGAGCCTCTATTTATTGACTGCTCTGTTGTTTTATTTCCATGCTGTTTGATGCCCTGACTGTTCATGTTTCTTGTCCTGTCAGACATCTGTCTACTGATGTTACTGCTGTCCCAACTCTCCACTACTACTTTGGTTAATTCAGTAATGAGTGGAACCCATGAAGACCCAAAATGTCAACTGAAGTTTACCTTTAATTGCTCAAACTAACTAACTCTGACAAAGAGTTGCAAGCACCACCACTGCACACTGTGCTGCACTGTATATTCAGCTGTTTTTGAAGTATGATTAAGTGAAAAATCCTGCTTCACTAAATCAGAGACCAATGTGTCCATGTGATGTGGCGTTTTGTGGATGTGTACATATTACAAAATAAGAATCAAGAAGAGGAAGTGATGAATAGTTTTGTAGTCCCAGTAAAAAAACTTGAAAGTCAGTTAAGGTACAGATGAAGAGCTGTTAAACTCTAGTGAAGCATGTTCCACACCACCATAACCATTCATCTTCTTCAGCTTCAGCTGGTCAACATGAGTCAGGCTCTGGGTCTCTAGAACTGCCTCCTTCTTAGAGAACATCTGGCTGATCTCCATGAAGGTCTTGTTTTTGGTCTCTGGAATCATGATGTAGACATAGATTGCCACCGACACACAAATGGTGGCAAACACCAAGTAGCAGTAAGACCCTGCAGACATCTGATGGTTGGAGATGGTTGGATGTGGCAGATGCATTGAGAATCATTGCAAATGTTGAGACAGAAAAGGACAGAAAAGTTAGTTTATTACTGCGGTTCTAAGAATTGACATATTATAAAACATAAGTGATTATTGAAAAAACAGGAAATTTCTGGATATAAAGTGAATGAAGAGAAGTCATTATGTTTTATCTGAACCCTCTGTTTGTCAGAATTCACCTCAGGTTTATAAGTATCTGTATATTCATATTAAATATTAAAAACATAGTCAGTCATATTGAATTATGACAGTATTTATTTTTACTGTGGAATGTTTAAACAAATCTCCAAATCTCTATGACTGGATCATATATATATATATATATATATATATATATATATATATATATACATATACACACATATATTTTAATATTAATAGTAAATCAAGAATGAGACTGTATTGACTATATTTGCCACATAATTGTGGTGGTTGCAGTTTCCTAACTTCTGTTGTTTCAGATGTGTCACAGAATTAAGAATCAGAAATGTTTTGGTTCTGTAACTAATAATTGAATACCACATCCACTCTGCCTTCATTCATGCACTCAGAGTCAAAACAATATGAATAATTATAATAGGTTTAATTCAAATCACGAAACATTTCAGATGTCTTCTCTCTTTCTGTTTTTGGGAAATGCCTACTTTAAACCTGTGTTGAAAAGCAAGATTACTGATCCATAGAGTGACAATATTTTCAAATTTGAAAATGAAAACTTTTTTTGACACTATGCAAAACTGAATCCAAAATATAACAAATACATGAGCTGCTATATGCTGCTTTTGTGATGCATTTTGCAACCACATTCTGGATACCTGTAAGCAAAGGTCGAGCGGTACCGACTAGAGTGTGAAGCGGCTGGGATGAGAATCAGCACCTCCAAGTCCAAGGCCATGGTACTCAACCGGAAAAAAGTGGCTTGCCATCTACAGGCCAGGGGAGAGACCCTGTTTAAGTTTAAGTATCTTGGGGGCTTGTTCACGAGTGAGGGAAGGATGGAACGTGAGATTGACAGACGGATTGGGGCATCGGCCGCAGTAATGCGGTCGGTGTACCGGCCCGTTGTGGTGAAGAAGGAGCTAAGCCGGAAGGCGAAGCTCTCGATTTACCGGTCAATCTACATTCCTCCTCTCACCTATGGTCATGAGCTCTGGGTCATGACCGAAAGGACAAGATCGCAGATACAAGCGGCTGAAATGAGCTTCCTCCGCAGGGTGGCTGGGCACTCCATTAGAGATAGGGTGAGGAGCTCGGTCACCCAGGAGGAGCTCGAAGTAGAGCCACTGCTCCTCTACATCGAGAGGAGTCAGTTGAGGTGGCTTGGGCAGAGAAGGAAGGGAGAAGGAAGTCTGGGTATCCCTGATTCGGCTACTGCCCCCGCGACCCGGCCCCGGATAAGCGGAAAAAGATGGATGTGTTTGTTGTGTCTATTTAGATGTTAATACTATCATTAAATTAAATGTGTTAAAGGTAACTGTTTTAGCAGCTGGTTAGCCTCCTAATCCACAGCCCACCAGATGACAAAATGTCTGATGACAAACCCCTGTGTAATTAATGTTAAAACCAAACCTATGCTAAGTTAATAAGCTATTCATGTTCTGCTGGGCTGCTGTTTGTGCTCATTTTATTCTTAACTGTAAAATCAACTGTATTCTTTTTCACACTCTTACTTCTTTTGTCTGGGTCCATGACAAATGAATGTGCGCAAATTGTAGACAGGGGCTGATGTAGATTTCTAATGAGAGAGGGGAACCAAGGTTCTTCCTTTAACATTACTACTACAACTGCAACTTAATTTATATAACACATTTAAAACAACCAGGTTCAGCCAAAGTGCTGCACAATAAAACAACATATCACAATAAAACATGAAAATGCTTGTGCAAAACTCATGCTGATTTGAAAGCCAAGAAATATAAATAGGTTTTCAACCGAGATTTAAAAACAGGTGGACTAAGAGCCAGTCTGACCTGAAGTGGCAGTTTATTCCACAGTCTGGGGGCTGCAGCAGAGAAAGCTCTATCCCCTTGGTTCTGATTGCTGTAACCAAGGCAAGTCGTGATAAAAGCATGTAAAATTCTCTCAAAGTCATTAAAGGTTAAAAAAAGACTTGACCTTCAAGAGGAGCATTAACTGGAAAAAGCCTGTCTTCACAACTTGTCTAGTTTAAAATCACTGTCCATTTTTACACCAAGATTTGTCACCACAGGCTTCACAAATTCTTGTTCTGACTACCTTATACTAATTAATGGGGACTTTTTGTCAGTATTTTGGGAACTCTAACCAACTTCAAACAGTATGTGGACTGTGCAACATAAGAAAATAAGATTCTTGAGCTCCTTTATGCCAATGTGAAGGAGGCATACAACTCTTCAGCCCTCCCCCTACTTGGTGGATCAGACCACAACTTAATATATCTAGTACCAACATACTAGCCCATAGTAAGACAACAGTCTGCTACCAAGAGGTATGTGAAAGTTTGGTCAAAGGATGCTGAGGAGGCCCTGCAGGAGTGCTTCAGGGTTATAAACTGGAACATTTTCATGGACGCTCATGGTGAGGACATCGAAGGCATCTTTCACTGTATCACAGACTACATGCACTTCTGTGAGGACAATGTTGTTCCATCCAAAAAAGTTAGTTGTTTCCCCAATAATAAGCCATGGATAAATAAGGACATTAAAGGCCTCCTCAAGAAGAAGAAGAGGGCGTTCATGGCAAGAGACAAGGAGGAACTCTGGGCTGTGCAGAAGGAACTCAAGAGGAAGCTGAGGGAGGCAAAGCAGCTCTATAGAGACAGAGTAGAGCACAAGTTGAGACAGAATAATATCAAAAAGGTGTGGAATGGGATGAAAATAATGACTGATAAAGTTTGCTAATGAACTTAACCTGTTCTTTAATAGATCTGACAACATTGATCTGTGCCTCTTACTCTGACCCAGTGTCCTCACACACCATCCCTCCTCCCTCCACCACCTTAGCTGATGCCTTGGGGTCTCTTGACATCCCTCCACCCAACATCTCTGCCAATGCTGCCTCCCCAGTGCCCACTGATGCCATCTCCTCGATCAGCAGCCATAAAACATTGAAGTATACCTCACCTCCAATACCTCCTCCCCCGCCCTCACTATCTGACTATCTGATCAACACAATACACAGGCCCAGCTTTTGCCACAGAACAGGTGAGGAAGGAACTATCCAAACTAAAGACCAACAAAGCAAAGGGACCAGATGAGATCAGCCCTAGAGTACTTAAGGTGTGTGCTGGACAGCTTGCAGAGGTTTTTCAGAAACTCTTCAACCTCTCTGAGACTCAAAAAGGTGCCTAAGTTATGGAAAACTTCCTGTATTGTCTCATTACCAAAAAGAGGCTGTCCCAGTACTCTTAGTGATTTCAGACCAGTAGCGCTAACATCACATGTCATGAAAGTGTTTGAGGGACTGGTCCTGCAACACCTGAGGTCTCAAGTGTCTGAATTTATGGACCCCCTGCAGTTTGCATATCAGGAACACATCAGAGTGGAAGATGCCATCATATTCTTAATGCACAGAGCAGGAGCAGCAGTAAAAACGCTGTAGAAAACTTGCTGTCTCAGCTTCATCCGACATGTTGGTTGAGCACATATTTCAGCTCAGTTTTTACTGTGCTGTTCTGCCAGGTATGTCCAACTCCTCAGTAAGGAAAATAGCTATTGGCTGTCCTAAAAATCGGTAGAAGTTGCTAGATGACATCATCAGCTAATTTACATAATTTGTCATGTGCATGTAATTGTAATGGATGATGAAGGAAAGAGGAATAACGTCATGGCAGAGACAAGTGAGTAAAAAAACACATTAAATATGTTTAGAACTACAAATTAACTTTCTTCTGTTGATTCTTTTTTTTTTCTTTTTAATGTCACAATTCTAAACCTTCTCCTTTATCTGGGTTTGGGACCAGTAACTGCCAATAGCAATATGAGAAAATGAGCGACTTCACACATGCACGATTTGCAGTTTGGACACGGAGCCAACCTACTAGGAAGACCAGGAACAGGGACAGCATCTCCAACTCTCGAGTACTGATGAGACCAAGAATTTGCAAGTCATTACAGAGAGGGCACCATTGCGCCTATTTGACTTAAGAATAAGCTCATTCGGTCAAAAGCCCTAGGATGAATTCGTTCAAGTATGAGGTGAAGAAAAACGGCGAACTCAATGACCTCAAGTAAAACTCCAACCTGGTGGACTTTCGGTTGGTCGCACAGCCTCGACATGATAAGCTTTTTTGCTTGGCCAGACATGAAGAATAAATGTGCTAAGGTTGGTGAGTGTGCGATGAAAAAAATGTCAGCCAGGCTCACGTTGGCGTAATGTATTTTCACTTTTGACGGGGCCGCCAAAGAGCAATTCTTGTGAGGTCATTTGTAAAACTTTTAAAATATAAAACTTTCACATGATTCGGAATTTTGGGCAGATTTTGGTGAGTTTTCACACATGTTCAAGGGGTCAAATTTGAGGTCGTTTAAAAATATTAGCGAAAAAGAATAATCCTAACGATTTCCAGGACCTCGCCCACCCTACAACAAAATTGAATTATCCCTCTCACCAACACCCAATTAATTGCCAGTCCCAACTATGTGTATCTTGCATTTGGATTTTAAAATTGGAAATTTATGTTTTTGTATTTTATTTTGTATTGATTTTATGCTTTAATGATGTTTGTTTTGTAAAGTGTGATGAAACTATTGGTAAATCGCACTTTAAATAAAACTGAAATTAAAAATTGAAATTAAAGTAACATAACCCGGAGGAAAAGCAATACTACTGTATGTACAGTGTCAGCTCTTTTATAGCCTTCTCCAGGGCAGTATGGAGACCTAACCTGTACAGTATTCATTTTTCATATGTTCTGCTGTTAACGTTGTTTTTACTGTTCTGCTTGCATGGGGACATGTTTGATCAGAACTGGTCAAGTAGATGTGACATCACACAGAGGGTAATTACACCAAACACAACAATGACAACAATCTTATTACAGCATCTGAATCAAGAATGAGTGAACAAGATGATTTTCACATCATTTTGAAGCAAACACTCTAGGTTACAAGATCCAGTTCTCAAGATCCTTAGACCCCAGAGGGTTAAAAATGTTCATGTAGGTCAGCTCAGCATGTAATGTAACTCTCACCTGTAAGAAGGGGAAGACAAAACCCACAGTAAAGTTGGACAGCCAGTTGAGTGATCCTCCTACAATATAGGCTGCTGGGCGGTGCGACTGTTTAAATAGCTCTGCTGTGATTAGAAATGGAACCCCAGCTGAAACAGGAATAAAGACAAACATGGTACATGTCACATCATTCGATAAATTTGATAATACTGGTTGTAAAAAGTTAAGCACGGTACATGTTATTTAAAGTCATTGAAATTTTAATAAAAAAAACAATTCTCTTGTGATCAATTTTCTACCTTGTGTTTCATTTTAAAAAAATAAGTGTAAATGAACCCTAACAGGGGCAAGCAAACAATTTCTACTGACGAATCAGTATGTACGGAATATATTTATTCATTCATGTTTCTTAATTAATTATTCATGTTCATTCATCATCATTCATAACATTAAGACTTAGGAATGCCAATTCGAAACCCTGGACAGGTCACCAGTTTGTCACAGGGCCACATATAGACGAACGATGACACACACTCACTCCTATGGGCAATTGAGAGTCACCAATCAACCTGACACATGTTTTTGGACTGTGGGAGGAAATTGGAAAAACCCACGCAAGCACGGGGAGAACATGCAAAGTCCACACAGAAAGGCCCCTGCCAGGTTTCGAATGTAGAGCCTTCCGGCTGTGAAGCAACAGTACTACCCAGAAAGCCACTGTGCTGCCCTAGTTTGACCGTACATCTGTTATAGTGTACATTCTTTTAAAAATGCAGTTTATTCTGTGGCATATAGAATTTATTTGTGTGAAATCTTTTAATATTGCAGCCATAGTTTATATAGGGAATATTTAGATATGTGACATTGTTTTGGGGTTATTCTCCTTCCTGTCTGTCTAATTTTGTAGTCATTTGGAACCTGTCAAAATGTGTGAATCAAGTATCTAGCCTCATGTAATATGATTAATAGCCAGAACACAATGATATTCGGGATAGGTGAATACAATAGTTTAAGGTTGTCCTGTGTAAGAGTGGAAAGATACATTACAAGGCAGAAAGATCTACTAGTGGGAAAAGATGTTTTCTGTTCTTTAACGTGCAGTGTAGAGCAACTTGCCTGGACCGATACAAAAACCACCGATGATGCCGACCACACAGCAGACACTGACGTAGCGCATGAAGGACAACTGAGCCTGCAGAGACAAACAGTACAAGATGAAGATCACATTTGATCCTCCTATCACGTTTCATTATTTTCAACATTTAAAAACTTTACTTCGTTTTTAATACTGCTATACAACTCAGAGTGATAACAAATTCAGATGGTGCGATGTGACACTGACGTATCTTGACCTTGGAGTTCACCTCTAATCTCTGGAAGCTGTTCTGGGCACTTCGGTTACCATTCGTGTTATCCACCTCTAAAATTTCTCATCAATTTTCCTCTTGTGGTCACATCTAGGTAGGTTGGCTAAAGTCCCGTGAACTTCTGAATATTATATAAAACTATAGTCACAGGAACATCGAGCTGCTTGGAGATGGTCTTATAGCCTTTACTTTTAACATGTTTGTCTATATCTAAAGGTTGAGTCATGGCAACTGGACTGGACAGACCCCTCCACCCCTGTCAAGGGAGGGTTTTTCCACTTGAACATATATAGCTGTTAAGTGGTTGTTTGGTTTCTCCAATGTAGAGTTCTGAGCATTCTTCCTTACACTGGACAGCATATACTACATTGCTCCTCTTTTGTTTTGGTGTCTGGTCATTAGGGTGAACCAGTCTCTGTCTCAGTGTGTTGCTGGGTTTGAAGTGAACTGATATCTGATGTTTCCCAAAAATCTGTTTGCACCTCTCTGAAACACCTGCTACATAGAGAATGACCAGGTTTTTCCTCTGTGGATCTTGAGGCTCAGCTCTCTCTCTTGTTTTTCTGCCTGATGTGGATGTTGCCTCGTTGAAAGCCCACTTAAGGTAGCCACAGGTTTTGAGGGCTGTCTTTAGATGTGTGTCCTCCTTTCTTTTGGCCTCCATAGAGGTAGGGATGTTGTTTGTTCTGTGGCGTAAAGTCCTGATGTCTCCTAGTTTGTGTTGCAGCCGGTGATGGGAGTCAAAGAGCAGATATTGGTCTGTGTGTGTGGGTTTCCTGTAGACTTCTATTTCCAGGTTACCATCAGACCTGATGATGACCTCACAGTCCAAAAAGGCTAGCCTGTTTTCTTTGGTGTCTTCTCTGGTTAATTTGATGTGTGTGCCTACTGCATTGTATGTATGAGAAGTATGTGGTGTTCAGACTAAGGTCCAGTAGCAAGCAAATTTGGTCTGGGTTGAGGCTACTCCTGGTTGAGACGGTGCTGTCCTCTTTTAAAAGTCTTCTCCTAACAGATGTTAAAGCATTGGTGGTGGGTGATACTGGTGAAGAGTGATGTGACATCAAAGGATACCATAGTTTAATCTCTATCCAGTTTTAGATGTCTCACTCTGGAGGCAAATTCCTCTGAATTCCAGATGTGGTGGTCTGTGTGACCTATCAGTGGTGCTAAGATGGTGGCAAGGCGTTTGGCAGTGTTATATGTCACTGAGTTTATGCTGCTGATGATGGGCCTGTGGGGGGTTCCTTTTTTGTGTATCTTGGGGAGCCCATACAGACAGGGGGTGGTCTCCCCTGGATACTGTAGTTGTTGTAGTAGGTGGTTCTGTCAATGGCCTTGTTCTTTTCCAGGTGTTTTAAACAGTCACTCACCTTTTTCTTGTAGGTGCTGGTGGGGTCCCTTCTTAACTTTTCATAGGTCTGTTGGTCTTCCAAGAGAGAGGTTACTTTTTCATGATAGTCTGCTGTGGGGGGTGTTTAAGACCACTGTGCATCTCCCTTTGTCTGCAGGCAGGATGGTAATAGTCCTTGGACAGGGGTGACAGGGCCCTGCTCTCCTGGGTGGTGAGGTTGGATGGTGGTGGCTTAGAACTAGAGAGTACCGTAGTGACTTTTATCCGGAGTTCCTCTGCTTCTGAATTAGATAGACCATTGTTATGGATGACAGATTCTGTGGCTGTGATAAAGTCCACCACAGGAACATGTTTGGGCATGCCTACGTCCCTTGGCTAAGACATCTCTTTCTGTATGGGAGAGTTCCCTGTCTGTCTTAACCCATTTGTCTTTTGTAAATTGTGATCTATGACCATAGAAATCCTTAGATTTGTGATGTGTATCACATTTCAGTGTGATACACACCATGATACCAAACAGCACAGTGACTACTTTTCAGCCTTTAAACAGGCAGACTGACTGATTACAAGTTTGAAGACACTTGTGATGCTAATTACAGGACACACTTTAGTTTAACATGACCCTATGGTCAAATTCTTTTCAGTCTTCTAGGGTTACTGTCATTTTTGTCCTGTCCAATTTCATTAGCTTGTTTTTTAAAATGCTTTTGAACCATAATTCAAAAGCCATGGCTGATTTTTATTAGTTCACCTTCAGTAAATTAGTATTTATTCTTACTTTTGTCAGTTTCAAGTTATTTTAGTAACAATTGTGGGCTTTTCTTTCTTTAATGGAAGGGTACCAACAATTTTGTCCACATCTGTACAACAATGAAACAGCCACCAGGAGCAACTTGGGGTTCAGTGCCTTGCTCACGGACACTTCAATATATACTGACTGGAGAAGCCAGGGATCAAACTGCTGACTGCTCAATGGATGACCTATTCTTCCTCCTGAGCCACAACCAGTCCTTTGACATCTGAGTGCTTATGTTAGCATGGGCTTCCTCTGACAATACAGAAACATGCTGATTAGGAGCAATGGTCACTCTGTAATGCCTGTCACTGTGTTTGTGGCATTTACACAGGAGACAACATGGAGACAAATTTGTGTTTCTGTGGGTGTGTGGCTGTAGAATTTGATTATGTATTTATTTTATTTTTAGAATTGAATTCATTTATTATTTATTAGTCTTATTCTATTTCAGCATTGTATCACATAGTTGGAAAACAAGCAGGACAATGGCCCTTGAGAAACATGTGCTGGGTGCCTCTGAAGTACCCATACAGCTGAGCAGGCAGTTCTGTGGTGTGTGGTAAAAAGTTAGTTTTATATCAAAAGGTTATAACATTGAGCTGTAAGAGTAACAAAATGCAAGAGTAGAGCTTAAATAATCATAAGTCATTTTCTTGTGATGTCTTTGTAAACACGAAGAAATACATTCCTGCTGTGGTTGACAAAGCAGCTCTGCTAATAACAGTTACTGGGATAGGACCTTGCCTGCTGTGTCTTTTGCCTTTCACCTACATCTCCCTATACTGGAAAAGTTTAGGTCACAAGACCCATATGGGAAGCACACTCATACCTGTAAAATGAGGGCTAGTGTGATTCCTGCACTGCACAAGCCCATCATGGCAAACCCCCCAATCATGAGTGGCCTCCTGCCCAGCTTCTCTATGGTGAAACACTACAGGGGGAAAAGCAGAGCTCAGGTCACACATAGTTAAGTGAACACAGTGCAAATTCAAGAACATAGACTTTACCAGGCTTTAATGTGACCAAATCAAATAAGTTGACATTTGGGAAACATACTTATTTGCTTTCTTTCTGAGGATCACAGATATCTTGTGTTAGTTACAGAGCTGGAGTTGGGATATGTTTAGCCTAGCATAAAAAATAGAAGCAAAGGAAAACAGCTTGTCTGGCTTTGTCCAGTGTTTAAATATTCACTATTCACAATATTCACAATTCCAAAATTTCCAGTGCTCCCTGATGAACATATTGTAGGTAATTGTCTTATAACAAACAGAAAAATGGAAACACTGTGGTCTTATAGGGAGTTATTTGTTGGAAGACGAACAATCCACCCAGCATTTCGGGGTAGTGTGACTGAAACAGCACATGCTTTTATTTATGGATACTGTGCACCTCAGACAGACTTCAGATGAGTGTACACAGTCTTCACACATGGTGTAAAGTGTCTCCATGTGTTTCCATAACAAAAAACAGAAAACACTAATAAGGATGGGTTATAGGGACCTATGATGAATAAGTGTTATGTACAGAATCAGTGAAACAAATAAAAAAAAAAATTTATATACACAACCATATGTGCACAGAGCTTTAAATACTCAATGAAATGAACGTTTTAGTGGTCTGGTCAGGAAGCTCAGCACAGTCACTGTGTCTCACTGTTGTTCATCAAGAAATAATTCCAGCTCATTACACTCTATAAAACCACAAGTTGTCATTTTTATTCGTGTATACATTAAATGGGTGAAATAAAATGTGTTAGTAAGTTGGCTTAAGATGTATTAGAAAGGCTATATTTGAAGTTTTGACAGAGCCATGCAGGTTGCTTCCTCATTTCCAATCTTTATGCTAAGCTAAGCTAACCATGTCTGGATATCCATTTTCTTTTTTTATAGTATCAAAAATACAATAATTATAAATTGCTTAGGAACACTAATATAAAAAGAGATACAAAATACTGCAATTTTCTAATTTGTAAATTTACCCCAATGAGTCCAGCAATGATCTCTATAATTCCTGTTCCTGCTGTGGTATACTGTATCTCCGGAGCTGGGATACCTGCATTCTCAAAGATGTCGTTGGTATAGAACCAGATCTGTAGAGAAAACCAAAGCAGATAAATCAGTGAGGTTAAAACATTCTCTCAGTCCTGCTTATGAAAGTTTAGAGATTAGTTTGACAGCTCAAACTTTTTTTCATGTGCCATATTATAATGTCATGACTATCATGAGCTAACTTTATAGCTACTGTGGGCTCTGTACTCGTGAAGCTAGCAATGGGGTACAGACTACAGGGAAATGTGCCCTGCCCAATGCACAGTCATGATGAAATCTGCTATGGCTGAGGATTTTCAGCAGTATCACCCAGTCATAGTTTTTATTTTATACATGAGTGTACATGAAAAGTGATTAATGTAAAATATCATAGTAGTGTGAGTGATATACTCTGAGTTTCAGTTTCAGTTTGGCAAATTTGTGTCCAAATCAGCAAGACTCACACACCCCTCAGTTTAATCTTGGTGTTGCATGTACAGCTTTCTTCTGCTGTTGATAAAGCTCATGACTGGACATATGAACCTCCCACAAAAAATGACAAATCTTGATCATTGTGATATTTTTAAATTCAATTATTTATCATCTTAAGTCACACTGTCAAGATTAGTATGAATGGAATTGAGGCACAATGCACATTATAGGGCAATGGTAACTCACTGTTGACTGAAAACACAGCTAGCCAGTTGACGGTAAGTAGTTTGACTGAGAAGCACAGGTAAAACACTTCCCCAATATTGTGACCTATGTATGCCTCAAGAAGACAAAAAGAGGTGGTGCTGGTGGTGGTGTAAAAATTAAAATTAGAAGATAATCATTTAGTGCCTTTGAGCTAAATACTGATAGAACATCATTGCTCACATTCAATTGTGCTCAGTTTTAGGGGAAGCAGGACAAGAAAGGGAACATATTAATTGCGGACAGCAGACGGTGATTGTTATAGGAGCAGGTAGATAAATACATGAGCACACATTGCTGGCATTAATTCTTATTTGCACACACACAGTCCTATGGTGTGCCAGGAACTGTGCCAGGGCTTACCAACTGTCACATGCACTTACAACTAAGAATACCTCAAGCATTAGCTGCATCACAGTAACCATTACTATGATCATCACCATCATTATCATTTTAATCCAATATAAGCAGTATCACCTCAGTCACTATCTTCATCACTACTATTGTCATTATCAAGCACAATAATCATTATTATAATTATCACTATTCTAAGTATCATCACCAGCATCATCACTGTTTTCATTAATTGACTCTAATTACTTTCATTATCATATCATATACTATCCACCTCCTTAGCGCAGCATGGTGCCTTAGTGGTTAGCACTGTTGCCTCACAGCAAGAAGGTTCGTGATTAGAAACCCAGCAAAGGCCTTTCTGTGTGGAGTTTGCATGTTCTCCCTGTGCTTGTGTGGGTTTTCTCCAGGTACTCTGGTTTCCTCCCACAGTCCAAAAACATGTATGTCAGGTTGATTGGTGACTCTAAATTGCCCATAGGAGTGAGTGTGAGTGTGTGAGGTTGTTTGTCTTTGTGTGTCTCTATGTGGCCCTGTGATGGACTGGTGACCTGTCCAGGGTGTACCCCTGCCTTTAACTTAACTTTAACTTTATTGTCCCCATAAGTGGAAATTTGGTTCACCAGCACATACATCATCACAAAATGCAGGGATTAAAAAACAAATTGTATACATGAGTAAAAATCAATTAAATACATATCAAAAAGGGGGGTAAATTGATAAAAGAAAACACAGAAGAACCACGGCACAACTGATACAATATTCAAAAGTACAGTATGCTGCATGCATACATTTTCACATCTGCTTATTTAATAAACTGCATTTGGTACAAATGATCCTTTATAAAGTTTCCTTGTTGCTAAGAGCATTCTAAAACGTCAAACTTTTCACCTAAAGAGAGCTGTGATAGGCTCCAGCAGATCCCCATCACCCTAGTTAGGAATAAGTGGGTATAGATAATGGATGAATGGATGCATCCACCTCTTTAGTGTTGTTGTTTTCATAACCAAGCGTCACCATGACCCTTCTCATCCTAAGCACTGCTCCACTGTTGTTTGATTAGCAGCTAAAAGTACTGCCTAGAGAAGTGTGGTCTAATGTGTGATGAGTTAGCTCTAGCATTTACAGTGTGCACTCTCTGGCCTGAGAGCCCCTCTAATAATTTCAATAATTAATGAATCTCTAGGGCATAATTTAGAAATTGAATTTGACAAATCATATTCACAAAACAATGACAACATCAGCTTTTGGCTTTTTATTCACAAGACCATTGCTTATAAAACAATGAGTGATCATTTATGCCCATTTTCATCTCAGTGTCTGTTTAATAAGCCAGATAAACCTGAAGAAGCAGGAGCCATGAACAAGGTGAACAAAGAGGGTAAAAAGGCAAAAGAAGACTTATGGGAACTTTACTAAATCCATATGATACTGTTTCACTGGGAATTTGTGCCAATTTGTGCTGCTCATCACTCTTGCCGATCTTGCTTCATATTATTTGTAAGTGACATGTATCAAACCTGGGTGTGAATAAGGTGGCAGTTGTTCAACCATTTTTTTTGTGGAGATTTTAGTCTGAAAAGCAGGATGTTGGAAAGAAACTATTTTACTGGGAAATGGACTGAACTTGGTGTGTGCGTGTGGCTGTTAAGGGAGTTGGCGGAGGATGGCATGGGAGAGGGAACAAAGGGACGAAATGCAATGTAAAGCTGTTTTCGTTTTGATTTTTCCTTCAAAATAATAAAGGTTGGTGTTGGGGGGTTTAGGAATCAGACCAATGAGTGCCCACTCTGGTACTTCAAGTTCAAAAACTAAGTTTATTTGGAAGGAAACACAAAACTCAAAGGAAGTCCAAACAGGAACATGGAACCCAAGAGACATAGGTACTACAGCGAGAGGGATGAAACAACACAAACCAAGGAGACGAGACAAGAGGGTCAAGGTCACACACCAAGGGGGGAACAAACACGGTCAAAGGCCTGGGGTCACACACACCTCGGGGACACACCAGACTCACACAAAGAGACAAGGGTCGAAGGTCTGGGGTCACACACACCACGGGGACACACCAGACTTACACAAGAGACAAGGGTCAAAGGTCTGGGGTCACACACACCACGGGGACACACCAGACTTACACAAGAGACAAGGGTCAAAGGTCTGGGGTCATACACACCACGGGGACACACCAGACTTACACAAGAGACAAGGGTCAAAGGTCTGGGGTCACACACACCACGGGGACACACCAGACTCACACTAACCAGCACACAGACTAAAGGGACTGAGCAAGAGACACACGACAAAACTAAAACATGAACAAGGCAAACCTAAACACGAGGGAGACAAGGCATAAACAAGAGGGACTAAACATGAACACCAGTGAGCTAAGCAGGAAAGCAAGACATGGTAAAACACATACAAACAGAGGTAGATAACTTAGCTTAAACTTGGGGAGAACAAAAACCAGTCCATGATCAAAATCTCAAAAGGAAAAGGCAAGGCAATTCTGGGCAACCGGTAATCAAAAGGTGTCTGGCAGGGATCGCAACAAAAGCATGTGGAGCAGATGATCTAACGAAGAACTGAGGCAGAAACGAGGTACATAAAGGGAAGAACACAAACGAGGCACAGGTGAAAACAATCAACTAATTGGGTCAACGTAAAGTGGAAAAAGACAAAACAAAACCAAATCCTAAAGGAACCTACAAAATAAAAGCACAGAACAGGAACTCAGAACACGGATCCTGACACACACCTAAAAATGGTTTTAAAACTTTAAACTGTTAGAAACTAAGATTTGAATGCCTAACAATGTTGCTTTGTTCTTTTTGTTGTTACAATTCTGTTCCGCCAATCACATAGCTTCTAATAAAATAAGTCAATCAGCTAACAGTCTACACGGTTTGATTAGTCCCACTGGTCGTCAATACAGATGGACACCGTAAAGATGATGTCTTGGTTCCAGCACACCTGCTCCACCTCCTGCCTATTGGCAAAGAAGAGGACCTGCAGGAGCATCGAATACACCACACCTGACTAATGGCTGGTCACCAGCTACAGTTTGTGCAGAACAGTTAACGGGCTGTAGATTTTTAAGAGGATGGTTTGACGTTATCTAGTGCCACATGAATTTAATATTACATTAATTATAGCAATGTGTGAACCATGTATGGTTCAACGGTTGCTATGACAACTGGTGTTACCCGTTTTTGTTAGCAAGCGGAAGCACCGAATTAGCTAGGTAGGTAACTGACTTAGCTAGCTAAATGTTGCTCTCAGAGCACTAAAAGCATGTTACTCCATCCACTCTGTTAAAAATCAACAGCCCAGTTAACTGTTCTGCACATACTGGACCTCTATTAGTGCTCGATGAGGCACCCTCTTTATGGAATCTATTTTACTATTTTATTTGTTATTTTATTGTAATTTGTTTTTGCTTTACTGCAGAATTTTCCTGCCCAGGAATTAGTGTATTATCGAATCTATTCCATTCTTTTAAAATAATTTTATAGTGATTTGGAAGATATCGACATTGGTTGATATGCAACAAATGGCAGCTTTAACAATCTTAAAATGTTGTAACCCAGCAAGAAAATACAGTCTTGGCAGGACCAACAAATCAGGGGATATGTTCAGCTAGGGACCAGGATTAGATGATAACCCAGGATTGTCCATCTTGTCTCAGAAGATATCATTAGTAAATCCCTGCAAGACTGCAGGCACATTTGTGAGGCCGAAGGGCATCACCAGGTACTTACACAGTCTTCCATTCATACCCCTTTTGGATCCTTATCAGATGATATGTGTTGCAAAGGTCTAGCTTGGTAAAGATATTCCTACGGGAACCACTGCAGCTCTGGTGTTGGAGTCCATTCTGTAATCCCTCCAGTTACCAGAACCACCTGAAACTACAACCATGAGTATCCTAGAATGACGGTAAAATGAGGGGAGTGAATGATGTGGAAGTACAGCTTATCGTGATGGTGAACTGAAATAAGTTATACTCGCTGGCTTATATAACAAACCCAATGCAGATGACGATCAACAATAGCCCTATGTTTTCTGGTGTTTCAAGTGATGCACTAAGCACTCACCGATAAGGCAGGTGTCAGTCAAAGTCAAAGTCCAAGAAAGCAGCCAAGGTGGTTGATCCCCCATCGTGCCTTAAGTTATCTAAAGCCCTCCCGTCTGCAGGGTGTGGCTCATCAGTGCCCCTATGGTCATTATTTAGCCCAAGCTTTTGCTGGGCAGAATAAAGACATAGATTGCCTTCTTGGCGGTGGCAATACACCTCATTAGACCGATCTGCATGGGTTCCTCAGTATCCAATGGTGAAGCAGCTGTGAATTTCAGAGGGGCACACAGGGTGAGCCGAGGAGCTGCTGGAGGCCTGGGACAAGGCTAAAGTCAGGGCTCATGTGTTCTCATCAAATGTCATTCAGCCATTTGCTGGCCAATCTGCTGGGTCAGAGCAATCAGCTTGTTCAGAGTTTTAGGGAGCTTATGACCAGCCATCTTGTCCTTTATAGTCCCAGACAAACCCTTGAAGACAAACCCCTAAAATGCTGTGGGAGTATGAAGGTGTAGTGAGTAATTGGTGACAAAGCGGTTACACTGGTGAAACTCTGTTGAGCCGATGCTTGAACTGAAGTCACTGAATAGAAAACCTGCTGCAACTCTTCAAGTCAACCATGTCACAAGCCAAAGACCCTCTCTCCCACTTGTCTATTCCCCACTTTGAGCAGGACCAGAGAGCAGGGATAATGTGAGGTCCACTCAGAGAAGCTAAGGGTTAGAGAGTAGTGTTGAGTTGCAGCCATGGCAAAAGCTGCTGGCAGCAGTGGCATTTGGTCAAGGGCAGCAGCCTTAACAAGAGAATCACCTCACAGAGTGCCTCCAACTGAGTTGAGTAGCATCATTCTGGGTCATTTTGGTAAGGGGCCATGAGGCTCAGACGTAATTCCTCTAACCCTCCTGTGACTGTTGGTGACTGGAATATAATGTTGAGTTGCAAACGTCCGTGGCATTGGACCCAATTGCAAGAAAATGTTGTGGCCTGTTATTGGTCAGAAAGAAGTCTCCTCCACTGATGGGTTGGGCAACAGGGACCAGAGAAGTGTCATGTGCCCAGTGGTGGCCATAACAGCCTTAAAATGACGCAGATGAAGAAAATACACTCAAGACACTAACCCAAAGTATGTGTCCAGATCAGAGTCAAATTTGCTGAGGGTATCAGAGCACTGAAGCAGTCTGTAATCCCAGAGATGTCTGGGGGTAAAATGAGTCTGTTTAACCAGGAATACAGTCTGAGAGACAATGGTCCAAACAATGTCCGATAATCTGAGATGTTTCTTCAGCTGCGCAGCCCACATACCACACTATAATGCAAT
Organism: Mastacembelus armatus; assembly: GCF_900324485.2. Classification (NCBI taxonomy): domain Eukaryota; kingdom Metazoa; phylum Chordata; class Actinopteri; order Synbranchiformes; family Mastacembelidae; genus Mastacembelus; species Mastacembelus armatus. The sequence continues at coordinate 2,745,213 of NC_046647.1, read as the reverse complement.
ATGTCAGTATACGTTCTACGTTCTGTGGTAGAAAGTAATTGGCAGTCTTTCTTTCACATGGTTTTTCCGCAGAACCCTGAGGAAATGGAGCCTGTCCTGGGCCTTGTTAACCACTGTCGACGTGTTGATGGACCAGGTAAAGTCCCTGGTAATATGCACTCCCAGGAATTTGAAGGACACCCTGAAATTCATCGCCACCAGTGATAAGACCCACCACAGTTGTGTCGTCTGCAAACTTAATGGTGTTGTTTAATGGGTCAGAGGAGACGTAGTTGTATGTATACAAAGCATATGGGTAGGGGCTGAGCACACAGCCCTGAGGAGAGCCTGCACTAATAGTCAAAGTGGAGGATCAGGGGCAGTCAATGAAAAGCATTCTGACCTAGTTCTCAGATTTCTCAAGGTGACTCAGGGCAGCGTGGAGAGCAGTGGCAAGGGCATCCTCTGTTGACCTATTTGCTCTATATGCAAACTGGTATTGGTCAAGCTTTGGTGGGAGGCAGGACTTTAGGTGGTGAAGAATAAGTCTTTCAAAACACTTCATCACTACTGTGGTCAGTGCGATTGGTCTGCAGTTGTTCAGGCAACTTATGGCTCTTTTATTGGGGACAGGAATAATTGTAGCTGCTTTCAGGCAGAACGGGATGATGGCCAGCTTCAGGGAGATGTTGAATATCCTCTTAGATTAGATTAGATTAGATTAGATTAGATTAGATTAGATTAGATTAGATTAGATTAGATTAGATTAGATTAGATTAGATTAGATTAGATTAGATTAGATTAGATTAGATTAGATTAGATTAGATTAGATTAGATTAGATTAGATTAGATTAGGATAGATAGATAGATAGATAGATAGATAGATAGATAGATAGATAGATAGATAGATAGATAGATAGATAGATAGATAGATAGATAGATAGATAGATAGATAGATAGATAGATAGATAGATAGATAGATAGATAGATAGATTTTCCCCACTCAGCGACACACCCACTGAGAAACAGACTCCTATAATTGGCAGCTTCATAGCCAGAAACATGAAGTTAGAGACTCCAACGACCATAGTCAAATGCATATTTAATACTCCTGCCTAAATGAATCAACCCCCCTTAGTCATAAAAACTGTCATGTTCCTTGAAGCACATGCAAAGGTGGAAGAGTAGCTGCCATCTCCAACTCAGCTTTTTAATCTAAACATAGTTATAACTCATTTGAGAGCCTCACTCTTTGCCTCACACACCGAAACTGGATAACACAAAAACCAGTTGGTATTTGTTAATTGTGTACCGGTCCCTTACTCAGAAATACTGAATTTCCAAAAAGAATTTCCCAAAACCCTCTGTTGTCTGACCATTCTCTAATAACCTTAGAATTTAAAATAATGGATTATGCAGCATTTCCACATAAAGGTGGGAGCATGCATAGTCGCAGTGGCCTGGCACTCTATCAATAGCAGCAAAATACAGACATATACTAGCAATGACCTTCTGCATATAAAAGACTATTGCACTTGCATACCCGAGAAGATTGGACTTTTCCTGAAGAAAATAATCTGACAAAGCAGGTGCTGCAACAGCTGGTATACTGAGAGTACTGTTATCGGGAGACATAGCTGCCTCTGTTTTTTGTAGGTCCTTCCCTCAGCAGCTTTTATTATAGCTTTTTATGTACACCCACAAGCTAATGCTACGCTGGCCATAGACAAACTGCATGACGCCATCAGCAGACAGCTACAGACACTCAGAGAATGTTTTTGTCATGGCAGGATATTTCTACTACTATTACTCCAATCTTTATCTGTTCTATTCAAATTTCACAAAAATGTCAACCTACAAACAAACAACCGCTTTCACCCCCCTTACAAGCCCCTCATAATTAAAACTAAGCCTTTCTCCAAAGCATTGCAGACCCAGACAGAGGAAACATCATCTGCCCTGCAGGAAAGTTTTAAGGATTTTGCATGGGAAATTTTTGAACAGACTGACATTGAGCACTCTACCAATAGCAGCAAAATACAGACATCTGCACCAAGATCACGATGGGGGGAGATGAAACCGCGTCTCCTCCTCCTCTCTCTTATTGTCTGAATGCTGGCACTCACTCTAAACTTTGTTTCAGCTGCAGACTTTATCTGCACTTTGAAGTCTGCAGTATAGCTGTTTCTTTTGGATAGCATTTTTACTTGTGTTACACCAGGAGTTAGAGTTTAGTGTGAACATAAACATTTTTACTTTTTTGGTGAGTATAGTATTATCTTCAATTGAGTGAAGATAATACCAAGAGTGTCATCTAACACTAGCGATTCCTCAACAAAATTACTGTAAATATACACATATAAGTCACTTTGCTGTATAAGTCCCAGGATAAGCCAGAGGAGTAAAAAATTCTGGACTATATCAATTTATAGTCCAGAAAATACAGTACATTGAAATGAAACGAATTGAATTGAAGAGAGTTGTCAAGCGATAATTTCCAAAATATTAAAATAAAGTAACACAAGATCCTCACACAATAATCACAGTTTAAAAGCAAACCGTGTCCATGCCGATTTTTCTTTACTTTGGGTTTTATGTGTGTGATGTACAGTCAGAGGCATCTTTTTCCGGCAGAGTGACACTTTGAACTGCTACCACTGTAAATCAGATTTTGTGTTTTCTCAGCTTGTTTCACTGCCCCCAAGTGACCTAAAATCAAAAGCCTTACAGCATCAATTCCAGACAGCTGCATGCCGATGTTGATGATCACTACGCTTAGCACTTGCCAGCGAACTGTGTCATCCTGCAACAGTTTCCACACTGACAGGGTCTCCACAGATGACAGGGATCGCTGCTCATCTTGCATTTCTTCAATCTCAGCTTGGATGTTACACTTGGCTCTGTACCACTTCAGAGCTACAAGACAGGGAACAGGAAGCAGTATATTAGAGCACAGCATGGACACATGAAATATCACATCTGAAACATAAGTCATCACACCAGTTTGTAATCTAACAAAGGTATGGACAGATCTAACCAATTTATGAAGATATTATGGTATTGAAGTTTTTTCTGTCGTGCAGAACATTTTACCAGTAAACGCTATATTTAAAAGGTTGTGTGCTACAGGGATTTATTGTTGTATAATCTCTGTGTACATGCTGCTCCTCATCATTGGTTGGTTTGATAGCTTTGATTGCTAATACTATTTACACACTCTTTATCTTTCTGTAAAAAAATAGACAATTTAAAACTGTCTCAGTCCAATAAAAGATGTATTGCAACAAAACTTGATAAATTAGAAACTGATTTAGAATTTTATTGCCCTTCTTTCGAAAATGTTGAACCCATTGTTTCCTTTGTCCTATAAATCATTTCCTTTTCCACAACACTGACCTGTGATAGTGGCATGGACGTTGTGTTTCTCAATCAGCAGATACCTGGGGCTCTCTGGGAACCACGGCAAGAGCATCAATTGGATGAAAGTGGGTACCACCACCACAGAAAGAAACAGGGGCCAGTGCTCCTCCTTTAACAGTTAAATACAGTTAGACATACACACATGGTGATGATATTACTGTGGGGTCACTCTGAGTCTAATATTCACTGATGATGTAATGATACTAAAGCTATGTAATGGATATCAACTATTTAATTTGATGATGTATTTATTGTATTGTTTGAATGTCTATTGTGAAACTCGTGATTTGAATAAATGAATAATGAACAGTAGCTATTTAAGGAAATCCAGATCAGGCTTAGGACAGCTTTACTCAGTTTAAGAGGCACTTTAGCACGCTTACCATACATCAACCATCATAACTTTACCCTGTGTACTGAAATAGAGGCTGGTATTGAAATGAGGTAAATTTGAATGTTGCAAAAAATCAGCTTTAAAGTTGAAGTTGGATGTATAGTCAGCTTTTTGTTTCATACTAACCACATGGTCATATACCTTTGGCTACAATCCTATACTGTTGGAAAAAAGCAATGTGTGTTTAAATACCTTTCCCAGAAGCTGATGTAGGCCAAGGATTTGAGCGGAAAAGACTCCGGTGCCAATAAAGATACTCGGCACAAGACCCAGAAAGCCTCGTAGGTTCTTAGGTGCTATCTCACCGAGGTACATTGGTACAACACTTAAAGAGATGCCTGCAGTAACAAAATCAGGAAAATATGTTTTATAATATTTTCTGCAGAGAAAAATGCCACTGCCTGAACATTACAGCAATATATAATTGTTGAACACAGTCCTGCAAAGTGAAGTGGAATGAAAAAGAGTTACAGTTCTGAGACTAAACCTGTAGAGGGGTATCCAGGAAGGAACATAACACGAATTTTTGTGAACACTGAGATGTAAGTAGAGGAGATTAATGGTTTAAGAACAGTGGCACAAGCCCTGCCTTTCAATCCAACCTACTGAACAGACGTAGATTGATTCACTCATTTCATAGCATTCGTTTTAGTACACTTATACATTTAGCACATAGTACACATAGTATACATTTAGTACAAATATACATATATAAATTTTGTATATATTTTTTAATGCATAAAGTTTATTGCCGAAATGATTAGTCACTAAATCACATTGCTGTTCATCAGAAGCATTATTACAAATAATGTCGATAATGAGTTTATCATTAAGCCATCTATTCACCAAAAAGGAAAAGCATTTACTAGTTTCATGACCCCTGTGTATTACTGAAGCTCACTATTGACATTAGTCAGTTGTAAGAACTGACTCAGAGTCAGTGTTCCAGTTCATCCCAAAGGTTTTAAATGGGGTCAAGACTCTATGGAGGCCAATCACGTTTTCACATTTCTTTAATGAGCTAGCTATACACTAGCGGGGACATTGTCATGTTGAAGCAGCAAAAGGCCTTGGATTCATGCCCTGTACAGCCGCAAATGGTTGCGGTACAGCATGTAGTAAATATAGAGGTGTGTCTATATGCGTGTGTGTGTATGTACCTGAGTGAATTCCTGTAATGAAGCGGCCAAAGATGACCATCTCAGGTGAACCACAAACTCTGCTGAAGCCCATGAGTGAACCAGCAATAAACACCAACACTGTTGTTTTTACCACTGTGCCTTTTCTGAAAACATACACACAAGCAGTAGGTAGACATACATAAAAGCATATGAGCCAGAGGTTTTATGGAACAATGAAAGCAGTCCTCTTAAGGCTCTTACCCAGTATTCACACAGTCATAATAGTACCATATATGCATAACTTCTGATTAGCCATAAAACACTGCTGTGTGAAGAAAGTGATCAGCTTGCAAATGGAATTATAAATCGACTGCCTTTCATTTGCATTTAGATGCCCATTGAAGTTCTATGAAATTGAGGAGATAGATGTAGCGTGCACTTGATTTGCGCCTAATATAGAAGAACTATATTGCACTTTAAGGACTAGTACATTTTCTAGGGGGTAAAACGAATAAGATGACTCTAGTGCACTATGGAGGACAACAGGACATCAGGGGAGGGTTTTTTTTCAGCTGCTCTCAATACATGAGAGTGAATGATAAAACACAAGTAAAGTATAATATTTGGCAAAATGGTATTTTTTTTAGTCCTACTATTGTTTTTATGCAGAACAGGCTTCATATTAAACAATAGGGGGATGGTACCAAATTATTCCCCCCAACTTACGTGGTCCCATTTGATTACGAATGGGGCAGAATAGGTGAAAAAGTTCTGTCAATCTTGCAGTTCTCTCTGTACTCTAATTGCACGTCTTATCATTGCTCTGATGTGACTGGGTTGCTTATGTAAGAATGGTGCATCCATAGTTGAATGAAGCTTCTGTTCCACCTCAGTTCAGTCTGAGATGTATTTTTATTTACATTGAATGAACCTTCTGGGTGTGCATGAAGGAGGTTTGCACTCAAACCCTCACAGTAAGAAGGTTCCAGGTTTGAATTCTGCTCTAGCCAGGGATTTCTTTGTGGGATTTACATGCTCTTCCTGTGTTTTTGGGACCAAAGTCATGCAGGTTAGGTTAACTGGTGACTATTGGTAGGTGTGAATGTGATGTGAATGGGATTGTGAGTGTTATTAACAATCATCAATAATATAGAGCTAACATCTTAATCCAGTTATGAAAAACAGCACTCAGGTCTAGAATCCAGAATCGTCTCCTGAACAATCTGTGTAAACAAATGCTTTACCTGCCAAAGCGAGTGACCAGCATGCCTACAATGAGGGAGCCTAGCAGGCCTCCGATGGCGAAGACAGACACAGTGAGTGAGTACATGAGGGTCAGGGTCTCCCCACTCAGTGCTGTCCCATTACGACCCAGTGCTGTCTTGTTGTAGAAGTCCTTAATGTACTGAGGAGTTGCGGAAGAAAGAAGATGGAGCAAAGGTCAGAAGATGAGGATCTTAGGGGGACAGAGGAGGGGGTTGGGTGGCAAGCAATAAGTAATTTGAAAAAAGCATGACATGAAACATAGAAATTACTTATATATAAAGCACTGACTTCAGTCTGTAGATGCCCTATTTCTGTAACTTCTTAACCCTAATATTGTCTTCAAATATACTACACACCTGTTGTCCTCCCGGGTCAAATTGACCCCTTAAGTTCGACTGTTTATTAAGCATAAAGTGTAAAGTGATCACACCATTCTGTTACATATTTTTAGCCAACATCATTCCAATTACCACTACCAGTATTTTAAACTTCTTTTACATCTCTTATTCTTTTTATCATGCTTAATTTATGAACAATAAACCTCTGTTACATCCTAGGGGTGGCGTAACACATGGCGAACCAGGGAAGGGGTTATGGTAAGTGAAAACCAGTACACAACGAGATTACGCTTAACAAAAAGTTTATTTAGAAACGGTAGTAAGGCTAACTAAAAACAGACTACTCAAAAGTGAGAGCCGAAGACCATCTATTCGGTCAAAACAACGCAAGGGAGGAATAACTCGAACAGAAATCAGCTTCCACACACTCGCTTCAACAGGTGGAGCACGCTGCAAACAAAACCTAGGGACATAAACCAAACAGAATTATCACACCCGGACACAAGACCGGAGATCAAGTTGTTACCACACCAGGTAGAAGACACATAAGATCTGGGAGACACGAAACCACCAGACACCACCTCTCTCTCTACGGACTCCCTTTTCCAGAGGCGAGAGAGAGAGAGAGAGAGAGAGAGACAGAGACAGAGACAGAGACAGAGACAGAGACTGAGACAGATATCTGCTTACAGTTCTCTTCCTTTGTCTCTTCCTTTTCAAAACCCTCCCCGCAACTCTTTTCGTGCAACAGGAACCTTGGGAAGTCTCTATGCTGTTCACAGACTGTGAAACAATATAACATCTGCTGCACATCCACTGTGGCAGCAAATGGCTCCTTGTAGAAGCACATCAGAACTCCAAGCAGAGCATTATTCAAATAAGGGCCAGTCAAAAGCATATCATTGAGAGAGAGACCTTCATAAATGGCACTGGAGTCTAATACTATTCTTGTCTGATCTGGTTTTGTGGGTGGTACATGCCAAATATTGGTAGATATCAACACTCTTGATTCTCTTCTAGTGGTGAAGCAGGCTCTCCTTGCTTTGCGTCAAATATCCTTTGCATAAAGTTTATGAAGTGTCTTTTCATCTGTGGTCATTCATTTAGAGTGTGTTGGAGCAATGAGAGACATTTCACAGCTTGTACTGTGATATTTGGTAGATGGCTGCATAGCAGGGTTTCTACCAAAGTGTTTGTACTGGCTTTGTCTTTGACTACTGTCTTTGACTGTCCAGTTCTCTTTGTACACATGTTTGACTAGTGTCTCTAGGAATGTTTCATCCTCAATTGACAGACCTGGTTTGTTGTCATTTTGTGTTCTCTGAAATACATGGCAGCCGAGAGTGTCTATCTCTTGTTCACAGGCATAGACTAAGCTTTGCACACTCACATTGGATGAATGACCGTTGAAAAGGTTTGTCTTCACCAGTGAGTGGTTGCTCTGTTCGTCAAGAACATCTTACGTGGAGTGAAAGGATAGGACCCAAATACAGCTTCTAGATTCAGGCAAAACTCAAATTTATTAAAGATGAACAAAAAAAATCACTGGAGGCTGACGCTGAACAAAAAACTCTCCAGGACAAAATCCATGCAGTGACACATGCTGGTCAAGGCGAAGGCCGCGGCACAGAACCGCTGGCACCTGGCGAACATACGCTGACACGGGAATCCATTTTGTGTAGGAAGGAATGGCACCAGACACACAGGTCGGTACCAGAGCACAGGAACCTAAGGAGACAGGTAAGTAACGTTCCCAACAAACTTGTTTAGTCACAATGTTCAGGTATCTGGAGGTAAACAGAATGAACTTTGTGTGAGCAAGTGGGTGAATGGACAAATAGTGTAAAAAGCGCTTTGAGTACACTTGAGTGTAGAAAAGCGCTATACAAGTATAAGACGATTTAACATGTCCAAGGTAAGGGCAGACTCCCTAATCTCCCTCTTTGTTGCCTTCCACACACTGCTGGAGATGTGTTGGTCCCGTGTTTCCTTTTCACGAGGCAAAGCAATTGTGCCTCACCCAGCTCCAGACCCCAATGCTAACGCCAGCTTTCCAGCTTCAAACACTGGCTCCCCAGTCACTGTTCCTGGCTAGCCTGTCTGAACTCCTGGCTGGCCTGCCACCATAACTGTCTAGCCTACCAGAGTCACCGGCTAGCCTGCCTGAACCCCAAGGAAGAGTGCTTGAAACCCCAGCCAGAGTGCCTGAAACACCGGCCAGAGTGCTTGAAACCCCAGCCAGAGTGCTTGAAACCCCGGCTAGAGTGCCTGAAACCCCGGCTAGAGTGCCAGAACCCCCAGCCAGCCTACTGCCTGAACCTTCGGCCAGAGTGCCTGCTCTAGCTCTTCAGATTCCCCGGCTAGCCCTCCAGAGTCCCCGGCTAACCCGCCAGAGTACCCAGCTAGCCTACCAGCTAGCCCACCAGAGTTCCTGTCTAGCCTCCGTGAGTCCCTGGCTACCCTCCCTGAATCCCTGGCTAGCCAGCCAGAGTTCCCAATCCCGCAGCCTCGGCAGTCTCAGTCTCCATAGCCCCAGCCTCAGTCTCCAATACCCCTACCAATCTTGCCCAATTCCCTTTCCACCCAACCCTCACCGCGTCGACAAAGGCATTCCAGCTGGGGTTCCTCCCCAGTTCACCGGACCTCAGTGTGGTGAGTCGGCCGGCTCCGCCGACACCACTGCTCCTTCTACACCTGACCTTTGTCCCGGTGGGTCAGCAGAGCCTGCCAATGCCATCCCCTTTCCAGATCCAGGAGCCACTGACAAGCCGCACCTGTGGCCAATTACTGACCACCAGAATAAGAGCCCTGCTTCTTCACTCCCGACAGTGGCAATTCATCTCTCATTATCCCCGCTGTACTGTGCCGCAGCATGTGAGCTTGTGATGCATCTGGATAGACATTTGCCTGTGCGTCCTGTTTCCCCAGGTTTCCCTGCTCCAGCATTTACCTGGTGTGTGCCAGGTAAACGCCAAGGTAGACAAGGTGTGTTCCTTGTCTCATCGCCGTGTGTTCGCCTGGTCCAGTCTGTACAAGTGAGCTGAGTGTCTCGTCTCATCAGCATGTGTTTGCCTGGTCCCGGCTGTCCTGAACGAGCTGAGTGTCTTGTCTGAGTGTCGCCTGGTCCCAGGTATCCCTAGCTGAGTGCCTTATTAGATTGGTGTTAGATTAGATCAGTGCACTTGCCTGAAGTTTTGGCCCTGGAGTTTTTTGTTCTTCCTTGTCTCCAGAGATTTTTTGTTCTCTGAATAAATTATATTTACCTGTTTCTAATCCGCACTTGTGTCCTCTCTTTTTCTCCCACACAACAGAACAGCATACATCTGGACTGCTTTTTCAGCCGGACTGGCAGGAAACACTCTGACCAAACATTTTTTGGAGCAGGATCTGTGGCTAGGTGAATCTCTGCATATTTCAGTACATTTTGCTGTCACAGTAATAGTGTCAGGTTGCTCTTGCTCCCCTCCATGATCTTCTGTGGAGGCATATGACTCCTTCACTCTGTGAAGCAACTAAGACATGTGCCATATATATATATATATATATATATATATATATATATATATATATATATATATATATATATATGCATTATTTATTTAAGACTATGAATATGAATTGTGATTGTAAACAGTGAAATGATGTCACTGATGGCCCCAAAGCAAAACCTTTCTGTTGGACCCATACTATGGTAATTGGAATTAACACTGCTTATTTAAAAGGGCTCATTTACAAGGGAGGCAAACAAAATAAGCAAAAAATGCAGGGTCCACTTTACTTGGTATCCTATTTTTGTTACCCATCCTTAATAATGGTATTAATCAAGTTGTAAAAAACATTTGGCACATGGCAAGCAGGGAATATGTTGATTTGATGCCTTAGGACCCATGTGCATTTGGCTACTTGGCTTAGTTGACAATCTTCCCCATAGTTGTAGTGCATGTGTTTGCTGTGTATCTTACCACAGCAGGGGAGTTGACCACAGCCAGATTGTAGCCATAAAGCATGGAGCTCCCAAAGGAGGTGAGGAATGCCACTGCCAACAGAGACCAGGTCAACTGCTGTAGACAAAGGGAGAGAGGGGTGTTAAGGTGTGCAGAATGCTGAATGTATTTTTTACCATGAGGAGGAATATTGATTCTTTGTACTAACTACGATAAATAAGGACATGATAATGACTAGTACAGAACTTGTTTAAGAAAGTTACAGAAGCTTTTAGACATAATTCTGAAAAGTGGGTTTCAGAAGCAGTTTGACTGAAGCACACTGAAACTCTATAATGGAAAACCTCGATGCTACTTTGCACCATATATATTTGCATAAACCCTGTGTTAAAAGATATAATTTCAGCTGTTACTGAACAGAGGAAGTTGTAATTTGCAATGAATCTTCTCTAGAATGTGTCATGGTTGGCTGTCAATTCTAAGGATGCTGTAAGACATAGGGCAGTCAATCTTTAAATAGAAAGTGCAGTTTTCAGAATTTGTGGGAGTGACTGCATAAAGCTGAATGTGATTGCTTAAAAACTATGAAGGTATGGCCTACTGACAGCATGAAAGGGACAAGATTTGAAAATATTTTAAATGGAATCAATCAACACAATAAAAACCATGGCACTGAAAAATCCTGAATGCATCATCAAAAGAAAAATGTCAAGGCATGAATAGGGATGGGTATCATTAAGATTTCAATGATACTACTACTCTTATCGATACTGTTTAAACATTCAGTACAGACACAGCAGTCAGAGTGAAGTGCTGGCAGAGGTGTTTCATATTTTGTGCGAATAGCGAAAATATATTACACACAGACAGATATTTGACCACGTGGACTAAAAGTGCACATTTAATGTAAGTACTTCAATACCAATAACAGCCCTGTTAAGGTTGGAGCTTATCAATATTGTGGTCTTCCAAAATTTAACCCCGGGGCTTGCTTAATACCAGGTCTCGGTACCCATACCTAGGTATGAACTACTGGCAGCAGGTAAAACCAGGCTCTTCTTCTTCTGGTAAAATTCGGCAGAATGTACAGCGGGTACGGAAAGTATTCAGACCCCTTTAAATTTTTCACTCTTTGTGTCATTGCAGCCATTTGCCAAAATCAAAAAAGTTCATTTTATTTCTCATTAATGTACACTCAGCACCCCATCTTGAAAGAAAAAAACAGAAATGTAGAAATTTTTGCAAATTTATTAAAAAAGAAAAACTGAAATATCACATGGTCATAAGTATTCAGACCCTTTGCAGTGACACTCATATTTAACTCACATGCTGTCCATTTCTTCTGATCCTCCTTGAGATGGTTCTGCTCCTTCATTGGAGTCCAGCTGTGTTTAATTAAACTGATTGGACTTGATTAGGAAAGGCACACACCTGTCTATATAAGACCTTACAGCTCACAATGCATGTCAGAGCAAATGAGAATCATGAGGTCGAAGGAACGGCCCAAGGAGCTCAGAGACAGAACTGTGGCAAGGCACAGATCTGGACAAGGTTACAAAAGAATTTCTGCAGCACTCAAGGTTCCTAAGAGCACAGTGGCCTCCATAATCCTCAAATGGAAAAAGTTTGGGACGACCAGAACTCTTCCTAGACCTGGCCGTCCAGCCAAACTGAGCAATCGTGGGCGAAGAGCCTTGGTGAGAGAGGTAAAGAAGAACCCAAAGATCACTGTGGCTGAGCTCCAGAGATGCTGTTGGGAGATGCGAGAAAGTTCCACAAAGTCAACTATCACTGCAGCCCTCCACCAGTCGGGGCTTTATGGCAGAGTGGCCCTACGGAAGCAAGACAGTGCAAGACATATGAAAACCTGAATAGAGTTTGCCAAAAAACACATGGAGGACTCCCAGACTATGAGAAATAAGATTCTCTGGTCTGATGAGACCAAGATTGAACTTTTTGGCGTTAATTGTAAGCGGTGTGTGTGGAGAAAACCAGGCACTGCTCATCACCTGCCCAATACAATCCCTAAAGTGATACATGGTGGTGGGAGCATCATGTTGTGGGGGTGTTTTTCAGCTGCAGGGACAGGACGACTGGTTGCAATTGAAGGAAAGATGAATGTGGCCAAGTACAGAGATATCCTGGAAGAAAACCTCTTCCAGAGTGCTCAGGACCTCAGACTGGGCCGAAGGTTCACCTTTCAACAGGACAATGACCCTAAGCACACAGCTAAAATAACAAAGGAGTGGCTTCAGAGCAACTCTGTGACCGTTCTTGACTGGCCCAGCCAGAGCCCTGACCTAAACCCAATTGAGCATCTCTGGAGAGACCTGAAAATGGCTGTCCACCAACGTTCACATCCAACCTAACAGAACTGGAGAGGATCTGCAAGGAAGAATGGCAGAGGATCCCCAAATCCAGGTGTGAAAAACTTGTTGCATCATTCCCAAGAAGACTCATGGCTGTACTAGCTCAAAAGGGTGCTTTTACTCAATACTGAGCACAGGGTCTGAATACTTATGACCATGTGATATTTCAGTTTTTCTTTTTTAATACATTTGCAAAAATTTCTACATTTCTGTTTTTTTCTGTCAAGATGGGGTGCTGAGTGTGCATTAATGAGAAATAAAATGAACTTTTTTGATTTTGGCAAATGGGTGCAATGACACAAAGAGTGAAAAATTTAAAGGGGTCTGAATACTTTCCGTACCCACTGTATGTGGCGTAGTGCTGAGGCAAGGACAGACACTATTTCGTCCTGGAGGAGGAGCAGTAGGATTGAAGCTGTTTACGATGCCTGGGACAAGAGTGATGTTCTTACATGTGAAGCTGCCAGCTTCCTGTGTTCGTTTGCTTTTATCTGTGGAACATTCTGTGTGGAGTTTGCATGTTCTCTCATTCATTCATTAATTGACTCTAATTACTTTCATTATCATATCATACACTATCCACCTCCTTAGCGCAGCATGGTGCCTTAGTGGTTAGCACTGTTGCCTCACAGCAAGAAGGTTCGTGATTAGAAACCCAGCAAAGGCCTTTCTGTGTGGAGTTTGCATGTTCTCCCTGTGCTTGTGCGTGTTTACTCCGGGTACTCCGGTTTCCTCCCACAGTCCAAAAACATGTATGTCAGGTTGACTCTTCATTCTAAATTGCCCATATGAGTAAGTGTGAGTAGTTGTTGTCTATATGTGGTCCTTTGATGGACTGGTGACCTGTCCAGGGTGTACCCCTGCCTTTCACCCAAAGTGAGCTGGGACAAACTCCAGCAGATCCCTGTGACCCTAAATAGGATTAAGTGGGTATAGATAATAGATGGATGGATGGATTTAGCACTGCTCCCTCTTGCATGCAGTTTTGAGTGCTTCCCAGGGCTAAGCGTTTAAGGCAGGCATGTCCAAAGTCCGGCCCGGGGGCCAATTGCGACCCGTGTTCAAATTTCCATCGACCCGCAGCCTCTGGCTTCTTGGCTGTTTTATATATTTCACCAGAAGATGGCAGCAGACCCGTGGCCGTACGACCCTTTCCAGCCCATTTCTAAAATGGCGACTGTAACGAAGAAAAGGAAAGTTGACAGAGAGGGCCATCGTTTCCAGGACAAGTGGAAATTGGCATATTTTTTCACTGAAATATGAAACAACTGTGTCTGCCTAATTTGCCAAGAGACTGTGGCTGTTTTCAAGGAATTCAATATCAAGAGACACTACCAGACGAAACATGCTAACTACGGCAAGCTAACTGTGAACGAACATCATGAAGAATTAAAGCAACTGGAAGCTGTTTTAATGGCACACCAGCGTTTTTTTTACAAGAGCCCATGAGTCAAATGAAAATGCCACAAAGGCGGGCCAGACCTGGCCTATTTACTACAGTCAAGATCTCAGTATCCCCCATCACATTAGTGCAGGAAAGTTATTTGTTTATCTGAGGTGAATAAATTCTAAAATCTCAGTGAATTTATTTTTTTGTGATGATCAAAACCACAGTTTTTAATATGCACTTTTTCATCTTTATAATCTGTGTATCATTCATTTTGTTTTTGAAAAGTGAAAGCCTTTTGCAATAAAAAAATCATTAAATAGTTCATTTGCATTTAATATTAACGTTTCAAAGAATGTCAGGCTGAATGGTCGGCCCCCACACATTTTCACCTCACCAAATCTGGCCCTCTTTGCAAAAAGTTTGGACACCACTGGTTTAAGGAAACCTGGGACATGAGCAGGTTTTCAGTCATGCTGATGCATGGGTGTGTTCTCCTGGCCCAGATTCAGTGCATTAGCTGTTTAGTCATCACCTAGCTGTTTAGTCGTCACCTAGTGTTTTGCAGTTATATCAGGCCATGGATTGTACATTGTGCCCCTGGGTTCGTTCACCCCAGTGGGGCACAACTCATTTCCTGCTATCACTTTGACCTATAGTGATTGCAGGTAGAACATTATGTACATATTATAAGACTCTTCTAATTAGACTCCATGCTAAATTCATGTCATGACCTCATAAAACATCTGTTTTGTTTTCACTTCCTTTTTTATTTTGGTAATCCTATGGTGTGCTTTCATTTATGTAAACTATGTGAACTGGCTGTTCCCTTACAGACACTGTTGCCTGCATCATTAAAGTTTTTACCAAAACGCCAAGCTTGTCTGTGGCTGTGCATTTTAAGTCTGCCTGTCACCAGTGTCATTACAATGTTATTTTTATAATAACTAAATAAATAAACATATAAACCACAATAATAATAATAATCATTAATAGAATGTGCCGTAGTACAAATTCAACATGCTGGTATGAATAAACTCATGCAATGCATATACAGTAGAGCATTATATTTTTAATCCTAAAATTAATTTTACAAAATTAGCATATCTTTGTATAATGATATTCTTATATCTAGTCAGCCCTATATATAATGGCTTGGTGTTATAGGGTGGCCCCTGTAGCAGGAGCCTTTTTATGGATTTTAACCTTAAAAAGAAAACATCCTACTATCTACATATGTCCTAATCTATTTTATAGCGTCAAGGACTGACTGACCCCTTTTCTACTACAGCAACTTACCGTTCTGTAACCTTCAGCTTCCATAACCAAGGTGGTCAGTTCTGGTTTGCTTTTCCACTGTAATTTTGACTCTTCTATCTGTTAGTAAGTGTTTAAACAAGGGTAGGGCTAAGCTTAAGCAATCAACAGCCCTGTGAGTACCTGGAGCATGATTTAATACCACCCCCTAAGCAGTGCTGAAATTTACTTCCTGGAGCAGTGGACAGTGTAAACCAAAGCAAGCCCAAGAAAAGTACAATTTCAGTTAGGGTTCATTAAGTTCTTGTAGTGCAGCAGAGATCTGTTTTATTACAGCTTCTTGATAAACATCCAGTGATACTTACACCGCACAGCTAATTAGCTCAGTCTTCTTAACTCTGTTTGATAGAAGCTACTTTTATATGTGACTAAATTGTTTTCCAAATTACATTATGGTGACAAAGATAATCTCTGCATGGATTGGGTTCAGTGGCAATGGTTTTTGAGTGAAGCAACAAATTTATGTACCGCACCAATGTTACGGAGAGAGTGAATATTTGACAAACAAGTTCAGCACTGTGACACCAGAGTTCAGAGTTCATATCCAGCAGATTAGGCAGTAAAATGTGTTAGGGAAATATAGTGTCTTTGTGTTACTTAATTAACTCAATAAACACAAATTACTGAAAACTAAGTGCTGCCAGTGTCTACATAGAGCCACATGAAAGTTTCATATTACTATTATTATCTTTAAGGGTGTTTCTTTTTGTTCCTGCTGTATGCTGTTGTATATTTCGCACCTTACAATTGCACTTATATTTCTATAATATATTTTATTTCTATAACTGCTTTTCAGTTCATTACAATTAAATTTTATTTGTATTGGGCTAAATCACAATAAAAAAATCATCTCAAGGCAATTTACATAGGAATCCAACAAATAAGGGTATGTATAATGATATTCTTATATCTAGTCAGCCCTATATATAATGGCTTGGTGTTATAGAGTGGTCCCTGTAGCAGGAGCCTTTTTATGGATTTTAACCTTAAAAAGAAAACATCCTACTATCTACATATGTCCTAATCTATTTTATAGCATCAAGACATGGACAAGAAATTAAAACGTAGTTACACACTTTGTAATATTTGCACGTTTGCAGTTTTTTGTTTGCTGTTTATAAATAAATGCATCTCATGCTTGTTCGTGTTAATAACCATGATGATAGTAGACTAGTACCAGAGAGAACAGAGGGGAGGGATTTTGACGCAGACACCAGTGGACCAGTGGACAGAAAAAAATTCCTTTAACAGAAGAAACCTCCAGCAAAACCGGACTCAGTTTCAGCGGCCATCCGCCTCGACCAGTTGGGGTGAGTGGATAGATTACAGAGAATAGAACAAAAATAAAAAAGAAATAAATACTGTGCAGGTTGGTGTGGCCAGTGACTGCACAAGGTAAAGAGAAAGAAAGAGAGGATGGAGAGAGCACAAACTACAGGAGGGATAAGGCACATAGTGACATTCAGTGGTGGCATATACAGTATTGTTCAAAATAATAGCAGTACAATGTGACCAACCAGAATAATCCAGGTTTTTAGTATATTTTTTATTGCTACATGGCAAACAAGTTACCAGTAGGTGCAGTAGATTCTCAGAAAACAAACAAGACCCAGCATTCATGATATGTATGCTCTTAATGCTGTGCAATTGGGCAATTAGTTGAAAGGGGTGTGTTCAAAAAAATAGCAGTGTCTGCCGTTGACTGTACAAACTCAAAACTATTTTGTACAAACGTTTTTGTTTCTAGGATTTAGCAATCCTGTGAATCACTAAACTAATATTTAGTTGTATGACCACAGTTTTTTATAACTGCTTCACATCTGTGTGGCATGGAGTCAACCAACTTGTGGCACCTTTCAGCTGTTATTCCACTCCATGATTCTTTAACAACATTCCACAATTCATTTACATTTCTTGGTTTTGCTTCAGAAACAGCATTTTTTTTATATCACCCCACAAGTTCTCGATTGGATTAAGGTCTGGGGATTGGGCTGGCCGCTCCATAACATTAATTTTGTTGGTTTGGAACCAAGACTTTGCCCATTTACTAGTGTGTTTGGGGTCATTGTCTTGTTGAAACAACCATTTCAAGGGCATGTCCTCTTCAGCATAAGGCAACATGACCTCTTCAAGTATTTTGACATATGCAAACTGATCCATGATCCCTGGTATGCGATAAATAGGCCCAACACCATAGTAGGAAAAACATGCCCATATCATGATGCTGAATGTCACTATCACCATGCTTCACTGTCTTCACTGTGTACTGTGGCTTGAATTCAGAGTTTGGGGGTCGTCTCACAAACTGTCTATGGCCCTTGGACCCAAAAAGAAGAATTTTACTCTCATCAGTCCACAAAATGTTCCTCCATTTCTCTTTAGGCCAGTTGATGTGTTCTTTGACAAATTGTAACCTCTTCTGCACATGCCTTTTTTTTTTTTAACAGAGGGACTTTGCGGGGGATTCTTGAAAATAGATTAGCTTCACACAGATGTCTTCTAACTGTCACAGTACTTACATGTAACTCCAGACTGTCTTTGATCATCCTGGAGCTGATCATTGGCCGAGCCTTTGCCATTCTGGTTATTCTTCGATCCATTTTGATGGTTGTCTTCCGTTTTCTTCCACGTCTCTCTGGTTTTGCCCTCCATTTTAAGGCACTGGAGATCATTTTAGCTGAACAGCCTATAATTTTTTGCACCTCTTTATAGGTTTTCCCCTCTCGAATCAACTTTTTAATCAAAGTATGCTGTTCTTCTGAACAATGTCTTGAACGACCCATTTTCCACAGGCTTTCAAATGTATGTTCAACAAGTGCTGGCTTCATCCTTAAATAGGGGCCACCTGATTCACACCTGTTTTTTCACAAAATTGATGACTTCACTGATTGAATGCCACACTGCTATTTTTTTGAACACATCCCTTTCAACTAATTGCCCAAGTTGCACAGCCTTAAGAGCGTGCATATCATGAATGCTGGGTCTGGTTTGTTTTCCGAGAATCTACTGCACCTACTGGTAACTTGTTTGCCATGTAGCAATAAAAAAAATATACTAAAAACCTGGATTATTCTGGTTAGTCACATTGTACTGCTATTATTTTGAACAATACTGTACATGTGACAGGGGAGGAGAGAGGAGCTTGATGGGAATTCTCCTGGCAGTCTAGGACTATAGCAGCATAACTAAGGGATGGTTCAGGGTCACCTGAAGGAAAGAGGAGAACTTGATAGCTAAAGGCTCTGACTCCCATTCTACTTCTGGAAACTCTGGGGACCACTGGTAGACCTGCACTCTGAGTGTTCTATTGAGTTGATATGGTAGTATGAGGTCTTGATTATTAAACACCTTTGTGAGGAAGAGTATTTTAAATTCTATTCTGGAGCCAAAATACGTTCTCTTTTACTATATCCTGTCAGAACTCAGGCTGCAGCATTCTGCATTAACTGGAGTTTTTATGGAGTAATTGGGGCGTTGTGATCAAAACAAACTACAGTAATCTAGCCTTGAGGGACAAATGCATGCATGGACTAGCTAACTGGTTTGTTTCAACATGTTTCATAGATAGATACAGCTAAGTGTCATCTGCATAGTGATAATTAATACTGCTTCCTAATAATATTGCCTAAGAGAATGTATATGGTCCTAGCACAGAATCTTGTGTGCTAGGACTCCATAACTAACTTTTGTGTGTAAAAGATTTATAATGAACATGAACAAATTAAAATCTGTTTGATAACATTTAATGTTCCCATCTCTGTGGTCATGTGATCATGTGGTCAGTGCTGTCAAAATGCAGCACTGGTGACTTTTACCAGTGCTGTTTCTGTACTATGATGTGCTCTAAATCCTGATTGAAAATCTTCAAATAGTTCATTCCTGTGTAAGTGGTCTGATAGCTGCTTAGCAACAGCTTTTTCTAGGATTTTAGAAATAAATGCCAGGTTGGATATTGGTCTATAATTAGCCAAGACTCCTGGATCAAGACTAGGCTTTTTGAGTAAATGTTTGATTACTGCAGTCTTAAAGGCCTGTGGTACGTAGCCTGATACTAGAGATAAATTTACCAAGTCTAATAAAGATGAGCCAGTAATGACAGGGTGTCCCTAAGCAGTCTAGTCGGGATGGGGTCTAAGAGCCATGATGATTTCGATGAAGCAACTACTGATGTAAATTCAGAGAGATCTATGGGAAAGAAGCAGTTTAAACATAACTGAGGTCCTACAGATGATTCAAGAGCTACTGTAGTAGAAGATTCATTTATTGCAGGTATAGGAAGCATCTGCTGAATTTTATCTCTAATAGTTGTGATTTTATTTGTAAAGAAACTTATAAATTCATCACTGCTGAGAGCTAAGGGAACACTGGGCTCAACAGAGCTGTGACTTTTTGTCAGCCTGGCTACAGTGCTGAAAAGAAACCTGGGATTGTTCTTATTTTCCTCTATTAGTGATGAATAGTATGGAGTTCTGGCTTTACAGAGAGCTTTTTTAAATATATTATTAGACTTTTTCCAGGCTAGATAAAGTTTGTGGAATGCCACTTGCTTTTCAGCCTACCTGAATGCTAAAATCTCCCACTATAATCACTTTATCTGAACTGAACACTAAATTAGACAGGAAGTCTAGAAATGCAGTTAAAAATTCCAAGTAAGGGGAAAGTGGATGGTACACAATAACAAGCAAAACTGGTTTTTGAAATTTTTGGTGTGGGAGAGCAGCGAAGAGATGAGAAAAACAGAAAAATGGGAAACAAAGCAAGAAAAGTGAACCCAGATGAGACTTCAACCTCTGAAGGTATTTAAATGGTTATAACTAATGAATCTGACCCTGATTCTCATGTTTTGTGACCCTAATTAGCTGCTTTATGCTGATCAGTGGAAACTGTCAGGTGGTTTCATTCATTTCAATGGGAAAATTTTCTGACAAAACCTGAAATATCTAGAAAACCATAAAGCATATCGAGGAATAAAGTATAAGCAACACTCTCTTCATTGAGCTGAACACATCGGTGCTTGAATAACGTTTCTATGTTGAATGATGTAGGAGGAGATAGGTCCCAAAAAACGGCAGAATAATAATAACTAGAATGTGCATTTCCTGAGGAAAATGCGTATGATTGTTATTGCCGCTTGCAATACATATCGATGACTTCAGAAGTTGAAGCATGTTTAAGAACATCAGGAACTACAATTTTCCACATATCCACTTGATGGCACTGTAGGGAAACAGAAAACCTACAAGCAGAATTCAAATTATGCAATAATAGATGAATATAACAAAAGGAGTCACAAGCCATGAGTAATACTATTTTTGGATATGGACAAAGACTGTCTAAACAAACCAGTAAAAGAAAAAACGTCACCTTCATTGACTTTGAAGCTGTGGACTGGGTCAGTCTGCTATCAAAAGCTGGGAAGCACAGTAAAAGCCAAGGATACTCAAAGTGATACATTGGGAGTTAAACTTCTAGACTTGCTAGTTCTAATGTACAAACACCACAAAGGAACAGAAATCCCACAGCTTACAAAGTTGTTGGCTGAGTAATATTCAGTGAATCACAACATCTGTTGATATTTAAGACAGTGTTTCTGTTTATATGTCTACCATTCATTGTGAACATAAGTAAAGACAGCAAATCATCCGCCTCCATTCAACCCTATCCTCTGTATCCTCCTCACCCACACCAACTATCCTCATGTCCTCCTTCACTACATCCAAGAACCTCCTCTTTGGTCTTCCTCTAGGCCTCCTTCCTGGCAGCTCTAACCTCAGCATCCTTTTACCAATGTATTCACTGTCCCTCCTCTGAACATGTCCAAACCATCTCAATCTGGCTTCCCTGGCTTTTTCTCCAAAACATCTAACATGAGCTGTCCCTCTGATGTCCTCATTCCTGATCCTATCCATCCTCGTCACTCCCAGAGAGAACCTCAACACCTTCAGCTCTGCTACCTCCAGCTCTGCCTCCTGTCTTTTTCTCAGTGCCACTGTCTCTAATCCATACAACATTGCTGGTCTCACCACTGTCTTGTCCACCTTTACTTTCATTCTTGCTGACACTCTGTTGTTACACATCACACCTGACACTTTCCTCCACCTGTTCCAACCTGCTCGCACACGTCTCGTCACTTCTTTACCACACTCTCCGTTGTTCTGGACTGCTGACCCTAGGTACTTAAAATCCTCCACCTTCTTCACCTCTACTCCCTGTAACCTCACCGTTCTACTTGAGTCCCTCTCATTTACACACATGTACTCTGTTTTACTGCGGCTAACCTTCTTTCCTCTCCTTTCCAGAGCAAACCTCCACTTCGATAGATTTTCCTCCACCTGCTCCCTGCTCTCACTACCAATGACAATGTCATCTGCAAACATCATGGTGCATGGAGATTCCTGTCTAACCTCATCTGTCGGCCTGTCCATCACCACAGCAAACAAGAAGGGGCTCAAAGCCGATCCTTGGTGCAGTTCCACCTCCACCTTGAACTCCTCTGTCACACCTGCAGCACACCTCACCACTGTCTTACAGCTCTCATACATACTTCTCTGCTACTCCAGACTTCCTCATACAAAACCACAGCTCCTCTCTCAGCACCCTGTCATACGCTTTTTCCAAATCTACAAAGACACAATGAGGCTCCTTCTGCCCTTCTCTGTACTTCTCCATCAGCATTCTCAAAACAAATATTGCATCTGTGGTTCTCTTTCTTGGCATGAAACCATACTGCTGCTCACAAATGCTCACTTCTGACCTCAGCCTAGCCTCCACTACTCTTTTCCATAACTTCATTGTGTGACTCATCAGCTTT
Organism: Mastacembelus armatus; assembly: GCF_900324485.2. Lineage (NCBI taxonomy): Eukaryota > Metazoa > Chordata > Actinopteri > Synbranchiformes > Mastacembelidae > Mastacembelus > Mastacembelus armatus. The sequence continues at coordinate 2,722,867 of NC_046647.1, read as the reverse complement.
ATTCCTCTGTAGTTTCCACAACTCTGCACGTCTCCCTTGTTCTTAAAGATGGGCACCAGTACACTTCTCCTCCATTCCTCAGGCATCCTCTCACTCTCCAAGATCTTGTTAAGTAGCCCAGTCAAAAACTCTACTGCCACCTCTCCTAAACACTTTCATACCTCCACAGGTATGCCGTCAGGACCAACTGCCTTTCCACTCTTTGAAACGCCTTCCTCACTTCATCCTTACTGATCTTTGCTACTTCCTGCTCCACAACAGTCACCTCTTCTACTCTGTGCTCTCTAACATTTTCCTCATTCATAAAATTTTCAAAGTATTCCTTCCACCTTTCCATCACACTTGTGGCACCTGTCAACACATTTCCATCCCTGTCCTTAATCACCCTAACCTGCTGCACATCTTTCCCATCTCTGTCTCTCTGCCTCTGCCTGGCTACACTCTCCCCAACCACTACTTTGCAGTCACTGATCTCTTTCAGGTTGAAACATCTACACAAGATGATGTGCTCCTGCCTCCACTCTTATATGTCAAAACACTCATCAAAATGCATGTGATTGCTGAAAGCACACTGTTATTGCCACTTGCAATACATATGGATCATTTCAGAAGCTGGAGAATGTGCCACATTGTCAGGCACCAATTATATCAGAATTATAAAGAATTGCAATCTTCTACATGCCCACATGATGGCGCTGTAACAGTTGTAAAACATGATTAAAAATTCTAATATTTCATACCCTGACATCAACCAGTTTTAAACTCGCGTCCACTGCATCCCAGACGACAGCCTTACCAAGTGAGCTACAACAGGCAGGTTATAAAGTGAGTCATTCATACCGTATAAGAATAAAGCATAAGTAAAGACGCTACATCAGGGGTGTCAAACGTACGGCCCGCGGGCCAGATCAGGCCCGCAAACGGGTTTAATCCGGCCCGCGAGATGATTTGAAGTTTAAATTAGCTGCAATTTTTCAATGAAAGAAACTGCTGTTCTAAATGTGTCCACTGGGTGTCGCAATAGCAATTATGTTAAGCAGCCAAACTGTTTATACCGGGGCTGAGCAAGTAGGCCTATACCTGTCAGCTGGCCCGGAGCTAGCTGCCTTGTCGTTCTGCCTATTAAATCTTCTACTTCGAACATTACGTGCTTCAGTAGTTTTTACCTCCGTTTGTATGGTGTGGTGAGTTAGCTCAGGATTAAGATGTGGAAATGACGAATGAGATATTCGATACCTAGAAGAGTATTTTGTTCAATCCCAGATAGGCTGTGACTTAAAGTTGTATGCCTTCGTAGATAGAGTAGATAGATATGAGACGAAGTTTAAGTTCCAATCACTGAGGCATTGTGTTCTTGAAATTGCACCAATTTTTTCCTCAGAATTTTCAACTAATTTGAAGTGTTTTGTAAAGAGCATTATTTGTGATGTGTTCAGAATGTGCTTGTACTATTTTGGACTAAAGTAAAACAAAGGAAACAAATCTGAAGTTGTCGTTATTTTTAAGTTGTTATTCCATGATTTTACCGGTCCGGCCCACTTGGGAATAGATTTTCCTCCATATGGCCCCTGACCTAAAATGAGTTTGACACCCCTGCGCTACATGCTGACGCGACCCCAACTCGCAATTTCCTCATACAAATACTTACTCTACGGGAGAATTTCTTTGGCTGGCTATCTTCCTAACATCTTGTACAAGACCATGCGTAGTTTGGAGTTAAAATCACGGCGTGAGAGCAGTTTAGTGTGACAGCATTAGAGTCGAGCTGAAGGCAGCTAATTTCTATTGGAGTCAATGAGGCAGAAACGCGACTCGCCTGTAAATTAAGGCTCCGATGGCAAAAACTACAACTCTTGTGGATTATCTTACTTGACGAGGCGAGGCAAGAGGCATGTGGCAACTGAGTTGAGGTTTGTGCTTGTAGAATTAAAACTAAAGCTATGAGAGCAGTTGAGAGATTTTTTCTGCTCAGAAAAAAACAGGCTCTCCTCTGCTCTGGCTCCTTATGTAACCCGCTGTTAAACTCGGCAAAATGCGGTGACATACCTCACTTCAGACCAAAATTTATAACTATACAAGACAATAAAAATATAACAATACAGAGCACAACCCTGACAGATTAAAGATATAGAAGCATTTTAAAATTTAAACGGAGTCTCTAGCTGCATGTATGCCAGAGATATATGCTCATGGAAATTTACCTGTTTCAGTAAAGTCAAATAATTTCTCCCATTCATTTGAATGGGAATTTTAAAAAAAAAATCATATAAAGTCACAGAAATGAGATACAAACACATAACGTAATGGGCATATGCACAACATGCTTAACATTTTACAGTTGGAACCATGTTTCTACTGTAAGCGTGTAGGACGAGAAGTGCGTCAAAGAAGGAAATAGAATAATAAAGATGTAAGAGAACAAGAGTGTGATTGCACTGTTAAAGTAATCGATAACTATGAACTGTAGTGAGGGGGCTTTCGGGACTTTTATTTTTTCAGGGCTTTTATTTTGAGAAAATGCTATAAAACAGGCTTTTATTTTGAAAGGACAAAGTTCTACGGGAGACTCATGGGACCTTATACTAGAATCTGGATTTTATTTGGAATATTCCTTATAATTTACGGAAATGTAATATCTTCCTATAAATAACTGTAGACTTTTACTGTGAAAGTCTGACCATGTCTGAGAGCAGACACCCTGTCTGACATTAAAAATTGCCTCACTTGGTGCCTAAAGCTGTATGCCAATAGCCAACGTCCATTTTAAGGTCATGTTGCTGTTTCAGGGCTTTTGAAATAAAGGCATGTTACAGGACAATAATATGACCTGAAATTAAAATCTTTGTTTATTCTGAATATTTATCATAGGTTAGAAAGGTGCATTAACATCCTACAAATAATAACTGTAGAATTTTATTGTGAAGGTCTGACCATGTCCTCCTGAAGAAGACACCATGCCTGATATTTAAAATAGCCTTAGTTGGTGCCTGAAGCTGTATGCCAATTACAAAAGTCAATTTTAAGCTCATATTAGTATTTGTTGCTTTAAAAAGGCTTTTATTTTGAAAGGATAAAGTGCTGCAGGAGACTCGTGATCTTAGATTACATTCCACTCCCATAGACACCAATCTAACTTTATTTTGAAAATTCATTATACTTCACAAAGGTATAATAACTTCTTACAAATACCTGTAGATTTTTATTGTGAAAGGCCAGACATGGCCTCCTGGGAGAAGACACCGTAGCTGATGTTGAAAACATCCTAAGTCAGTGTCTAAAGCTGTATGCCAATAGCCAAAGTCCATTTTAAGCTCATTTTATTATTACTTGGTTTTTATTTTGAAAGAGTCAGGAATAAAGGCTTTTCTTTTGAAAGTCTTGCCACGTTCTGCTTGGAGAAGACAACATGGGCCACACTGAGAATGGTCCCCATGTATAACAGCCGTGGACATTAGGCAGCCAGTCAGTCTAATTACCAACCACAGGCAGCTGTGGTCCCTGCTACTGCTGTGTGAGCTGTTGCTATGGTGACCTGAGCCCAGAGTGGGAGGGGGAGTGACAGTGACACAGCACTACTATAATCTGGAGTTTATTTTGAATATTCCTTATAATTTACAAATATGTAATATTTTCCTATATGACTGTAGACTTTTATTATGAAAATCTGACCCTGTCAGGGAGCGGACACCATAGATGACATTAAAAATGGCTTCACTTGGTGCCTGAAGGTGTATAAATAAATAAATAATTGCAAAGACTAAAGACACAGGTAAAACATTACATATAAAAACACACCCAAAAATTGCGCGAAGACTGGGCAGGTAAGGCACATGTAATAAAATATGTAGCAAATGCACTTAGATAAAGGATATGATTGCACATAGGAAGGAAAAGGTGGTTGCACACACTGGAAGGTTTGCCACCCAGTTGTACCCTATAGTATTTTCACTGTGTCTAAGGACTCATATATCTGTGACACTACCAAAACCTTTTGCCACTGCTTTGACCCCTAATGCAAATATTTCTAGGTCCACTACTGACTTCAGAATAAAAACAGATAAAGTAGATATGAGAGAGAGCTAAGAGCTGCTTATCATTGTTATTGTAGTGTTAGGTCTTTGTGGTTGCTTTATCATTCAATGTGCAGGGAACTTGTCATTAAGGTAGTTAGGGTAGTTCAAATCTAACAAACAAATCAATTTCACATCATATGGTGAACCACTTTCTTTTCTCTTTATATCCCACCTGAGTTTTTCACATTCCTGATTGAATTCCACCTCATGCTCATATTCTTGATGATGACATAAACATACCTGTGTTATTTTGTTGACATTAATTATTTTCTCTGCTTGCTTTATAGCTTAGGGATGTAAGTGTTCCACGAAAACAGCAAATTTTTTTGTTGAACACCTGATGACTTCTTAAGATCGATCCATGTTAATAGAATGTCTATCTAAGTTTGATGTTTATGTACAATTTGTATAAACTTGAGGGATTAATTAATAATCATATAGGGAGAGTTGAATGGAAAATCTACTTTATGAACTTTGTGCAGTCTTTCTCCCATGAAAATGCCTTTAGTTCTTGTTTTGCATTTTTGTCCAGAACACCACAGCTCGGAACAAAGACTGGCTCTGGCTCCAGTTAAATCCATCCTGATAATACTGTATAAAACCTGTTATGCCCTTTGTTTCTCTTTCCAGCAAAACTGCTTTAGCACTTTGTTGTGATGGTGACCTCTTTGCAAAGACAATAAGAAATTTAGATTCTCCATATATTGAAGTTTCTCAAAATTTCTATAACACATGCTATTCTGTGTTGCAATGTGTAACAAGTTTACTGGTATGTTCATTACATTTGTGACTTTCTAAATATACAACATTTCCTTACAGGTGAGACTGATTTATGATATTTATGCTATTCAAACTAATTTTCCTGCCATGTACACTTTTTTTAGCATGTGTTACTTTGTTTAAAGGTTTCAGGTATGCAGCAGTTTGAAAGCACATTAACCCAAAAATTCATCTTAATCCAAAAATTGTTAGGGACTTGAGAAAGCATTTTGTTTTCTCATAAGTATTGGTTTTTACAGTAGCAGTTACATTTTACAGTTCAGTTTGTGCTAATAATTGTTAGTTTGTCCACTCAGTTATTATGGCACTGCAAACTGTTCATAATTAAATAAATAATTAGGACATTAGGAAATCAAATCTTTCAATATAATTAATATGTTCACAATATATATCATGTTTTTTAAAACTTCCTTATTATTATTATTAACTAACTATTAGTTCAACTAGCTTGTTTTTCACAGTAACATCTGTTGTTCCGAACTCTTCTTAAATTCTTTTTAAATTCCTGCAGTTTTGATTTCAGAATGTTGTTTTTTCAATGTTTGCTTTTTATTTCAAATGATGTTTGGTCTGTCAATCAAGGCCAGGACGGTGCGACCAACTGAGCACCACGTCCATGTTGATTCTGCTCAGAAGCAGCTGTCTTTTGATGTCGCTGTCTGCTTCTTGATACTCCAGCTGCACTTTAAGGAGTTCAGGCATAAACATCTGAGATATACAGTAGCTCACATGTTTACTGTATCACCCAGCACTATTCGGAGGACCTTTGTGGAAGAAGGCTTAAGGTAAGCAATGACACAACTGGTCCTGCCCTCCTGGGCTTGATTGACAGACAGTCATTATGCTGAAAATGGCACTACTTAAATTTATAAAAGGGGTTTTGGAATAAATACTTTTATTGTTAAAATATGCATGATGAAATAATGTTTCATAATAATAAGCATACTGTTAAAACAATGAAAAAAATCATAATGAGCTGAATGTATTTTTTGTTTAAAATAGTGATGGATTTTAAAGCTTGGTAACCTACTTTAAATGTCTCATAAGATCTTTCTGAGTGCAAGCACTGACCTATGTTGTCCCAAGTCAAACAGGGTTGCCCAAGTAAGGAGTTACAAGTTTCAAAGTTGGTAGGTATTAGCTACTGAGACTCTATGTCTAAAACAATAAGGAATCAGTCACTCAGTTGACAGCCATGGCTCTGAATATGACCTGGCTCATGCAGTCAGTCTCGACTTACCGAAGTGATTTTCCCTGACGATGGAATTAAAATCTCCTCAGCCATTTAAGAAATGTGACTTCTGGGCTCAAACAGCAAACAGCAAAAGAGTTCCTCTCTATGCTGCAGAGGATGTCATGGCTGTTCAACAGTGTCATCACATGTCTGAGAGCAGCGTGACGAGCTCAGAGAAAAGCCTGCTGGAAGCTATTAGCTCTAAGTGAATTTACAAAGAGAGGCAGAGGAGAGGGGAGAAAGAAGAGGGGAGTAGATGGAATGGGAAGAAAGGAGAGAGAGAGGGAACAAGCAGAAAAAAAAGGAGTAAGAGGAGACACTCTGGCTTTTAACCTACTTCAACATTACAAGTCTTTCATACACAGATTACCAGTTTAGTCTAACCAAAACTAGAAAACCACAGGTTTTATGTAATATTGCTATTTTTACTGAAATAAAAGTTCAAAATACTTTCTCCACCACTGCACAGGCAGAATTTTAATCATCAGAGGCAGTTTAGCTTTCAGATTCCTACAATCAAACATCCCTTGGAATCACATAGTAATCATGTGTTGATATTTTGGTTGCAGTTGAATGAAGCAGTGCAGTGTTTTCTGTGACTGATCACTGGTTAATAATCACCTGCCTTGCATTAGACATTTTTTAATCAAGTGACTTTACCTCCGCTGCTGCTGCATGAAAGGCTGGTTTTGTTCAGAAAATCCTGCCCTTTGGCACTAACATTCGCCTACAATTTACTACAATTCAACATGCTATACTCAATTTTTACTACAGACGAATACATTCTATTAGCTGGCCTAAGACCTGAATGTCACAAGTTCATATAAGCACAGTCAGTCAAATTAAATTAGATTCTTATTTCTCATGTGAAATGTGGATTCATCACACTGAATATACTGTAATGGCCCTGTCTGTTTTGCTGCTGTGTATTCCTGGTTGGATCTGTGCTTTTCTCCTCCCTTTCAGGAAGCAGCAGAGTGGTCGTCAGCCAGAAGAGTTTCACATGGTTTGTAGGGGATGGAGAGTCTTAAAAGCATTTGTTAATGTTGTTGTTCTCACTATCTGTGGGGAAAATTGCAACATTCTGGCTGTCTTGGCATGGAGGCTCCTATATCTTTTCCCTGATGGGAGCAGGGAGAACAGGCTGAGAAGGATGGTTACAGTCTCTGATGATGCTGACGGCCCTGCGCAGGCAGTGTTCATTGAAAATCTCCTCCAGGGAGGGGAGAGAGGCACTGATGATCTTGCTTGCAGTTTTTACAATCCTGTTGAGCTGGTGCTTCTCCACTGCCCTGCAGTTCCTGAACCAGGGGCTAAAACAGTACATCATTACTGATTCCTCAGCACCTCTGTAGAAAGTAATAAGGTGTTGGGCGGGGAGGCCTGAGATTTTCAGCTGACAGAGGATGTGGAGCCGCTTGTGGGCCTTTTTAACAATGCCTGTGGTATTGGTGCTGAAGGTGAGATCATCCTCCAAGTAGACTCGCAGGAACTTGGTTGAACTGACCCTCTCCATATTGGTGACATCATTGATCAGTGGTGGTGACTCATACTGTCCTTCTGGAAGTCATTCACCATCTCTTTTGTCCATGTTGACATGGAGATTGTGTGCACCATACCATAGTACCAGCTTTTCCACCTCCGTACTGTAGGCACTCTCATCATTTTCATTGTTCAGCCCCACCACAAAGTTATCAGCAAACTTGATAATGCGGTTGGTGTTAAATGTAGCGGTACAGTCGTGGATGTTCCACTTTTACTCTCTGCTCCCTCTGCATCAGGAAATTAAGGGTCCAGCTGCAGGTATCAGAGGCCACCCCCAGCAGGCTCAGCTTTTCCACTAGCTGTCTTGAAATACTGGTGTTGAAAGCTAAGGAAAAGTCAATGAAGAAGATGCATAGGTGTTTTTTAGGTGTGATAGGGTGAGGTGTAATACAGTGGAAATGGCATCCTCAGTCGAGTGATTGTTTCTGTATGCAAACTATAGGGGGTCTAAGTCTGCAGGGAGATATGCCTTAGGGTGTATTCACACCTGCAAGTTGTTTGCTTTGTTCCGAACCAGGGGGCTAAAAATATACAGTGTTGCATTTTTCTTTTGGCTTGTTTGCGTTCACAGGGTAACAGTCCCAAGTGGTCCAAAGTTGTAAACAAATGTCATGCGCGAACCAACTGTTTTTGGTTGCCAACCAGGTGCATTGTTTCAGTGTGAACCTCAGGTACGAGTCTGTTGTCCCGGCTGTTGTGTTAATTACGTTCACACTACAAACGAACCACTGCAGGGCTCGAATGGAAGGCGAGCCGAGACCACCCCTTCTTGGTGATCTCGGCCTGCTTGTTTTATTCCGCATCTGAGCGTGACTGCTGTGTTCACACATGCCCAAACAAACCGATCTTTGGGGTTACTTTTGGTACAACTCCCTTAAGGGCGTATTCATACCTGAGCAGTTGTTCCGAAACAGGGAGCATTTAACCCCAAAGATCGGTTCGTTCCACGTTTGCCTCATTTCCTTTCACACTGCTTACATTAGCCGCTTACCGTCTTCCTCTCAGGCAGCTCGCTACGTTGTATGTCCAGCTCACTCACCCAGTGTTGCGAACTCGTCAGTAAGGAAAGTAGCTATTGGCTGTCCTAAAAGTCGCTAGAAGTCGCAAAATGACGTCATCACGTCATTTGCATAATGTCCATGGCACATGCTGTAATTGTGATGGACGCTTTTGCCAACTTCAGAAATGGAAAGTAAGAGACAATTGTGATTCTTTATAAGAAATAAGGGACAGAATAAGGGACACTCAAAATATTTGTACTGTGCCATATAATGTAGCATGACGGCCTGCAGTTAATAAGTTCTCAGAACTAAATACATTTGCCTTTCTGTAAATGACTGAGGCTGTTTGAGTCAAATGCAGTGATTTATTTTAGACAAAGAACATTTTACCTTTTTTATTTTATTTTTTTATTATGCCATGCATCAGTACAGATCACACACATACATGATCGCACGCGCGATTCATTTGCAGTCGGGACTCGGAGGCGTGAACACTTCCTGCTGTGACTGCAGCTGGGAGGGAGGGACTGCTGCGAGAGGACTGGGCCGCCTGTGAAGGCTTTGGGACGGGGGAGGGGCCCGCGGCTGCAGCTGATTTGCCGTCTTACTGCGGCAAATTGAGAAGTGTAAGAATGGTGCAGTACAGACACATCAGAGTCTCCAAAAGTCTCAAGTAACACTAGAAAAAGTCGCCAGATTTGTCGCTAGTCGCTTTTTAAAAAAATGTGTCGCTAGAGGGGTCTGAATACTCGCTAAATATAGCGACCTTGTCGCTAAGTTGGCAACACTGCACTCACCACACTCAGCCAGTGTTTTTCACAAGGAAAGTCTCTGTTTTGTATGTCCAACAGAAACAGGTGATCATATACATATCTAGATGAAGTTCCAGTAGAGGCCGCTGCTCGAAACGTACGTGCTGCCATATTTGAAACTGAAATTGAACATGCTCTTAAATGAACATCCAATAACAACAGTATCAAAGGCAGTCGTCCTAGCTGATGTATTTATATTGACACACAAGAATGTGTTTATCTTATCATCCACTCCCTCATTGAAAACTATGTGTCATTCAGTGAAAACTAAAGACAGACCCTGTACATGCTTCCGTTAGGCTATGTCATTAGGAAACATTAATTACCACTGCTATGCAGACGACACTCACGTGTATCTATCTATGAAACCTGTTAACACAAACCAGTTAACCAGACTTCAAACGTGTCTAACTGACATACAGGCCTGGATGAACAGTAACTTTCTACTTTTAAATTCAGAGAAAACAGAAGTTATTGTATTTGGGCCTAAAAACCTCAGAAATAACTTTTCTAAAATTATAGCTGCCTTAGATGGCATAGCCCTGGCCTCCAGCACTACTGTGAAAAACCTTGGAGTTATTTTTGACCAGGACATGTCCTTTAACTCACACATAAAACAAATCTCTAGAACTGCTTTCTTTCACTTGCGCAAAAAGTCCATGCATTTGTTACCTCAAGGCTAGATTACTGTAACTCATTACTATCTGGATGTCCCAGTATTTCCATAAAAAGCCTCCGGTTAATCCAGAATGCTGCAGCCAGAGTCCTGACAGGGACTAGTAAGAGAGATCATATTTCTCCTATATTAGCTTCTCTTCATTGGCTCCCTGTAAAATACAAAATAGAATTTAAAATCCTTCTTCTCACATACAAATCCCTTCATGATCAAGCTCCTTCATACCTTAAAGACCTCATAGTACCATATTATCCCAATAGAGCACTTCGCTCTCAGAGTGCAGGTCTACTTGTGGTTCCCAGAGTTTCCAAATGCAGAATGGGATGCAGAGCCTTTAGCTATCAAGCTCCTCTCCTGTGGAACCAGCTCCCAGTCTGGGTTCAGGAGGCAGACACTCTCTATACTTTTAAGGCTAGACTTAAAACCTTCTTCTTTAACAAAGCGTATAGTCAGGGCTGGTTTCAGGTAACCCTGAACCATCCCTTAGTTATGTTGCTATAGCCCTAGACTGCCCGAGGACCATCGGTGCACCGAGCTCCCCTACCCCTCCCGTCCCTTCCCCTCCCCTCTCTTCCTCTCCTCCCCCCTCACATGTATATTCCACCATTGCATGTCACTAACCTTGTGCTCTCTCTCTCCCCTAGTTTGTGGTCTCTCCCTCTCTCTCTGTTCTCTCTCTGTACCTTCTGCAGGTGTCCCCGGTCCTGGAGCTGTATATTGCTGATGTGCAGTTACTGGCCCCACCAACCTGCAGTGTCTATTTGTTGTTTATTGTTGCTGTTCTTTTCTCTCTGCTCTATCCACTCACCCCAACCGGTCGAGGCAGATGGCCGCCCAAACTGAGCCTGGTTCTGCTGGAGGTTTTTTTTTCCGTTAAAAGGAGATTTTCCTCCCCATTGTCGCCAAGTGCTTGCTCATTTGTTGGGTTTTTCGTTTTTGTAAAGTGCCTTGAGATGATTTGTATTGTGATTTGGCGCTATATAAATAAAACTGAATTGAATTGAATTGAATTATGTTGTTGACAGTGCTGTTGCCTCACTTTTATCTACCTTTTATCTAGCCAGGAAAAACAGTCTATTAACATAGACTAGTTCCACTACTGTGAAAAAGGAGAAATTGGAGTTATTTTTGACGAGGACATGTCCTTTAACTCACACATAAAACAAATCTGTAGAACTGCCTTCTTTCACTTGTGCAACATTTCCAAAATTAGGAACATCCTGTCTCAAAATGATGCAGAAAAACTAGTCCATGCATTTGTGACCTCAAGGCTAGATTACTGTAACTCATTACTATCTGGATGTCCCAGTATTTCCATAAAAAGCCTCCGGTTAATCCAGAATGCTGCAGCCAGAGTCCTCACAGGAACTAGCAAGACAGCTCATATTTCTCCTATATTAGCTTCTCTTCAATGGCTCCCTGTAAAATCCAGAATAGAATTTAAAATCCTTCTTCTCACATACAAATCCCTTCATGATCAAGCTCCTTCCTGCCTTAAAGACCTTATAGTACCATATTATCCAAATAGAGCACTTTGCTCTCAGAGTGCAGGTCTACTTGTGTCTCCCATAGTTTCCAAAAGCAGAATGGGAGGCAGAACCTTTAGCTATCAAGCTCCTCTCCTGTGGAACCAGCTCCCAGTCTGGATTCAGGAGGCAGACACTCTTTGTACTTTTAAGGCTAGACTTAAAACCTTTTTTTTTGAAAAAGCGTATAGTTAGGGCTGGCTTCAGGCAACCCTGAACCATCCCTTAGTTATGCTGCTATAGGCCTAGACTGCCCGAGGACCATCGGTGCACTGAGCTCCCCTACCCTAACCCCCCCCTCCCCTCCCCTCTCTTCCTCTCCTCCCACCTCATGTATATTCCACCATTGAATGTCTCTAACCTTGTGCTCTCTCTCTCTCTCCCCTAGTTTGTGCTCTCTCCCTCTATCTCTGTCCTCTCTGTCTCTGTACCTTCTGCAAGTGTTCCTGGTCCTGGAGCTGTATATTGCTGATGTGCAGTTACTGGCCCCAGCAACCTGCAGTGTCTGTTTGTTGTTTATTGTTGTTGTTCTTTTCTCTCTCCTCTATCCACTCACCCCAACCGGTCAAAGCAGATTCAATTCAATTCAATTCAGTTTTATTTGAGTGGGTGAGTGGATAGAGGAGAGAGAAAAGAACAGCAACAATAAACAACAAGTAGACATTGCAGGTTGGTGGGACTGCCTAAACTGAGCCTGGTTCTGCTGGAGGTTTTTTCTTCCATTAAAGGGAGTTTTTCTTCTCCACTTTTGACCTGTGCTTGCTCATAAGGAATTTGATGGGTTTTTTTGTTTTTTGTAAAGTGCCTTGAGATGATTGTATTGTGATTTTGCGCTATACAAGTAAAATTTAATTGAATAGATGTACATGCAACAGGAAATGAAAAAAAAATGCACCAGAAAAAGAGGGATTTTGGGACGCTAATGAGCAGGTAATGCAGTAGGTTGTGAGTTCAGCAAGCTCGGCACTAAATTTAATTAAATTCATTTCTTAAGGTGCTCATTCCAAAAAATATGACACACTGGGATCACCTCATGCTCCACCAAACCTTTTAATAATAAGAATAAGAATAAGAAAACCTTTATTTGTCCCGTAATGGGGAAATTGCATTGTTGCAACAGTGAGTACAGTACACAGCAGAGAGCCAGAAGTAGCAAGATGTGAGATAAATAGGAAATTAAAAATATTAAAAAAGTACTAAGTGGAATAGTACTATGAAGTAACTATGAAGCTACAAAGACTATAAGTATATACAATATGTGCCTATGGGTATGTACAGTATATGGACATCACTGGATATATAAATAAATACCAGGTAAAGTGACTACAGTATATTGCACTAATGTGATTTACATTATACTACACTATTGTACATGATTACAGTAGATGGATGACAAATGTACAGTTAGCAGTGATCATTGTAGAGTCTGACAGCAGCAGGAAGGAAAGACCTGCGGAATCTCTCCTTCACACAGCGAGGGTGAATCAGTCTATCACTGAAGCTGCTCTCCAGGGCAGACAGGGCATCCTCCAGGGGGTGAGACTCATGGTCCAGCATAGATGTCAGTTTAGCCAGGACCCATCTGTCCCCCACCTCCCTCACTGAGTCCAGAGGACAGCCTAGGACAGAGCTGGACTTCTTGATGACCTTGTCCAGCTTCTTCCTTTCCCTCTCTGTGATGCTGCTGCTCCAGCAGACCACATCATACAGGATGGCTGATGCCACCACAGAGTCATAGAAGGTTCTCAGGAGTGCCCCCTTCACCCCAAAAGACCGCAGTCTCCTCAGGATCAGAGTCGGCTCTGGCCCTTCCTGTACATTGCATCTGTGTTATGAGTCCAGTCCAGTTTGTTGTTCAGATGAACACCCAGGTACTTATAAGAGTCCACTCTCTCAATGTCTATTCCCTGGATGTTCACTGACGAGGGGAGAGTAGACCAACGTCTGGTCTTCCCCGCATTGACGAGGAGGTGGTTCTGCTGACACCAGTCCACAAAGTCCTGCGTCAGTCTTCTGTACTCCGCGTCATCGTCGTTCGTGATGAGCCCGACAATCGCAGAGTCGTCAGAGAATTTGGTCCCCTGGGGGGCCCCCACACTGCAGGTCAGGATGTCGGACACACTGTCCCAGGCTCTCACAAATTGCAGTCGGTTTGTGAGGTAGTCCAGCATCCACTCCGCCAGGTCAAAGTCCACGCCAGCCTTCTCCAGTTTGTCCCTTAAAAGCAACGGCTGTATGGTGTTGAATGCACTGGAGAAGTCAAAGAACAGAATTCTCACAGCACTGCCGGGCTTCTCCAGGTGTGCCAGAGTACAGTGAAGCAGGAAGTTGATGGCATCCTCCACTCCGATGGACAGCCTAGGACTGCCTAGGCTGTCGGTAGGGGAACTGCAGTGGGTCCATCGCTGAGCTCACCACGGAGCAGAGGTGGCCCAGGACCAGTCTCTCCAGTGTCTTCATCTGATGGGACGTGAGAGCCACCGGCCTGAAGCTGTTGAGGTCTTTAGCGTGCGGTGTCTTGGGCCTCAAGCTGTGGTACCACCCTCAGCTTGAGGCTCAGGTTGAAGACATGCTCCATAACTCCACACAGTTCGTCTGCGCAGGACTTAAGGAGCCTGGAGCTGATGCCATCTGGTCCAGCTGCCTTCCTAGCTTTGATCCTTCTCAGTTCACTTCTCACCTGGGCTGGTGTGAGAGACAAGGAAGGGCAGGGGGGTAGTGTGCTGGCGGGGTGGGTGAGTCCATGGAGCTGTGAAGTGGTGGGGTGATGGGGTGGGCCGGAGGTGTGAAAGGCTGAGGGAGTGGGGCATTGTCCAGATACCAGGGAGAAGGCCTGCAGCTGCGTGGGGGGAGGAGAGGGTGATTGATCAAACCTAAGGAAATGCAGATTTAGATCGTTAACCCATTGCAGATCCCCCTCAGCCTGGGCATGGGGTGCTTTGAAACCTGAGATGGTCTTCAGGCTCCGCCTCACTCCACTGATATTCTGCTGCTGCAGCTGCTCCTCCATCTTCCTCCTGTAGCTGGCCTTCCCCTCTCTGGTCTTCCTCCTCAGCTCCTTCTGTACAGTCCTCAGCTCCTCCTTGTTCCCTGATCTGAAAGCTCTCTTCTTCTCCTTCAGTAGAGCTTTTATATCAGGGGTAATCCATGGCTTTCTGTTTGGAAAACATCGTACAGTCCGGGAGGGTACAGTGTTTTCAAAGCAAAAGTTTATGTAGTCCGTGATGCAGTCTGTAATGGCGTTGACATCCTCCATCCTCCATCCTTTGAGATAGCTTTTTCTCATACAAATGTGAATGGCGAGCAAAATGCACAAATGCAGAGTTCCAACATCTGTATACTGAACATGGCAGAAGAACCCGGCTCAAGTACCCCAATGTCAGTGTCAAAGCTAATCAGAGAAACCCTGAAAATCGATAAGATGTGCTGGTTGACATGTCTCATGGAACCAGTTGAGGTCTGTTCCAGATGCCCCCTGGATGCCTCCCTGTGGAGGTATTCCAGGCATTTCCAGGGAAGAACCAAGACATGCTGGAGGGATTATGTTTCTTGGCTGGCATGGGAACATCTTGATACATAGATGCCAGATACATACTCCACGAGAAGCAAGAAATTTGTTCGTTTTCTCGAGGTGCTGAGAACAAGAACAAAGTTCCAGGACATTTCATTCTCCATGAGAACCTCAACTGCTGAACTACTGGGAAGTCCCTCCCACTGCGTGTGCTAACCATTATGGGAATCTGACAGAAACTACAATGCAGCAGATATCAGACATTGCCATGTTTTACAACAGATACTGTCCTCTGTACACAACATTCAGGCTACCTCTTTCCATGAATGATTAGCCATTTGTGTCTTTATATGCCTTACAAAATGTGGTATAAAGATTTTCATAGTTCCTCACCGCCTCTCCCAGCTCTTCCTTAAAACTATCCATTGCTATGACAACCAGCAGCGGGGGAAAAAAGGGGAATGACAGCATTTCCACTTTGTGCATTAACCATGCCCACTTGAAATTTCTGACTTTGTATTTCTATTGTATTGTCCTAGCACTTGGGTTCTGAACCTCTCCTCATCCTTCACCCACACCTCACCAAAGCAAAGGTTGTGATGTAAAAGGCGAACACCAGCGCAGCTTTTGTAGTCTTTACGGTAGTGGTTCAGGGAACGTGAAAGCGCGCAGTGCCACAGACCAATTGCATGCAAGTTAAACATTGGAACTGTACAGTGCAGAAAGATGAGTTAGAGGCAAGTTACACATGAAAGGACAGTAGAAAGAAAAAGAAAGATAGCGATACAGAAAACAAAAGGATACTGAGACTGAGAAAGGGAGAGAAGCTAGACGAGATTGGTAAAGTCAGCCCGATATTCACAGATTCGAATTTCCAGCTTCAATAAATCTTCAAGAACCAATATTAAAACACAAAATCCACTGTAACATCATTCCCCTCACACAGACAATGTATTACGACAGCGGCACTGAGGTAAGAGCTTAGGGACCGTCAATAAATGGTAATACCACAGCGGAAAATATTCATTAACTCCAGGAATGTGCACTGTGGTGACGTCAAATTCATGTCACACATCAACGGACTGCTATTTAACACACTACAACCATAACTGTTGTCATTTTTGGCTTTGACTAACATTTATGATTTTTTAAAGGATTTTATTATTATTGCTTATGCAACATTATATTTCATATCTCCCATATTGTTTGCTGTCATAACACCAAACTGCTGTCACACATCAAACGTGGACTTATTGACTACAACTCTTACTTCGGCCATTTACACTATGCATTATTTTATATGATATATGATTTATATGAAAGTAATAGATACAGATGACTAAGAAAAGGAGGGAAAAATAAGGAACAAATATCACTTTCCAAAAAAAGAAAAGTGGACAGCGAAATTAGAGCGTTTAATCCTAAATGGACAGACTCATTTTTGTTCATACTTCCCACTGGGAGCACTAAACCAGTGTCTTATATGTTCAGAAACCATGACACTTAATAAAACTGCCAGTGAAATGCCATTATGAGACAAAACATAATGTTCTAAACAAACATATCTACCCAAATCTGAAGTGAGATCACAGAAAATAAGTAGTCTCAGAGCCCAATATGACCAGTCTACCAGGATCCTGAGCCACACATTAATTTCTCAACAACGTGCTCATGAGTATGTGAAGATGCAGCAGATCTTAAATTATGAAGAGATTTTTGATATACTATAGTAAAATGACTGTATCATGAACTAAAATGCTTTTCCACATAACAAGAAATGTCCTAAATTCTGCATGAATTGCTTGCAATGCTCAACCTATGCAGGTTATTAGTTTTGATGATTATGATCATCATGTAATTTAGCTATAGTGCCACCATCTGGCAACAGAAATAATGGCTGGTTTTACTGGTTTTGGCTAGGATTTTTGTCTAGACATTTCTTCTCTTTTCTTTTCTGTCAGATGTACATGAAGTCATGTGTTAACTCTGTATTGTGTGTGTGTGTGTGTGTGTGTGTGTGTCTGGGGGGGTGGGAGTTGGTTGGCCCACTCTACCTCCCAATCCCCCAGTGGATAGGTTGTCAACACAAACATACACACAAAAAAATGCTTACACCTCTCACATCTCACGCTTCCATCTGCTCAAATACACACACACACACACACACACGCACACACACATAAACACACACACAGACACCCCATCACCCTTCTCCCCCAGTGGATAGGGTGAAAGCACACAGACTGTAGAATGGTCAGCTGGTTATTTTGAACAGTTGCCACACTGTCAAGTGCTATGTTGGGTTCATATTGTATATGATATGACCAGCTGAGGGTGTGATCCTGCATCCTGATCCTCAGTGCACCAACGGCCGTGTCACTGCTGAAGCTTCTCTTCTGCATTCAGGGCTTGATTGTGCCGAAGTCCGCATCCCCGCTGAGGTTACGCCCCAATTCTCTGGATCCCAGTTTGTCAAGTTCCGTGTCCCTGCTGCCCCTGGTTTCCCCAGTAAGTCAGCTGCCACTGCCAGTGCTACCACAATTTCTCTGTTGCTAGAGATAAATTGACAAAGTCTAAATAAAATGAGTCAATTAATAGCAGGGTGTCTTTGAGCAGTCTAGACAGGATGGGGCCTAAGAGACATGTTGATGTAGATGAAGCAATTGTTGACATGAATTGACATGAGTGGTAGCTACAGAGAGAATGAGATGGATTTTATTTCTAATAGTTGTGATTTTATTTGTAAAGAAACTCATAAATTAATCACTGCTGAGAGCTAAGGGAACACTGGGCTCAACACAGCTGTGACTTTTTGTCAGCCTGGCTACAGTGCTGAAAAGAAACCTGGGATTGTTCTTATTTTCCTCTATTAGTGATCAAAAGTATACAGAATTTTTATATGCAATTTCCAGGCTGGGTAAAATTTTTCTAAGTTTATAGAACACCATTTCCTTTCCAGCCTTCGTGAAGCCTGCTTTTAGGTATGGATGTGTGAACTGTACCATGGAGCTAATCTCCTCTGATTCACTAACTTCTTTTTCAGAGAAGCCACAGTATCAAATGTTTCACACAGTGAGGCTACAGCGCTGTCAAGATAATCAACTTGTGTGGGAGTAAAGTTGAGGCAGCTGCCCTCCACTGTTGGCAGATGGCATAGAAGTAAACAATGACTGAATCATTTTTCTTAAATTTATTAATAACATTGTCAGATAAACATCTGCTGTAGTGGAATTTTCTGTTGCATGATCCATTATTTTATATTCAAAAGTTATTAAAGAATGGTCAGACAAAAGAGGATTTGGGGGGAAAAACTATTAAACGTTTCAATCCTATATGTATGAACATGATCAAAGGTCTGATTAAAACAGTGAGTGGCTTTAATAATCTGGTGAAATTGACTCTGTTTGTTGCTAGATTTCTCTCTCTGGAATGTTTTGCAACAGACAAGAGAGTGGGATGAAACAAAGGCACTTTATCCAGACAGGAATGACGAGATTCTCCTAAGTAATGCTGGTAAAAGATAAAAAATGATAGATTTCTGCATTTATGAGTGCTTTAATGGGAGTAAGATAAATATTTTCTAACATCAAGAGTTTAATGGTCTAAATCATCAAAGTGAATAAACAGATGTTAATGTTAATTAAAGTAATAGAGATGATTGATACAGATATTGCTTCCATAAAAAGACAAGGATGTAACTATATATGTTAATATGTTGATTCATAGATCAAATAAACCATAGAAGTCTTTTGCAGTTTTGTTCATGGGATTTAGTACCTGCCGAATTGCATTAAATCACTAAATTATGTGCTATACAGACTTTATGCTATCTTTTGGACACTTCAATGAAAAACAGTTTCAAATAGGATAAAACACTTTAAAGTGTTTGTAAACCAGCAAAAAAAAATTCACATAACATTGCTCTAAATAAACATGTGCTAATATTGAGCTAAACATGAAATATGAAAGAATTTAACTTACTGCGATGAAAGGCGACTGCAAAAATCCAGCACTGCATTTCTTCATTGGAAATTAAGGTACTAATGAACACTGCGTGTGAAACTGTATACTTAACATCACCAAGTGTGAA